>NC_059332.1:126141064-126464397 GCF_018350155.1 Leopardus geoffroyi
ATTGTATAGATTTCTCACCATTTTGGTTAGGTTTGTTCCTAGGTATTTTATGGTTTTTGGTGCAATTGTAAATGCGATTGCTTCCTTGATTTCTCTTTCTGCTGCCTCATTATTGGTGTATAGAAATGCAACAGATTTCTGTGCATTGACTTTATATCCTGTGACTTTGCTGAATTCTTGCATAAGTTCTAGCAGTTTTTTGGTGGAATCTTTTGGGTTTTCTATATAGAGTATCATGTTGTCTGCGAAGAGTGAAAGTTTGACTTCCTCCTTGCCGATTTGGGTGCTGTTTATTTCTTTGTTGTCTGATTGCTGAGGCTAGGCTTTCCAAGTTGAACATGGAACAAGCTATGTTGAATAACAGTGTAAGTCACTAAGTTTTGAGGTGGTTTATTATGCAGCAATAAATAACTAATATGCAACTTGGTATCTTAGAGTAGAGCAATGTTATACAAACCAAAAAACAAACAAAACAAAACAAAAAAACCCAAAACAGAGGGCCCAGAGAGAGGAGCCAACAACTGTGGACAAAACTTCCCAGGAAGAAGTAGGATTAAGCCCCAATCAAGGATCTGGCATATGTGCTAGGTAATGAGCTCCTGGGCCTTGAGCCTAAGCTGATGCTGTAATGGGATGAGAATTTTAGTGGCCTTGGGGTGAGGTGAGTGAGTGAGTGAGTGGGTGGATCCTTGAAAGTCAGATATTGGGCCATGGTAACTTGCCTCCTAGAGAGTGCCACATGACCCTCATCTCCTGGTACTCAGACCCCTCTATGGCCCTGTCTGTAAGACATTCATCTGGGCTTCAGTAAAAGAAGAACACAGACTGAGTGGCTTATAAATAACTGTACTTTTGTACAGTTCCAGAGCCTAGGCAGTCTAAGATCAAGGTGTTGGCAGATGTCTGGTGAGGGTCTACTGATTCATAGACAGATGTCTTTCACTGTGTTCTCACATTGTAGAAGGGGAAAAAGAGCTCTCTGAGGTCTCTTTTATTTATTTATTTTATTTTTTAAATTTTTATTTACTTTTGAGAGGGGGGGTAGGGGCAGACAGAGGGGGACACAGAGGATCTAAAATGGGCTCTGCGCTGACAACAGAGAGCCCTACACAGGGCTTGAACTCACAAACTATGAGATCATGACTTGAGCGAGAGATTGGATGCTCAACTGACTGAGCCATCCAGGCGTCCCTCTGAGTCTCTTATACAAGGGGACTAACCCAATTCATGTGGCTCCACCTTTGACCTAATCATCTCCCAAAGTTCTTACTCCAAAATGCCACCACATTGGGGATTAGGTTTCAACGTTTGAAGTTTGGGAAGGGCACAAACATTTAGTCTATAGCACTTTTCTACACTGAATCAAGATTGGCCTGTGTGGCCAATAAATGATGACAGAAATGAGGGTATATATCTTCTGAGGTTAGATCTTAAGAAGCATTACAGCTCTGTGGGAAGCTAGCAGCCCTGTGGAGAGGCCCACCTAGAGAGGACTTACCATGCCGACACCAGCTTGCCAACCATGTGAGTGAACCACATTGAAGATGGTTTCTCCATTTCTTTTGGGTGACTATAGCCCCAGGTGACCTCTGACTGCAACCTCACGAGAAATTTGATCCATAACTACCTGACTGAGCCACTTCTGAGCTCCTGACCCAGAGAAACCTTGAGTACGTGAATATTATTATTTTAAGCCACGAAGTATTGGGGTGAATATTGTTATTTTAAGCCACGAAGTATTGGGGTGAATATTGTTATTTTAAGCCATGAAGTATTGGTAGATAAGTAACATGGGGTATAAAGATGAATAAATAACATCAGTATCTTTCTTCCTCATTTACTTTAAACAAATTCAGAATAATATGCCAGACAAATTTGTATCACAGTCTTTTATGATGCCAACAAATAACACCATTTGTAATGTGAAAAGGGAATGTCCTTTCTGTTAAAGAGCTGGTTAATTTGACATTTGTAAAGGATTCAAAATTCTTTCATTCATTCATTGCCATCCTCACAAAAAAATGAGGAATAGTATTGGCAAACATTTACGGAAGGCTTGTCTTATCAAGTACTTTGCTAAATACTTTGTAGGTATTCCATCATTTATTTCTCAGAACAAGCCTATGATGCAGGTATATTATTATTATTATTCATTATTATTAGTTTTGGATGAAGAAATTGAGGTTCGAAAAAGTTAAATAGAGTGACCCAAGGGCATACAGCTATTAAGGGTCAGGTCTTCCTTATCAAACTTGTTACCTCCTTAGCTGCGAGTTTTGCTTGGGGAGCCCTTGAATGCAAAATATAGAACACAGGTTTCAGCTCTAGAGGGTCCAGAATCAGAGTGCCATGGAAGTTGAAGCGACCATGTGAACTCTGTTCCATTCTATGAGCTATTCTTATTACCGAATTTCTAGTGTGAGTTTATATAATAGGAATCACATGGATCGCACTCTCATAGTGATACAGGAAGATAAATGAGATGGCTACATGCTACAACTAATGACTTCTGGGCCTTGATTTCCTGCTTGCATTTCCTAACTGAAGACACTTACTGGGATCACAGGCTGTCACTAAAGTTAAACAAAATAAATCATGGGTTGTAAAATTAAAAACAATAACCCGATTTTATGGCTGTTTTGCTCAGACTGTAAGATCACTGAGGATAATGGTCACGGCTGAACCAAGCTTAGATACTGCTAAGGCCAATTTTATGCCTTGTCATGCTTTTCATTTTCCTTTGCTTCAAGCTAATGGTAAAACAATTGGAAGATTGCTTGAATCAAACATACCACAGCAGAAACTTTAAAGAAGAGAATATATTAGTTTAATAGCTCAATAAAGCAAAATTCAAATGCTCCTTTTGGCAAAAGTTTCACTTAATTTCAGCTCAAATTTTCCAGGATATTCTTCAAAAGGTAATGAATTGGCAAATTATTTGCTATTTCTAGTTGCATATGTAAGTGAAGATAAATCTTTACCGTTTTCATATTGAGAAGTTATGGGTGACTACTTCCTTTTATTGGAAATTAAAAATCCCTCTATCATCCACAAGAACAATGGTATAGATATATCTCTGATGACTTGTGTGGAGGGTGGGGAGAGGAAGGGGTAGAGATGGGGTCAGGAAGCAAAGGGGCGCAGGGTAGAGCCAGAAGAGTAGTGAAGCTCAAATTATTGTTAAACTGGAATTCAGGTGGAGAACAGCAGTCAGGTGCCTCTAAATCAAAGTAAATCTCTATCTATCTCAGTCATTTTGGGACCCTAGGGTCATCAAAAAGCCAAAATGGTGCTTAAAAAATTGTGAAAGAGCCTTATGGCCACTGCTAAGATCCTCATTGTTTGTGCCTTACTAGTGCTTAAATGTGGATGGCTCTGCTGTCCTAATGCCAAGTAGGCTGTGATGGTGTTTGCTTGATCTGGGAGCCACACTTCCTAGGACTCAGCCTTCTAGATATACAAGGCAGCCATTTCTCTATAAAGTTATGCTACTTTTCAAAGTCCTGCCGGAAAGTGAGCATGTAGTCTCACCACCGATGGGCTCCTCCACTCCACTCCCTTTCCAGGGCAATGCCCAGCTTTCCACTGATGTTTCCATACCTTACCTACCAAAAGCACTCCCTCTCTCTACCTCTTCCTGACTCTTAGCTTAATATCTTCAAGCAATCCAGAATTTCTGAATGCAAAAGTAACAAAAGGAGCAGAGATGTTTTCAGGAAACTTCTACAACAAAAATCTTTGATGTAGGCAGCACACAGACCTGGCTGCCTTTTTGGGATAAGGGAGAGGTAAAGAAAAAATGCAGAGGATAAACAAAACCCAAACTAATATCTCAATATATTAACCAACCTCACTATCAGGGGATACAGATTTCTGGCAAAGACATACCAAGTAAATAACAACTCACTAGCCATGTTCAGATTGACTCCAGAAGAGTGGAAGTTCAGTTGTTAAATACAATCTATAAATTCTTCATAAATACTATTTGGCCATACTCCTTACTCTGGGGAAAGCTTCTTTAGGGAGGATCAACCAACACTGTCTTTATATGAAGAGTCAGGGAGGGTGAGGGTTGGTGGCACTTTAGGAGATTCCGCAGTAGGTTTGGAGTGAGTCCCAAGAGGCAATTGTATAATCTCCTTGGAGAAGAACTTCCTCAGATAAATGTTACATCTGGATCAGAACAGAGCATAGCTCTTAACTTGCCACTGTTTGGCTCCTTGGTCTGTTGCTGGAAAATTCCTCTTGTCCAATGTTATCAAATGAGCTGGCTAAATTCTAGAGAAAGCTGCTCATACAACTGATAAGAGCCTGCTCTTAAAACACCTAATTTGAACTTTATCTTAGAGACCTTGAGAAACTGGATCTGCATTTTTATAATCCAAGAGTTGAACATGTTCCTGCACAGTTAGGTAACATTTGACCTTGAAATGTTGTTCTAAAAGTCATGTTTCCCCCCTGCCGGCTTTGGTGTTATCTGTGCATCAGTGCACACTTTATCATGGTGACACTTTAGGAATGTGCAGAATGGTTAAGGAGCTTGAATGCCATGGCAGTTTCAAGTCTTCTGGGCTCTTGTAACCAGTCACTGTGTCAATCGTTAGAAGACTGTTTTACCACCTATGGTGCAAGAGAACTGATGTTCATGACCAAGTCAGCCTTGAGGGAAGTTCAAGGTGTTGGCTAACAAGGCTCTGGGCAACTGATGCTTTTTTCTTTGAATAGACCCTCTCATTGCTACTGAGATATGCCACAGAAGATGCTTATATTCTTTTTTTTTTTGATGTTTATTTTTTTTAGAGAGAGAAAGAGAGAGAGAGAGAGAGAGAGAGAGAGAGAGAGAGAGAAAGAGTGCAAGTGGGGGAGAGGAAGAGAAAGAAGGAGACACACAACTCGAGGCAGGCTCCAGGCTCCGAGCTGTCAGCACAGAGTCCGATGCAGGGCTTGAACTCATGAACGGCGCGATCATGACCTGAGCTGAAGTTGGACGCCCAACCAACTGAGCCACCCAGGCACCCTGAAGATGCTTATACTCTTATTTTGGTTTCAGGGAAGCTATTGCAAGTGGTTTGGAAAGAAGTAATTGAGTTTAACTTTTAAAAATGGGGTGCTATATGGTAATGCTTAAGGATACCGGCTTTGGTATCACAGTCCTGGGTTTCAATCCAGGTCTGTTCCTTACTAGCTGTGTGGATCTGGAGTTATTATCTTTGTCTCTTTGAGTCTCAGCTTTCTAATGTGTAAAATGGGTAAAATAATACTTAGCTTTCCAGATTGTTGCATGTTATGTTGAAGGAGATCATATATGCTATGCCCTTGGTACACTAAAAAATAGGAAGGACTCATTAACTATTCTTTGGTATTATTCACTCTGTTTGTTCTATATTTCCAGTGGGATTACAAATTTATTGAAAGTAGATATCAGAGTACACTTTGCTTTACATTTCTCATGCCACGAATGACAAGGACATAGCAGATAGTCAATAAGTACTTGCTAACTCTTGCTTTTTCTTTTGAAATTATCCTGTTCTTTGCCCAGTTACACTGATTTCTTCTCATTTGAATCCCTCCCTTTTCTTTACATTTGGAAAGAAGTCATAGAACATAGAAAAATATTAGAAGTATTTAAAAAATTTTTTTAATGTTTAGTTTTGAGAGAGAGAGAGACAGAGACAGAGACAGAGACAGAGAGTGAGCAGGCGTGGGGCAGAGGGAGAGGGAGACACAGAATCCAAAACAGGCTCCAGGATCTGAGCTGTCAGCACAGAGCCTGATGCGGGGCTTGAACCCACAGACTGTGAGATCATGACCTGAACCGAAGTCGGATGCTCAACTGACTGAGACACCCAGGCACCCTGAAGTACTTTTTTTTTTCTTTTTTTAAATGTCAGCATCTGGTAGGTTTTCTTAAAAAATGGATTTTTATTATATAAAAACTTTTGACAGTAGTCATTAAGAAAAGGTACTGAAATGCATTGAGGCAGAGAGTTCTCTAACTGGTGTTCTTTGTGTCTTCCTAGTTAAGATGAGCACTTCACATGTCTTAATAATCTGCTTGAGGGACATGTCGAGGTTACCTCCAATTTTGCAATTTTATAGTTGATAAAATCCTCATTGAAACTGAGCCATGTGTCTACGCAATTTTGGCAGCAATATTCAGGATGTAGAGTAGAAGCAAGGAAGGGGCTGAAGACCCATTTTTTCTTTTTCATATCATCTTATTTTTCTTACTTGCAATGCAATAATCACTTTTATATTTGAAAAATGCACTGCACATATAGTGTTGCACCCACATTTGGAAAATAGTTATAAAAGAACTCCCCTCCTTGAACGAACAAAAGTAGAGTTGTTTGCATGAATTTTCATCTCGTTTCTCAAACCCAGAGAGACTTATCTGAGCCACAAAAGTCTAAGTTAGAGCTGCCAACGTATAATTGGTCTTTGAATGATAGATGACTTATTGCTATGTTTAGTGATGCCTAGTTTCCTTATTGAAAGTTCCATATCATAGAAGATGCATCTCAACTTATATTTTACTCAGAGGTGATATAAAAGAATGTGAGCAAGGTTTTAGGTTGAGTCATATATTGTAGGAGGTTTTCTGTCTATTTGTTTTTCTAAGTTAACAACAAGGTTACTCACAATTCACATCAGACACAGAACACATGATCATTAGAAAGGCAATTCATGGGACTGTTCATGATCTTTAGTTATTTACATAAGACCTCATTGCAGTTCAGTTACACGAAATCCCCATCCTAAAGTTCTGACTCCTCTCAAATGTATAATATCCGTTGCAATGTAGTTGATAGAAGATTGTGCCTTCACAAATTTCAAACGTGCTAGAGAAAAAGGTCAAAAATATCAAAGCAATAGGATAAATGGTTGGTTATTATTTTAAGCAGTTCCTTTTTTTCCCCCTCGCAACTGTATTTCACCTGCTTAACAATAATCATTTAAAAAATCTTAAAATAGTTCTAGAGGAGCCAATGGTTTCAATAATAGATTAGAATTACCGGATGGCCATTTCTTGTGGTTAATAGCAGGTGTGCTGTGTTGACTCAGAACATAAAAGGGTGATTATTCCTAACAGATATTTTCTCCTTCTCCATAAAACAAGGAAGTATACAAAAAAGCAAAACTGACTGTTCATGGTAAGTAGATTTTAATTTGTATCTATACTGTGGTCTTCTCACTTCATTAGGCTTAGAATTTGTGACTGAACAGCACTGCCTGAGCAGGCTGCTGCCTAGTTGGAGATGTCAGAAGCAATTACTTTCACAGATTTAAGATTTTATTATCACACATATCCTGTCTTTAGCTATGTGAGTGGACAGCCCAATCAAGAACGATATGTCATTTCATCATCTCTTCCTTGTTGTTGTGCAATTTTAATAACGGCTCCAGTAACATCCCACTTTGCACATCAAGAATGCAGCAGCTGGATGAAGAGTTAGACGAAGCCATCCGAAGTTAGACTATTTACTTCTTTTTCTAATTCCAAATTGTTTCTACAGAGTAAATGAGCTCCATTAGACACAGTGGTCAAGACCCTGCAAAAAGCCATACCTCTTTTTCAGTTATGTTGATAATTCTCCAAAAAAAAAAAAAAAAAAAAAGTAACTAAGGGAAGGTTATGGAATAACAAGTATACTTGGTATTAATAAATGGTTCCCGCATCTTTATATTTTTGGAAGATGCATGCGTTAATCTGGCCTTCCTCTTTCAACCAGAGACCAAGGGGAGACCTGAGGCATTTCCTTTTTTGATAGATATCATTTCATGATTCCCTCTCTACTTTGACAACTAGTCTAAGTTTTTTCTTGGCCCAGCTATTATAATAGCATTCTAATGGTTTTACCTAATTCCTTCTTTCACATAGTCACCACAAAGCTTTTGAAAAATGCAAATTTTTCAATGATGTCTGAGAATCACTGACAGTTTTAGAGATCAATAAATGTCTGGCTTGCTGTTATTATGGTTGATCACAAGCTCAGTTTAGGACAGTGGTACTCAAACTTATTGAATGTCAGAATTGCCCAAATCTGGATGATATTCTAATTACTAGAACCCCAAAGAAAATCAAATTTCTCACTCAAGAATACTGAGGAAAGAATCCAGAAAGCTGCCATTTCTTAAAAAAAAATTAATGTTTATGTATCTTTGAGACAGAAAGAGCATGAGCAGGGAAGGGGCAGAAAGAGAGGGAGACACAGGGTCCAAAGCAGGCTCCAGGCTCTAAGTGGTCAGCATAGAGCCTGACACGGGGCTTGAACCCACAAACCGTGAGCTCATGACCTGAACTGGAGTCGGACGCATAACCAACTGAGCCACTCAGGTGCCCCTAGAAATCTGCCATTTCTATATGTACTCCAGATAACTCTGATACAGATGTATGAGGAGCAGACTTTGAGGAAAATGACTCATTCAGTTATTTATTGCTGCATAACCAGCTACCCTTAGTGGCATAAACAAACACTTAGAGACTTAAAATACAACGTTTATTATGGGCATGGATCTGAAGTCAAGAATTTGTCTAAGACACAGGAGAATGACTTGGCTCTGTTCCTTAACACCTGGAGTCTCAGCAAGGAAGACGCAGAGGTCTAGGTGACTTGAATGGCCGAGGGCTGGAATAGATAGGCCACAGGATCTCTTGCGTTGCGGTTTTCTCACTCCCATGGCTGGCTCCGTGGTCAGAATGACTCAAAGGTTGTGTTTGGCTGAGACTGTCAACAAGAGAAACTACATATGGCTTGGACCTCTCACAATATGGCATCTGGGTTCTGAGGGGGAGAGTCCAGGTGAACATGCATTCAAAAGAACTAGACAAAAGCTATATGGCCTGTTATGACCTACCTTCACTTTCCTATTTTTGCGTGGCTGGGACAATTGCAAGTCAACTCAGATTCAAGGTACGGGGGTGTAGACCCCACCTCTCAATGGGAGAAGTATCAAAAATATTGGAGGCCATGTTTTAAGACTGCCAGGCTGATTTGAACTTTCTTTTGATATATGTTCTCTACTGGATCTGTAAGCTATTTGAGGATAAAGATGGCGTCTTCTTTAATTTTGAGGTCTTAGAACCTCAGACAAGCCTTGGTACCTAATATAAACCCAGTAAATACTTGTTGCTTTTAACGTATCTAAAGGTCAACAACTCTAACCCTTCAATGACTGGGTATTATGGGGTATTGATCTAGAGACACTTTTTCAGCAAGAAGTTCTTTGTACAAGACAAGGGACTTGCCTCATAAAAGTTGGCTGATTGATTTTTCATTGCTGCCTGAATCTCACTTCCACCCTTCCATGACTGTGCGATCGTGGGCAAATTCCTTTAACTCTCCCTCCTCTGTTTACTTTTACTCATCTCTGATGTGGAGAAGACAATCAGAGGTTTGGTGTAAATATCAAATGAGATAAGGTTCTTTAATAATGAAATGTAATGGGATTGAACAGAAGGCCCCCTCATTTTAAAGATATTACTATTCTTGCTCTAGCTATCAGCTGTCAGTGTCCCTCAACCAACTATTCATGTGGATAAACAGTTAAATTATTGCAAGACAGCCTCATAAGATTTGTTTGTGTGTATGGATATGCATGTAAGTGTTGATGTATAAGTGGTTTCATAAAAGTATACTTTTTGGTAAAGTATAATATATATTCAGCAAAATACACAAATTGTAAGTGAGGAACTCAATGAATTTTTACAGTGAACATTTACCTATGCAGATACCATGTAGATCGAGAAAAAGAAGTTTCTATAGCCCAGAAGCTTCCTTTGACCTTCTATCAGTCATACTTCGTTTTCTACTTATCAGTCTTCTCTTCTGACTTCTATTACCACAAATTTTTTTTGCCTCCTTCTGAATTTTATATGCATGGAATCAGATACTACATACTTTTTTATTCCTGTTCTTGTACTTGTCTTTGGCGCATATATGTATTCACTTTTTGGGTATGTAATAGAGGAATTTCTAAGTTATAGAGTTAGACAATTTACTGTTTTGCCTTGCTGCTCTGAAGTAATAAACATACACACATATATACACACATGCACATATACATATATCTGATACATTTTCCTATATCAGGTAAATATGTATATACCTGGGCAAAAATCTCCTGTTGAATGTATGTATTACAAATATCTTTTCCTTCTTAGTGCCTTGCTATTTTATTAATCTTATGATAACTGGAGATGAATAGAAGTTCTTAATTTTAACAGAGACCAATTTTTCAATCTTTTCCTTTATAGTTAGTATTGGTTGTGCCATGTTTAGGAAATCTTTGTCTCGACTAAGATTAAGGAGATATTCCTCTACGTTTTCTTCTAAAAGGTTTGTTATTTTGCCTGAAAGGGAAAGTTTGGGTCTGCAATCCCCTGGAATTGATTTTTGTCTATAGAGCATTATAGAGGCCATTACTTTTGTCCCAGATGGATTGACAATGAACTCAGCACCAATTTTTGGGAAGATTATCCATTTTCCACACTGTAGTTCAGCAAGTCTAGTTTTAGACTCTATTTTGATCAATGGGTCTAATATCCGACTTTGTCCCAATATCATAGTGCTTACTGTCTGAATTATGAGAGCTTCAGAATAAGTCTTCATACCTGCTAGCTTAAATTATCCCAGGTTTTTCTTATTCATGATTGTCTTGATCATTCTTGGCTCTTCATATTTTCGTGTAAATTTTAGAATTACCTTCTTGATTTCCACACACATTCACACAAATCCTCCCAGGATTTGATTGAATTTTTCTTAAATGTATAAGCTAACTTGGGTAAAACTGACATTAGTACAAATTAAATGGTACCCCAAGCATGGATCCCTCCATTAACTTAACATTTTATAGTTTCCCTCAGGAATGTTTTATTATATTTAATGTAAAGACCTCTTCATATTTCAATAGATTAATTTCTCCTTTTTTTGAATGTGTGTGTTTACATTTATTTATTTATTTATTTATTTATTTATTTATAAAATATAATTTATCGTCAAATTAGCTAACATACAGTGAATAGAGTGTACTCTTGTCTTCAGGTGTAGATTCCCATGACATCACTTATGTACAACACCCAGTGCTCATCCCAACAAGTGCCCTCCTCAATGCCCACCACCCGTTTTCCCCTCCCCGCCCCCCATTAATCCCGCAGTTTGTTCTCTGTATTTAAGAGTCTCTTATGGTTTGCCTCCTTCTGTTTTAAACTATTTTTTTCCCTTCCCTTCCCCCATGGTCTTCTGTTAAGTTTCTCGAATTCCACATGAGTGAAAACACAAGATATCTGTCTTTCTCTGACTGACTTATTTCACTTAGCATAATACCCTCCAGTTTCAACCATGTTGTTGCAAATGGCAGGATCCCATTCTTTTTCGTTGCTGAGTAGTATTCCCTTGTATATATATACCACTTCTTTATCCATTCACCAGTTTATGGACATTTGGACTCTTTGCATAATTTGACTATTATTGATGGTGTTTCTATAAACATTGGGGTATATGTGCCCCTACGAATCAGCACTCCTGTATCCTTTGGTTCAATTCCTAGTAATGCTATTGCTGGGTTGTAGGGTAGTTCTGTTTTTAATTTTTTGAGGAATCTCACACTGTTTTCCAGAGTGGCTGCACCAGTTTGCATTCCCACCAACAGTGTAAGAGGGCTCCCCTTTCTCCACATCCTCACCAATATCTTTTGTTTCCTGAGTTGTTAATTTTAGCCACCCTGACCAGTGTGAGGTGGTGTCTCAATGTGGTTTTAATTTGTATTTCCCTGATGATGAGTGCTGTTGAGCATCTTTCCATGTGTCTGTTAGCAATCTGGATGTCCTCTATGGAAATGTGTCTATTTGTGTCGTCTGCCTATTTCTTCACTGGATTCTTTGTTTTTTTGGGTGTTGAGTTTGACAAGTTCTTTATAGGTTTTGGATACTAACCCTTTATCTGATAGGTCCTTTGCAAATATCTTCTTTCATTCCATTGGTTGCCTTTTAGTTTTGATTGTTTCCTTTGCTGTGCAGAGGGTTTTTATTTGATGAGGTCCCAACAGTTCATTTTTGCTATTATTTCCTTTGCCTTTGGAGATGTATGGAGTAAGAAGTAGCTGCGGCTAAGGTCAAAGAAGTTTTGCCTACTTTCTCCTCTAGGATTTAATGGTTTCCTGTCTCACATTTAGGTGTTTTATCCATTTTGAGGTTTTTTTTTTTTTTAATAGTGTAAGAAAGTGGTCCAGTTTCATTCACTGTTGCTCTCCAGTTTTCCCAGCACCATTTGCTGAAGAGACTGTCTTTTTTTTCCCATTGGGTACTCTTTCCTGCTTCATCAAAGATTGGTTGGCCATACATTTGTGGGCCCAATTCTGGGTTCTGTATTCTGTTCTATTGGTATTTGTGTCTGTTTTTTGAGCCAGTACAATACTGTCTTGATGTACAGCTTGTAGCACAGGCTAAAGTCTGGGATTGTGATGCCTCCAGCTTTGGCTTTCTTTTTCAACATTACTTTGTCTATTTAGGGTCTTTTGTCGTTCCATACAAATTTTAGGATTGTTTGTTCTAGCTCTGAGAAGAACGCTGGTGTTGTTTTGACTGAGATCGCATTGAATGTGTAGATTGCTTTGGTTAGTATCAACATTTAAACAATAGTCATTTTTCCAATCCATGAGCATGGAATATTTTTCCTTCTTTTGTGTGTGCCTTCTTCAATTTCTTTCAAAGTTTTCTATAGTTTTCAGTGTACAGATCTTTTACCCCTTTGATTAAGTTTATTTCTAGGTATTTTATGGTTCTCGGTTCAATCGTAAATGAGATTCAATCCTTGTTATCTCTGTTGTTTCATTATTGGTGTATAGATATGTAACCAATTTTTGTACATTGACTTTATGTTCTGTGACTTTGCTAGATTCATGTATCAGGATGTGGAGAGAGAGCATCTCTTTTGCACTGCTGGTGGGAATGCAAACTGGCGCAGCTACTCTGGAAAACAGTATGGAGGTTCCTCCAAAAACTAAAAATAGAACTACCCTAGACCCAACAATTGCACTACTAGGCATTTATCCACGGGATACAGGTATGCTGTTTCGAATGGCCACATGCACCCCAATGTTTACAGCAACATGATCAACAATAGCCAAAGTATGGAAAGAGCCCAAATGTCCATCGATGGATGAATGGATAAAAAAAGACATGGTTTATATACACAATGGAGTATTACAGCACCAGTAGGTACGATTGGCCGGCTTGTCCTGCTCTGCAGTCTCCCAGGCCTCCTAGGCACTGGGCTGGGATTCAAACTCTAACGTCTTAAAGGATCCTGCTCCACATGCCCCAATTCTGGGGTAGTGCCACTCTGCCCAGCCAACAAAGAGTCTCTGGTTGGCGCCTGCAGGGTATTTTTTCCTTAGAGAGGCAACATACCCTCTTCTCATAGCACTCGGGGGAGGGCACAGCTGTCGCCCAGTGCACCTCTGAGTTCACTACCGAGCCTGGGACTGGCTCCCCCTCCCCCACCCAGGCATGTGCACATGGCAGGTGGCTGTGGTCTGGAGAAAGTCGCACAACCCTGGATCGTCGCTCCCAAGGCTGTTTGCAAGGTAGAAACTGGCTCTCTCTGTTTTTTTTTTTTTTTTTTTTTTTCCATTCCCCAGTTCTGGTCCAGAGAGATTTTTCTGTTGCCCAAACACAATCCCACACTTCCACCGCCTTTCTCTTCCTTTTGTCTCTCCTGCTCCGTGCCTATGCCACCTGTTTTATCTCTCCCAATTCACAAACGTGCACCTCTGTCCTACTAAGCTGTCTCTGTGGGTTCCTGGAGGTGTTTTTGTCACTCTGTAGCCCGGATTTCTGGAATTCCAAATGTTCTGACCTCAAAACTGCTATGTTTGAGGGAGGAGGGAAATTCGGGTCCCCCTACTTCTCTGTCATCTTGACTCCTCCTCCTCAATAGATTAATTTCTAAGCGTTTGATATTTTTAATGCTATTATAAATAGTATCAGTTTAAAATTTTGCGTTTATTACTCTTGTATATATTATTTACATATACAAATGATATTTTTGTATATTTTTAACATGTAGCAACCTTGCCAAATACATGTAGTAATTTTAATAGCTTACTGTAGATGCTTTTGGGTTTTCTAAATCCACAATCATATCACCATGAATAGTGATAGTTGTTTCTTCATTTTTCACCTTTATATATTTTATTCCTTTTTCTTATCTTATCATGCTGATTAGGACCAACAGTAACATAATTTACAGAAATTGGTAGCAGGCATTCTTATTTTTTTATCTGAATAGAAAAAATAAAGCTTTTAATATTTAGCTAAATATGACTTTTGCAGTAGGAGTTTTAGAGATATATTCAGTCATGTTGAGGTTTTCCTACTGTTTCCAACTTGCTATACATTTTTGACATGAACATGTTGAATTTTATAATTGAATTGCATCATTTGAGATGGTTATGTATTTTTCTCCTTTACTCCTTTACTTAATATATATTAAGATATATTCTTTAATAAAAAAGTTGTAATAAAAAAGTTACTTCATATATAATAAAATATATTCTGTAATAAAAAAGTTTTTATACATAGATGGATTTAATTTGCCAATATTTTGTTCAAGACTTTTCACCCACATTCATGACAAAAATTGGACCATAATTTTCTTTTCTTTAAATGTCTTTGCTGGGGGCTGATGTCAAGATCATGCCAGCATCAGAAAACAAATTGGAAAATGTTCTCCCTTTTTGGTTCTCTTCCTTAGTTTGTGTAAGATTGTTCTGTATGTGTGTAATTGTATGTGTATGTGTGTGTGTGTGTGTGTGTGTGTGTGTGTGTGTGTGTGTGTATGTGTGTTTCCTCTTCTGAAGTGTTGGAAATAATGCAATAATGAAGATACCTGCACCTTGAATTTTCTTTGCAAGAAGTTATTTGTTATGGATATATTTAATTAAATGGGCGATTCAGACTTCCTGTCTCTTTTCCTATGTCACATTGGGTAAGTTGTATTCTCTAAAGAAGTTTTTGGTTTATTTTACCTATTTATTCAAATGTATTGGCTATAAATTACTCATAATAATATTCTTCTCATTATTAGTAATGCCTTAATTTTTTTTTTTTTTAATAGAGAGAGAGGGAGCATGAGCAGGGAAGAAGGACAGAAGGAGAGAGAGAGACTCAGACCAGATCCAATGACCCTGGGATCATGACCTGAGCTGAAATCAAGAGTTAGATGCTCAACTGACAGGGCGCCCAGGTGCCTCAGAAATGACTTTAAGGTATGTGGTGATGTTTCTCTTCTTATTCCTGCAATTTGGTCATTTCTATCATTTCTTTTTTTTTTTTTCTCGTTCAGTTCTGCTAGAGTTTATCACTTCAAGAAAGTAACATTTAACTTTATTGTTTTTCTCTATTATACATTTATTTTCTATTTTATTTATTTATGCTATTATTTCTTTGCTTGTACTTTTTTATATTTAATTGGATGTTCTTTTTCTACTTCTTGAAGTGGACATCTGGATCACTGTTTTTGTTTGTTTGTTTATTTGTTTTGCCTTTTTTCTTTTCTAATATATGCACTTATCAGAAATCTCCCTCAAAGCACTAATTAGGTGTATCCTACAAGTTTTGATATGTTGCTTTTTTGATAGTATTCATTTCAAAATATTTTCTAATTGCCTTTTAAATTATTTTTTTAAATTTTAGATTATTTTAGAGAAGAATCGGTGAATTTCCAAACATACCAGAATGTTTTAATTCTTTTTCCATTATCGATTTCTGGCTTAATTTTACTCCAGCCAGTGAATGCAGTTGATATAATTTACATATTCTGAAATGTTGGAGAATTTTTTCCCCCAACATATGGTCCACTTTTGCAAATGTTTTATGTGGATTTGAAAAAAAAAAATGGACTCTAAAATATAGATGATCTATATAGGTCCTTTAGACCCAATTTGTTATTCAAATCTTCTATATAGGTATAAAACTTTTGTGTGTGGGGGTCTTCTTGTTCTATCACGTCCTAAAAGAAATATATTAAATTATCCAATTAGTTTTGTGAATTTTTCTTTTTTCTCTCAGTGCTATTAATATTTGCTTTATATATTTTTAATCTATATGTATACATTTATAGAATTGTTACATGTTTTTGGTGGATTTACCCTTTTATTTTCATGACATGTTCACTCTATCTCTAGCAATTCTTGTCTTAAAGTTTACTTTGGTCGGTAATAGCAGTGTTAGGTCATTTTTATTTTGGTCAATGTGTTCACGGTAGATAATTTTCATCTTTTTGTATTCAATATTTTGTGGCCTTATAGTTAAATGTTTCTCTTGCAATGGCATAAAGTTGGGCTTTTGAAGAACATCTAGTCTGATGATTGTATTTTAGGTGGAATTTTTAGTTTATTTATATGTTGGGTCATTTGATACATTTGGATTTAAATAGACCATGTTACGCATTTGTATCTATTTTTCCCATTTGTGTTTTTCTTTCAAATTTTCCTATCTTTCTTTGTATTAATAAAAATTTTTAATGATTACACTTTTGTCTCTGTTAGTTGCACTTTAGTTGTGATTTGTAAAGAATTACATTAGGGTTCAGGGGCCAGGAGTATGACACGCTTCCTTTCTTTATTATAGTCTACTATAATGTAGTACTCTTACCACTTTACAGAAGATAGGAGGTCCTTAAATCCTTTCTATGTCATTTACTCCCACCTACATTTGTGCTATTTTTTTCAAGTATGTAACTCTCTATATTTTAAACTTTGTCAAGGATTAAGATTGTTTTAAACAATCAATTTTCATTTATGCTTATCCACTTATTTTCTTTTTCTTTGGTCTTCCTTCCTGCTTCCATTTTCCTGTCTCTGAGATTATTTTTTCTTTTGCCAGGAAAATGTACTTTTCATGTGGGTCACCTGGAGATAAATTTTCTCAGACTTTTTTCTTTTTGTCTGAAAACACGGTCATTGTTTTTGCTGGTATAGAATTCTAGGTTGATAGTTATCTTCTTTCAACTTTTGAAAGTTGTTAATTCTTTTTTCCTCCTAGTTCATTTAGTTTCTGTTGAAAAGTTCACTGTCAGTTTTAGTATTTCTTCTTTCAAGTAATGTGCCTTTTTCACTGGCTCCTTTTGAAATATTCTTTGTCCTTATTATTTAGTAGTTCAAATATTCTGTGCCTAATTATGTGTTTGGTGTTGTTGTTGCTATTGTTGTTTGCCTGTGTCCTGCTTAGGGCTTCATGAACCTGTAACTTGGTGATATTGTATAATTTTGGCAACTCCTTCAAATATTGCTTCTGCCCTGTTATCTCTGTAGTCTCCTCTGGGATTCCAATTATGGATATGTTAACCTGTTTCCTCAGGTTCATATGCTCTCTTTTATATTTTCTATCTTTTTTCTTACTGGATATATTTTACTGATTTTTAATATTTCTCATTGCTGGTGTATCTAATATGGTTTGGACTCTAATGAATTATTATTTTCAGTTACTCTATTGTTTACTTCTAAAATGTTATTGTCTCATTTCTTTAGATTCCAATTCTTGGTGCATTCTCCATCTTCTTATCTATTTTCTTAACTAGAACAACCACAATGATTTTAAAGTCAGTGTCTGATTACCTCCAAATTTATGTTTTATTTGTAGTGTGATTGTTCCTATTGTCTGTGTTTTTATTTTAGATTTTGGTTATTTGGACCTGTCTTCTGGTATGCCTGGTAAATTCGGATTGAATGCCACAAATTCTGTGACTACATTATTTTATGTTCTTCCAGAGAGAGCTGGCTTTACTTTTGCCTGGTTGTTAGAGGCTTAGAGGATCATCTCCATTCAATCAAGGATTAAGTTGATTCCAGGTCCTGTCCTTTTGTGCTGATGTACGTCTGGTTTGCCTTTTTTCCTAAATCTATTCCTTCATAGGTATCAGCTGAAAATTGGGGGAACTTTTTATAATCTCTTCGCCTCTACTTTATATGCACTATTCTTTCACTTTTGTCTCTCTGGCATAATACTATTACGGAAATCTCCAAATAGCTTTTTAGCCTCTTAGCTATAGATTTCTGTTTGACTTCTCTGGCTCACACCTTATGCAGCTTTGTATTTTTTAAATGCTAAAGAGAAAAAATGTGGTGAAAAATGTCAAAATATTGAATTTCCTTCCATGTTTTTTCCCTTTTCTCGACTCTTGGTCCCTTATTTTTGATCAGCTTAGTAGCCTCATAATTCATTTTGCTCTCTATAGACTTGTGAATTTGCTTAAACCTCTGCGCTGTCATTTTCTGCTTGGCATCTCAGACCCATGCCACTCACTAATTGGCAAATAATTTAAGAAGAAATGTGGCAGGTGTGTTCACCTGTGTGCTTTGTTTTCTGTCCAGAATATTGGCCTCTCAAGTCCTGATGTCAGGGTGAATATCTGATGTCTTCAGACATTTTTGTTTGTAATGTTATGCTTTTTTTTGGTTGTTGTTGTTGTTGTAGTTTGTTTGTTGGTAGAAGAAGTAGTAGAATTGGTCTGTTCTGGACAGGAAAATTCTTCTGACAAGGAGGTCTGTCACAGTTGGAAGTAGCATTTTTCATGTTGCCTGCTTTTGAGTGGTCCTTTTCAGAGATAAATCTCTCATTTTTGACTCTTTCATGATTTTAAGTATGGCTTAGCTTGAGTATGCTTTTCTTAGGTTTTTTTTTTTTTTTGTTCTCATCAATTGGCAATAATTATGCATATCCTTATGTTATTTGGCTTTAATGAATAAATATTGGAGCATCTTATCTAGCCTTGTGGTATATCTGGAAATAAAGATATTTTAGAATTAAGATAAGAAATTAGCTTTTTTTTTAATTCCCAAAATAATATGTGATTTTATGGGACCCTTTAGGCCATCAAAGCTCTTGACACAGTTTTCACAGGAATTTGTGTCCAAAAAAGAGCACCAGAGAGCTCACTCTTGGTAATACATTTTCCCTCATTCTCAAGCTCTGTGGAAAGCCAACAAGAGAGGGTGATTAGGAGATATACCATGATTTTTATTTTTATTTATTTTTATTTTTTATTTTTTTAATTTATATCCAAGTTAGTTAGCATATAGTACAACAATGATTTCAGGAGTAGATTCCTTAATTCCCCTTACCCATTTAGCCCATCCCCCCTCCCACAACCCCTCCAGTAACCCTCTGTTTGTTCTCCATATTAAAGAGTCTCTTATGTTTGGTCCCCCTCCCTGTTTTTATATTATTTTTGCTTCCCTTCCCTTATGTTTATCTGTTCTGTGCCTTAAAGTCCTCATATGAGTGAAGTCATATGATATTTGTCTTTCTCTAACTGACTAATTTTGCTTAGCCTAATACCCTCTAGTTCCATCCACATAGTTGCAAATGGAAAGATTTCATTCTTTTTGGTTGTTGAGTAATACTCCACTGTATAAATATACCACATCTTCTTTATCCATCATTCCATCGATGGACATTTGGGCTCTTTTGTACTTTGGCTATTGTTGATAGTGTTGCTGTAAACATTGGGGTGCATGTGCCCCTTCGAAACAGCACACCTGTATCCCTTGGATAAATACCTAGTAGTGCAATTGCTGGGTCATAGGGTAGTTCCATTTTTAATTTTTTGAGAAACCTCCATACTGTTTTCCAGAGTGGCTACACCAGCTTTCATTCCCACCAGCAGTGCAAAAGAGATCCTCTCTCTCTGTATCCTCGCCAACATCCATTATTGCCTGAGTTGTTAATGTTAGCCATTCTGACAGGTGCGAGGTGGTATCTCATTGTGGTTTTGATTTGTATTTCCCTGATGACGAGTGATGTTGAGAATTTTTTCATGTGTTGGTTGGCCATCTGGATGTCTTTTTTGGAGAGGTGTCTATTCATGTCTTTTGCCCATTTCTTTGCTGGATTATTTGTTTTTATACGTGTTGAGTCTGATAAGTTCTTTGTAGGCTTTGGATACTAACCCTTTACCTGATATGTCATTTGCAAATATCTTCTCCCATTTCAAAGGTTGCCTTTTAGTTTTGCTGACTGTTTCTTTCGCCCTGCAGAAGCTTTTTATTTTGATGAGGTCCCAACAGTTCATTTTTGCTTTTGTTTCCCTTGCCTCTGGAGACGTGTTGAGTAAGAAGTTGCTGAGACCAAGATCAAAGAGGTTTTTGCTTGCCTTCTCCTCAAGGATTTTGATGACATCCTGTCTTATATTTAGGTCTTTCATCCATTTTGAGTTTATTTTTGTGTATGGTGTAAGAAAGTGATCCAGGTTCATTTTTCTGCATGTCATTGTCCAGTTTTCCCAGAACCATTTGCTGAAGAGAATGTCCTTATTTCATTGGCTATTCTTTCCTGCTTTGCCAAAAATTAGTCGGCCATATGTTTGTGGGTCCATTTCTGGGTTCTCTATTCTGTTCCATTGATCTGGGTGTCTGTTTTTGTACCAGTACCATACTGTCCTGATGATTACAGCTTTGTAGTACAGCTTAAAGTCCACCAGGAGCTTTAGATAACAGGGCACAGTTACCTGTGTTCCAATCCTGGCCCCTTTCCTGAACAGTTATGAGGCCCTGGAGAAAACATTTAGTTTCTCAGGCTTCTATCTTAACATCTGTGAAGTGGCCTTCCCTCACAAGACTTTTGTGAGGATGAAATGAAATACCTATGAAAAGAAATGAACACAATGAATTGCACAGAGTAGGTGCCTGATGAATGTGAATTCTCCCCTGTCTTCCATTCCATAAGTGTCCCTGTGACAGTGAAAAGTGACTCTGATGAAAGGTACATAGATCACTGTAGGCTGTTTGATGGCTAGTAGTCTAGTCCAGTGGGTTAAAACTATGTAATAATGAGGCCTGGGTCATGGGTTAAAAATTCTATGTAAGCCTCTCTCTCCTTCCTTCCCTTCTTTCTCTCTCCCCCCACCCCACTCTTCATCTTTGGAAATGGTCTCTACCTTCTGGTTAAGAGGTAATAGAGGAAAAAATGTGCACAAGGACCATGAATACCCATTTCCACTACAAGGAAAAATAACTTAAAACTGTGCCTGGAAGGTGGGTCAGTACCATTATCTTCACATATGAGGTGCAGCATAGGACAGAACACAAAGCTGTTAGGAACTTTTTTCAACCTAATTCTGTCCCATGGCCTTAGGTGGAAGACAAAGGAGCCCATGACACCTTTGAAAAGGAACAGAGGTGACCTTGTTACAACCCACATTAACTATACAGTATTTTTAAAGCTTATTCTTAGAGCTAAGGGGCTGCGCAAGCTCTCGCTGAGCAGTTAATGGTTCCATATTTGCCTCCCAAATCTGTGTACTTCTGGTGCATGACTCATTGCTTTCGGGTGCAATAACTTGAACTACATAAAACCAATTTTAATTCTAAATATAATTTTGACTCTTAGGGAAATAATATACAGCATGCATCACTTGCATTACAAAGTAGATAAAAATAGTTGGAATTAGGTTATCATCTGTATGTCAGACAGGGTGATTTCTCAGCTGCGTTTTGAACTGTGGCATGTAGCGATTTTACAAGTAAAGCTAATTTAAATATAGCACACAGGCACGCAGTCCTCTCTAAGGTATTCAGTTAATTGGAGAATGATGCCAGTTTTGTTCTAAGAGTTCACTCTTATTCTTTTGCTTTTTCATTTTAATAAGGTTTTATCCTTTATTTCTTGAGAGCAACATATTTGCTATCCTTTGGTATTCTTATGGAATTTAAGTTGCAACTTCAAATTGGCAGCATTTACAGTGTTAGGAAGAAGACTGACTGTTTTTTGATGGATCATTAGATTTGGTTTTAGGGTTTTCCTCTTCCATTTACAGTAATCAGTTTTATGTACCTTGCGTCTTGGTTCTTTTTCCTTGTTCACATAAATATTGATGTAATCTTCAACTGAAAGTTTCAGAAAAGAAATTAGAATGAGAAAGCTGGCTTCAATAGCCATCAGTTGTAAAATCAATTCTAGTCCTAACTATCAAAATTAGCTACTTTTTTTCAGTACATAAAATCCATTTATGCAAAAGGAAAATCAAATAAACTCTCATTAAAAAATCTGTATTGTTTTTTTTTCCATTTTAATCATTAAAAATGACTTTCTACCACTACCAGTCAAATTGTGGTATTTTTCTAATAGCTTTTATGAATAATCTATCCGTTTATAAAATAGCTTAACTGTTTAATTTCTCCATTCATTTTGGGCTTCTTTTAGTTTATGAGTATCTTAGTTTAAAATAGGATCATACCATTGCTTCATTAACATAGGCTGAGGTTTCAAAACATATCTACTTAATGAACATGTACTTGGTAGAGATCTTGTAGGATGATGAATGAGAAAAAAAAAATGTTACCTGACAGCTGAGTGTTCTGGAGCCCTGCAGCTCTACACCTAAAGTGGCCAACATGTAAGCCTGAATAAGGAGCAGAATTTGAGGGTAGTCATATTTATCTGTCTAGAATTTTCTGACCTACCCCCCCCCCAACTTCTTTCTATCCTATTTTGCCAGAAAGCTATAAAAATGTCCAATATAGTAGTCAATCTGTGGCTATTGTTTTTAATGAACATTTATTTTTTAGAGCAGTTTTAGTTTCACAGAGAGATTGAGAGGACGGTACAGAGATTTCTCACATTCCCCTACTGCCCTACATGCATAGCCTCCCAATATCTGTCTCTCTGGTCAGATTGATACACTTTTTACAATTGATGAACCGATATTTATTGACACATCATTATCACCCAAAGTCCATAGTTTACATTCAGCTTTACTCTTGGAGTTGTATATGCATAGGTTTGGGCAAATTTCTAATGACATGTATAAAACAATCATGCTATCATACAAAACTATCTCACCTTTCTAAAAATCCTCTGTACTTGACTATTCAACCTTCCCTCACCACTAACCCCTGGCAACCACTGATGTTTTTATTGTCTCCAGAGTTTGCCTTTTCCGGAGTGTAATGCAGTTGAAATCATATTGTATGTAGCCTTTTCAGATTAGCTTCTTCTACTTAGTAATATGCATTTAAGTTTTCTCTATGTCTTTTCATGGCTTGTTACCTCATTTCTTTATACTGCTGAATAATAGTCCATTCTCAGGATGAATCATGCTTTATTTATCCATTCACCTATGAAGGACATCTGAGTCACTTCCAAATTTTGGCAATTGTGTGTCAAGGAGCACAATTGCTGGACTGTATGATAAGAGTATATTTAGTTTAGGTTTTTTGTTTTTAATGTATATTTATTTTTGAGAGAGAGAGGGAGGAGCAGAGAGAGAAGAGAGAGAGAATTCCAAGCAGGTTCATCACTGTCACGGCAGAGCTGGACGTGGGGCTCAGACTTATGACCTGTGAGATCATGACCTGAGCTGAAATCAAGAGTTGGATATTTTCCCAACTGAGTCATGCAGGTGCCCCTAGAGTATTTAGTTTTGCGAGAAGCCACAAAACTGTCTTCCCAAGTGGCTGCATCATTTTGCATTCCTACTAATAATGAATGGAAGTTTCAGCTGCTTGGCATTTGGTATTAGTGTTCTGGATTTTGGCTATTCTAATAGGTGTGCAATGGAATCTCATTGTTGTTTTAATTTGCATTTCCTTGATGACACATGGCATAGGGCATTTTTTTCACATGCTTAATTTGTCATCTGTGTATATTTTTTGGTGTGCTGTCTGTTCAGGTTGTAGGTCCATTTTTTAACTGGATTGTTTGTTTTCTTATTTTTGAGTTTTAAATATTCTTTTTTTTTTTTTTAATTTTTTTTTCAACGTTTATTTTTGGGACAGAGAGAGACAGAGCATGAATGGGGGAGGGGCAGAGAGAGAGGGAGACACAGAATCGGAAACAGGCTCCAGGCTCCGAGCCATCAGCCCAGAGCCTGATGCGGGGCTCGAACTCACGGACCGCGAGATCGTGACCTGGCTGAAGTCGGAAGCTTAACCGACTGCGCCACCCAGGCGCCCCGAGTTTTAAGTATTCTTTGTATATTTTGATAGCAGTCCTTCATTAGATACATTTTTCATAAATCTTTTTTTCCCACAGTGTGGTTCGCCTTTTTTCTCTCTTGACAGGGTCTTTCTTTCACAGAACAGAAACTTGCAATTTTAATGAAATGCTTATCAATTCTTCCATGCATTATGTCTTTAGTATATTACCAAAACCAAAGTCATCTAGTTTTTCTCCAATGTTATCTTCTAAGACTTTCATAGTTTTGCATTTAAATTTAGGTCTGTGATCAATTTTTAGCTACTTTTTGTGAAAGATGTAAGGTCTATAGATAGATTCATTTTCTTTTTTCATGTAAATGTCTGGCTGTTCTAGAACCATTTGTTGTTGTTGTTGTTTTAAATGTTTATTTATTCATTTTTGAGAGAGAGAGAGAGAGAGAGAGAGAGAACATGGGGAAGGGGACAAAGAGGGAGAGAGAGAATCCCAAGCAGGCTCCGCACTGTCAGCAGAGAGCCCAACGTGGGGCTCAAACTCACGAACTGTGAGATCATGACCTGAGCTGAAATTAAGTCAGAAGCTTAACCAACTGAGTCACCCAGGTATCCTTCTAGCACCATTTGTTGAAAAGACTCTTTTTTGTTTATTATGTTGCCTTTGCTCCTTTGTCAAAGATCAATTACTCTACTTAATGTGGATCTTTCTGGGTTCTCTGTTTGGTTCCATTGACCTGTTCTTTCACCATTACCACACTGTTTTGATTACTGTAGCTTTATAGTAAGTCTTGAAGTTGGGTAGTGCTAGTCTTCCAACTTTGTTCTTCTCCTTTAGTACTGTGTCAGATATTCTGGATCTTTTGTTTCTCTATATGAACTTTGGAACCAGTTTGTTAATATCCACAAAATAACTTACTAGAAGTTTTACTGAAATTAAATGACTATAGATCAAGTTGGGAA
Organism: Leopardus geoffroyi; assembly: GCF_018350155.1. Classification (NCBI taxonomy): domain Eukaryota; kingdom Metazoa; phylum Chordata; class Mammalia; order Carnivora; family Felidae; genus Leopardus; species Leopardus geoffroyi. The sequence continues at coordinate 126,165,959 of NC_059332.1, forward strand.
GTAGTGACATCTTGAAGTTTTTTCCTATCTATGAATATGGAATATCTCTTCATTTATTTAGTTCTTTAATTTCTTTCATCAGAGTTCTGTAGTTTTCCTCATGTATATCTTATACATATTTTGCTAGATTTATACTCAAATAATTCATTTTGGGGGTGATAATATAAATGGAATTGTGTTTTAAATGTCAAGTTCCATTTGTTTGTTGCTGGTATAAAGGGAAGCAATTGCCTTTTGTATATCAATTGTGTATCCTCCACCTTGCTATAATTATTTATTAGTTCAAGGAGTTGTTAATTTGTTTTTTGTCACTTCTTTTGGATTTTCTGCATAAATAATCATGTCACCTTTGGAAAAAAAAACATTTTTATTTCCTCTTCTTTTTGTCTTGCATTAGCTAAGGCTTCTAGTACAATATTGAAAATCAGTGACAAGGAGAAGCATCCTTGCCTTGTTTTCCTGCTCTTAGTGGAGAAGTTTCTCATTATTAAGTGTGATGCTAGTTGTAGGTTTTTGCTATACATTCTTTATCAAATCGAGGAGGTTCCCCTTAATTCCTAGTTAATGAGAGTTTTTATCGTGAGTGGGTGCTGGATTTTGTTAAATGCTTTTTCTGCATCTATTAATATGACTCTGTGATTTTTATTCTTTAGTTGTTGATATGATAAATTATATTAGTTGATTTTCAGATGTTGAACTAGCCTAGTATATCTAGGATAAATTCTATGTGGTGATGACATATAATTCTTTATTTTTTAATATTATTTGATTTGATTTGCTAATATTTTCTTGAAGGTTTCACATCTATTTTTATCAGACATATTTGTCTGTGGTTTCCTTTTCTTGTAATGTCTTTGTCTGATTTTGGTATTAGGGTAATTCTGGCCTTATAGAATGAGTTGCCAAGTATCCCATCTGCTTCTATTTTCTGAAAAAGATTTTAGACAATTGGTATAATTTCTTACGTTTTTAGTAGAATTTACCAGTAAACTCATCCAAACCTGGTGTCTTTTGAAAGATTATTAACTACTGATTCAATTACTTTAATGGATATAATCCTATTTGGATAGTCTATTTCTTCTTGTGTGAATTTTAGCAGATTATGTCTTTCAAAGAATCAGTCCTTTTCATCTAGGTTATAAAATTTGTAAGCATAGAGTTGTTTATAGTATTTGTTTTTTATACTTTTAATATCCATGGGATCTGTGGTGATATCCCCTTTTAAATTTTTGGTATTGGTAATTTGTGTCCTCTCTCTTTCTTAGCCTGCCTAGAGGCTTATCAATTTTATTAATCTTTTCAAAGAAACAGCTATTGGCTTCATTGATTTTCTCTATTGATTTCCTCTTTTAGCATCAATGATCTCTGCTCTAATTTTTATTATTTCATTTATTTTCCTTACTTTGGATTTGATATGTTCTTTTCTTTTTCTAGTTTCCTAAGGTGGAAGCTTAGATGATTAATTTTAGATCTGTCTTCATTTCTAATATGTGCATTCAATGTTATAAATTTCCTTCTATGCACTGTTCTCACTGCACCCCCCCCTCCCCCAAATTTTGTTTTGGTTTTTATTTAGTTAAAAATATTTTTAAATTTCTCTTGAGATTTTTTCCTTTGACCCATGTGTTATTTAGAAGTGTTTTATTTACCTTCCAAATATTTTGGGGTTTTTCTAGCTGTCTTTCTGTTATTGATTTCTAGTTTAATTTAATTATAGTCTGAGAGCATACATGTTATGATTTCTACTCTTTTAAATTTGTTTAGGTATGCTTTATGGTCTAGAATGTGGCCTATCCTAGTGAATATTCCAGATGAACCTGAGAAGAATGTGTATTTTGCTGTTTTAGGAAGTAGTCTACATATGTCCATTATATTTGGTTGATTGATGGTGTTGCTGAGTTCAACTATGTCCTTACTGGTTTTCTGCCACCTTGTCCATTTTTGATACAAGTGAGTTAAAATCTCCAACTATAATAGTGGGTTCATCTATTTCTCCTTGCAGTTCTACCAATTTCTGCCTCACATATTGTGACACTCTTCTGTTAGATGCACACATGTTAAGGATTATTCTATCTTCTTGGAGAATTGACCCCTTTATCATTCTGTAATGCCCCTTTTTATCCCTGGAGACTTACTTTGCTGTGAAATTTACTTTGTCTGAAATTAATGTAGCTACTTCTATTTATTTTTGATTAGTGTTAGAATGATATATCTTCCTCCACCCATTTACTTTTAATATGTATGTGTCTTTATATTTAAAATGGGTTGCTTATAGGCAACAAATGGTTGGCTCTTGTTTTGTGATCCACTGTAACAATTTCTGTCTTTTAATTGGTGCACAGAGATTGATGTTCAAAGTAATTATTGATATATTTGTGTTAATATCTACTGTATTTGTTACTGTTTTATATTTGTTGTCCTTGTTTTTTGTTCCTATTTCCTTCTTCCAATCTTTTGCTACTGTTTGTGGTTCTACATGAGCATCTTATATGATTCCATTTTCTCTCCTTTCTTAGCCTATCAGCTTTACTTGTTTTTTTCTTATTTTTAGTGGTTGCCCTAGATTTTGCAAAACACATTTATAACTAATCCAAGTCCACTTTCAGATAACACTATACCACTTCCTGGGTAGGGCAAGTACCTTCGAATGACAATATAATCCTAATTCCTCTCTCCTGTTTCTTGTATCTTTGCTGTAATTAATTTCACTTGTATATAAGCATATATATGCATTTATACATAAGCATACATAATTGAATACATTCCCTGGATCTGCAATTTGGTGTCTGACATTAATCTGGGGACATTATCAGTCATTATTATTTTGAATATATCTTCTGTTTCTTTATCTCTTTTTTCTTCTTTTGGTATTCCCAAAAGGCATTTTGTACAAAACATCTATCAAAAGGTATTTTGATTTTCTCCTCTCGGTATGCCTATGTCATGCCTTTAATAATTGTACCACAGTCCTTAGACATTCTATTCCGTCAGACTTTTTCCATTTTCTTTTCAGTTTTAGAAATTTCTATTGAGATATCCTCAAACTATGAGATTCTTTCCTCAGCCATGCCCAGTCTACTAATAAGCCCATCAAAGGCATTCTTCATTTCTGTTACAGTATTTTTAATCTCTAGAATTTTTTTCTTGCTTTGTTCTTAGAATTTCCATCTCTATGTTTACATTGCCCATCTGTTCTTGCATGCTGCTTACTGTATCCATTAGAGCCCTTAACATATTAATCATAGTTGTTTTGAATTCCTGGTGTGATAAGTACAAAATCTCTGTCATATCTGAGTTCTGGTTTTGATGTTTCTGTACCTCTTCAAATTGTGCTTTTTGCCTTTTGTTATGCATCGTAGCTTTTTCTTGATAGCTAGGCATGGTATACTGGGTAAAAAGAATTGTTCTAAAGAAATATTCAGTAATATGGTGGTAAGGTGTTGGGGGGAAGGGAGGTGTTCCGTAGTTTTCTGATTAGATCTTAGTCTTTTAGAGTCTGTGCCTCTTGAGTATGAACTTCACAAGTGTTTCTCAGCAGGATGGCTGGAGTGGGCTGGAGTAGGGTTATTTCCCCTTCTTCATGTGGAAGACTAGAGACAGCTGAAGTTGGGTATTTGCCTTCTGCCAGAACATTACGCTCTGATAAAGCCTTAGTAGGTTAGGCTCTGGTTAGACAGTTTTTCCTGAGTATAGACCTTGTCAAGAACAGAATACTCTGGCATAATTCAAAATGTTTTCTTTTCTCCTCCCCCTAACGGAAGCTTGAGGGGATTTTCCTTCGATATTCCCTGTGAAAATGTAGTAGAGCTCCAGACAGTAAGAACTTGCAAGTGTGTCCCCCTTCTCTTCAATGACTGGGTTCTCCCTTACCCCCAATGACCAGCTCCCCGCCCCCCCCCCCCGGAGCTTTTATCTGTCAGACTTGTTCACATTGGCTTTCTAGCAACTTGTCAATTATAGTTTAGGTTTTCCTACTTGGGTACTGGTTTCCACAGAGATTGCACTTCCTTGGTTTCTGCTCAAGTAAGTTGTGATTCTATCTTCCTGTCAGTCTTTCCAATTTAGGGGGCAACAGCTTGCCCTGCAATGTCACTCCTCTAATGGAACTGAGACGACTTGTTGAGTTTTGTTTGTTCAACTTTCTTTTTACTTGTTGGTAAGATAGAGTGGTGACTTTTCAAGCTTCTTATATGTAGGACCAGAAACTGGAAGTCATCTTGGTATTTAAATTGATTAAAATTAAATAATATTTAAAATGCAATTCTACAGTAATATTAACTACATTTCAAGGACTCAAAATCCACATGTGACTAGTGGCTACTGTGTTGACAGTGTGAGTATAAAACATTTCCATCATCACTGAAATTCCTATTGTATTACCCTGCTCTCTAATATCCCATAACTTCTCTGTTTGGCATGGAAACAAGTGATGAGAATTGGGAGAAATAAAGGAAATACTAAAGCCAAAGTATTGCCTATATTCAGAGTATTATCCTGGCTTTTTGGAAGGCTAGGACTCTGGCAGCCAGACGCTGAACCATTAATCTGGCTTCCACTGTCATTATTTTATTAATAATGGAGATATTCATTTTTGTTCCCCATTTCACTTCCTGAGTTCTTTCCTGAAAATACTTTGCTTGTGGGCTCTGACTTATTTAATGGATGATTGTTAACATTCTTTGGCTTTTCGTTATGTTTTCCATCTGTGATATATTGTGGCTTATCAGCACACCAGGATATTCAGTCACAATTTTAGAGTGCTTTTCAACTACCATTCTGTTGCAATTTCTTTTCCCTTTTTCAAAATTGAGAAGAGGGTGCCTTTTTAGCTCAGTTGATTATCAGTCTCCAGTTCAACTTGAGAAACACAATTGGGCAAGTACTTGAAAGTTCAGCTTGAAAGGACCATGATTCCTGAGAATAGTGATTCCTTTGCAACTTTGTCAGGAGGTGGCTCTTTTCTTTACCACACCCCTGCATCAGGAGGACTCTGGAAGGTAGGATTGGTGCTTTTCTTGCTCCTCACTTCAACTTCCAAGCCATTATTTCTCCTTCTCCTCCCTAAAATGACACCTTTGAATCTCTAGTTGTTTGACTATACTCTCTGCTGCCCTTCTTAGTTGCCTCAGCCATAGAACCTGTTTACTTTCCCATTTTCTCTGATGCTCCTCAATGCGAGAGGTTTTAGCTCACTCCTATATTCTCTCGAGTGCTGCTGTCATCATAACTCCTTATGGCTTCTATACCACACAGATGATCCTTCAATTCCTGGTCTATCAGCTCCTTGTCCACTTCCAAACTGAGTAGTTGACTGCCATGGTCAGATTCTAGACCTTGTCATACTAATACCTTTAAGCCTTCCACAACTACCACTTCAAGCATCCTCTTCTCCAACGACTACCTCTTATCTTTCTTCTCATTTTCTCTAATGGTCATACTTCAACAGTACTGTAGGAACTATAACCCACCTTTTCCCACTGTCCATTACTCCCTCATATTCTCACTTTTTACCTTTCATCAACTCCCTTTGCCTCCATCTCTGTTCCTTATACTCTTATACCATGTTGCCATCCAACTCTCTTTTCAACTCTGTGAGGGTTCTAATACAGGTTTGAAAAAAGTACCCCATCTTCTCATTTTAAATTCAAGTCTAATAACTTAAGATGATCCTTCAGTTTTGCCAGGCAGTCAAGCTACATTTCCTTTATACATCCATTGTCTCTCTCCTGGTGACTGTTTCATGCATTTCTTTTATCCTCAAGTTTTCACACTCATTTGTTGATTTTGCTGACTTTACCAAGACAAGAGCAGCAATCAGAAGAAAACTTCCATAAGCGCTGCCATTCCATTCTACCCATTTAGTACATTTGTGCCTTTTTCCTCATCCTTTTCTTCTGTTGCTATGGATGATCCATCTGTGCTCCAAAGGTCACTCCTTTTCTTTCTGTTCTCAATCAATCCCATCCCTCGTGCCCAGCCAAAGGCATTGCTCCAGCATCTCTCCCTTCTCCGTATCACATTGTCACTATTAAACAATCTATTGGATTATTCTAATGAGGATAAAAACATGCTATTATTTCTTCCATCCTTAGAAAAAAAGATTTGTCTTCCCTTCCTATTTTTCCTCCTAGACCAGCACACTAGTCCATTTTTTCCCTCCTTTTCATAGCCAAATTACTCAAAATTATTCTCTACATTCACAATACTATTTCCTCTCCTTTCATTCACTCTCGAATTCAGTTCAGTCAGGACTTTGACCCCACCACTGCAAAGAAATGGTGAAAGTCATTACTGATTGCCATGTTATGAAATCAAATGGTCAATTTTCAGTACCCATCTCGTTTGACCTAGCAGCAATGTTTGACCCACCTGATCACTCACTCCTTGCAAAACTTGCTTCACTCAGTTACCAGTAGAATTCAGTCTTCTAAATTCACTTGGCTTCATGGGTCTCTCCTGAATTTTGCTTGTTGGTTCCACCTCATCTCTCTGATATTTACATGTTGAACTGCTGCAAGCTTAAGATCTTGGATATCCCATTTTTCTTACCTATACTAACTTCCGTGGAGGTCTCATCAAGTCTAATGTTTTAAATACTTTTACATGCTAACCATTCCTCAATTTCTATTGAAATTATCTGGCATGGCCAGATAATTTTTTTGTGGAACTGAAGACTTATATGTCCATTTGCCTTCTCAGTGACAAACAATAAGCTCACATATACATGTGCAAAATTCATGTCCTGATCATTTGACTCTCTTTACCCCATTAGACCCCAGTTTCATCTTCACTTCTTTGAAGGAGCATTTCTCCACATGAAGGAGATCAAAAAGAAATAGCTGAGGAAATAGTAAGTAGGTCTAGAGGTCTTAAGGGACAGATATGATAGATTATATACAGGGTAAATCCTATTAAAGTAAACCAGGAATATTTACCTGAAATAGTCTATGTCCAGTTTTGAAGATGCCACTAATCTTTTCTAGTTGTGGAAATATCAAGCTTAAGAGTATAAGATTTAAGAGTCTATGGGGCGCCTGGGTGGCGCAGTCGGTTAAGCGTCCGACTTCAGCCAGGTCACGATCTCGCGGTCCGTGAGTTCGAGCCCCGCGTCAGGCTCTGGGCTGATGGCTCGGAGCCTGGAGCCTGTTTCCGATTCTGTGTCTCCCTCTCTCTCTGCCCCTCCCCCGTTCATGCTCTGTCTCTCTCTGTCCCAAAAATAAATAAACGTTGAAAAAAAAAATTAAAAAAAAAAAAAAAAGAGTCTATAGCACTGTGGTTAAACGTATGGGATTTGGAATCAGAATATTCAAACTCTCTTTGAGGGTCAGTTTTTTATCTTTTAAATGGGAGACAATGACAGTATCTGACTCACAGGGCTTCTGTGAGAATTTGATAATATGGTATACATATTAGAGAGTAAAACCTTAATAAATGTTTAATATGTGATGAAAATGATGATGATGCCCTGCATTAGCTGTACATCAAGAAGAATATTCTGGAACACAGTGGCAGAAGGACCTAATGCTGCTTAGGGAAATTAAAAATTGCTTCACAGAGAAGGTAATGTTTCAGCTGGCCTTTAAGGATGAGCAGGGGTTGTCATGGAGAGAATGGAAGGAAGGTACAGAAGACTAAATGAGCATATTCAGAAAATATTCTAAGGAAAATGTGGTTAGAGAGGGATGGGAAATTATCTGAAGTGAGGAATTAAAAAATATATATTCCCTATGCTAATTTTAAAGTCCAAAATGTTGAATGAACACATTTCTTTAAATGCTTATAGCATCTGTTTAATCTTATTATAAAAGAAATTAATACATTTTAGGGAAAATCTGAAAAAATATGGAAAGCATATATATATATATATATATATATATACACACACAATACATATACACATATACACACACATATGTGTATTTGTGTATATGTATAGTGTATATATGTATGATATATATGTATATACACACATACACATGTATATAACTTATAGGTGTCCTTTCTGGACATCATCTCTATTTGATATTTTAATATTTCTTTCTAGTCTTTTTCTTATATCCACATGCACTTTTATATATATAGATTGTAATATGTAAATGGTTTTGAATTTCCTTTCCCTTTTAATATTTTGTAGTAATTGCTGAGCGTTTGCAATGTGTCCAGCTTTGTACTACTTGTTACGTGTATTATTTCAAAATGACTATGTCTTTGTAAGTTTCATGACAAATTAGAAAGTTGAGATTTTTCATAGAACCAAATAAAGTTTTAGAAGCAGGATTCAAACTCCAATCTGTCTGACTTCAAAGTACATCCTTACAACTTTAAAACCTTCATAATGGTATTTAATTGCTACATTATAATATTTCATTGTTATGAATATACTGTAATTTATTTTAATATTTCTCTATTATTGAATAATTTGGCTGTTTGTAACTTGTCACTCTTTTATAAATAATGCCAGTAATGAACATCTTTGGAGTCTATGTTATTTCTTGTATTTAGAGCTAATGTATTACAACAGATTCCTAGGATTCATTATGGGGTCAAAAGGAATGAACTCTCAGCACTTGACATTTTGTTTTCCAGAAAAATCCATGGTATTTCCGGAATTCCATAAACAGTTTACTTTAATGAAAATATTTCCTGCTTTGATTAATTGGCTACAGATACAGTGCTTTATTGATCACCTTATAATGAATTCACTACCATAAATGACTCAAATGCAGTATATTCTTTATTCAACCTGAAATTCACAAAACAGTTACTGATCATAATAAATAGAATTTTAAAAAATTGATCTGATTGCAAGTATAGGTAAAACCCCAGGTAAACAATATAGATTTGAAAAAAACCACAAAAACTCCAAATAACAAAAACTGCAATAATGACAACAATATCAACCCCAAGTCCCTCTTTCCAACCATCTGAATGTGTTTGGTTTCTGAATAAAGACTGTGTTATTTTCTAACAAAACAGTTTGCCTTGTGCGTTTTGTGAGGGGTGAATGTTACTCGGAGGTGAGACTTTGATCACCCTTTCTATTTCTAGGACATGCTTATTCATTGGCAGTAACTGAAATTTATCCAAATAGACTTTCAAAGCTCCCAAGTGTTCTAAATTTATCTCACTCAGTTTCTTTGGTTTAGAAACTAGTTTGGAAAGCTTACAAGGCCAACTTGTCTTCAGTAATTTCTAGTGCTTCTTGTTTGGGACAGGCTAGAAAAAGCTCTGAAAAGCTGCTAAATTTGGTGCTTGGCAGAAACCATAATACACGGGGAGAAATACATGAAGTGTAAAACCTAAAATATCAAAACTCTTTGACATTTCAAACCAATTTCAAATGTACAGAAATTATAAAATCATAACATCCGTATAAATCAGCTGTGTGCACAACCTATACTAGTGAAAAGAAAAAAAGGAAGTATTAATTGGTATACACACTAATCATTTTATAAATCTAATGTTTGCATATGAATGGGATGACTTAGCCCAAGGGAAAAAGTCTATATATTTTTTCCTACTGATTAAAAACAGCGTTAGAATGTGCTAAAAATGAACATTTATTGCGTGGACCTACAAGAAAGACTCAGACTGGGATATCAGATAGAATTGCTTACAGAAGACCTGGGTTTGAGTCCTGGCTTTGCACATGCTTACTGTACAATTTAGGGACCATTTACTCGAATAGTCTGTATCTTAATTGCTTCATCTGTAAAATGGAAATAACAGTATCTACCAACCTGAGAATGCTTAGGAAAGCACTGCAAAAACTCTAAAACCCCATATAAATATGAGGTGCTATTTTTATCACTGTTAATTGTAAATTAAACTAAGAGTTCCTGAGATTAATGGAATGTGAAGTTCTCATGAAGTTGAAAAATTTTTTTATCCTTTGAATTTGGCAAAGAGTAATTGTTAATTAGATTGGGTTGTTGTATATGATTATGTCTTAGGTATAGAAGCTTAGGCAGCTGTTAATAAATTGTAATTCCCCCCCCCCTACTCCCCGCGCACACACTATTCCCCCTTCTTCCAGTTAATCACAGAGGAAATGCAGTTTTATTATCCAACTGCTCTTTTCAAGTGGCAGGGAAGGGGGCAGTGACAAATGAATTTTCCTCAATAGCATGGACCTGTCCGTGGCTTTAAATGATACATGAACAGATAAGAAAATGGCTGAATTCTAGGGATATATTTAGACATTCTACTCCCTCCCCCATCCTAACAAAGTAATGTCACTATGAATAGAGAGAGTTTGGCAGAGATGATACAGTAGGAAAATGACTGTTCAGTGTTTGGGGAAATTCCAGGCCAATTGGATATTAAGGGAAAACCCATAGATAGGTATTTGAATCCAGGCCCATTACTGGTCCTTAGGCTCCCAAGCCAAGTTCCTTGGAAGGATAAGTCAACAGCGTCCTCTGATACTCAGATGTCTTTTCAAAGGCAGTATGTGGATGGCCAAGAGGAGATTTTGACTATGGTTCTGCTGCCTTTGGCTGGAGAGCTCATGTTACTACTAGTAATAGGCTTTTATTCAAATATCTGTCTGTGAGTACTTGCAGTCAATGGAAATTGCTAGTGAGTAACAGGAGGACGGATTTGGCATTGCATTCTGAAGACTGGAACAACTGCTCAGTATTTATTCTGCCTATAAACTGGTAGTTCAAATATTTGTTAGTCATCCAGACAACTTTTCCTTGGTAAATATATTTTCAAAATCAACTTTTTTTTTTAATTTGTTAATTTGTGGTCTTCCAAGATTTTTGACTGGTCTTGTTATTTCAGGATTGAATCTCCTTTGCAAATATGAATTAAATGTTATCTCCTTTCACCTTGTGAATGCAAGATTTCCCTTTCATATCTTTTGTGATAAAAATGTATTCTGAGTTCTAAAAATTTTAACTGTCCAAAAGCTAGTGGAAAAGTTGTTTAGGTGTAGAGTTTCAGTTTTCCAAGAGGAAAACAGTTCTGGAGCTGGGTTGCATGCCAATATGAATGTACTCAGCAATACTCAACTGTGTTGTTAAGAACGTTTAAGATGGTAAATTTTTTTGTCATATGTATTTTGCCAAAATAAAAATTGTTTAAACTTTGTTTTGAAGTTGATGGAATAAAAATGAAAATCTCCCCTGTATCTATGTCTCAATCCTGCTTTCCTTCCGAACCCTGGTTGGTCATTCGTGTGGTCTTTAGGTGCCCTGTAACCTTGAATGCAGTTACAGCCTTTGGGAGAAAGGCAGCACCATTTTAATCAAAACAAAACTCCTTTACAAAGAATCCCATTAGTAATAGTGGCTAAGAGCCCCATTTTTAATGACATCATCTCTCAAGTTATTGCAAAATGAAAACATTTTTTTCTGTTCTTATTACTTTGTGACTGATTCATTTTTATTCAGTGGAGACATTTTAAGATCATATGAAACACAGAGTTGCAGAAACCATCACTGGGGTTTTCCCCTTGTATGACAGCCCCTCAGGGACCCCTGGCCACCAGTAGAAGAAAAGAAAAACATATTTAAGCTTGTCATCTAATTAGTGCATATTTTCTTTTACATAGTGTCCTCATCCCCATATACCTGTCTGTTCCACGTTATTGACGAAATACTAGCAACTTGGGTGCTCGTCTGCCTGCCTGGGGTGGATCTGCGTGAATAACTGTTGTGTGTTCTGTTCCTTGTTCTCTGAGTCATCCCTTCCCCAACTGCGTGTTTTTGCCAAGACGGTGCACAAACAAGTTGCTCATTGTTTAATCTGTCACTGGGGCCAGGACTTGAAGCTTCCACAAGCTTCAGGTATTCAATTTTACTCTTTCTCATCTTTTTTTTTAAATGTCTTGGCTTCAGGGAGAATGCCTTTCACCTAATTTTCTAAAAGGAGAAATCCTCGTGCAAATTTCCTATTAAAATAAACTATGCACCTTCAGTGTTGTTTATTTTTTGCTAGAACAAATGAATATTGGGAGCTGTGGTTCATACCTGCTTTGCAGCAGTGTGGTTACTAGATGCTTGGTGTGAGAAGTGTGATGTGGCTGCTAGGGATGTCACTGGAATGTAGATGGCTTATTGGAGAACTGCAGGGGAGACGAGGAAAGGGGAGGGGCATGCAGGCCCATATAGCCAAACCATACCTGGAGCATGATGGTCTTACCTGGGCATCACCTTGATTTCAGAGTTGGAGGTTTAGAATTCAGGTAGCTGGGTGAGGAAACCTGAAACCTCATCCTGCATTAATTTAATCGTATGTATTGAATTCCTACGTCTTCTCTAGGCAGTGGAGATTCTAGCAGTGAGAAAATTCCTGGTCTTTATGGAACTTACATGCTGGTTGGGGTGACAGACCACAGACAATCAGACAAATCAATAGGAAGCTATTACACAGTGAAACACGCTAGGAAGAGAAATAGGTAGAATAAGGGAGCTGAGAGTCATAGGGTGCTATACAGTGTTCAGGGAAGGCCATTCTGTTGAAGTGACACTGAACGGACACCTGAATGGAGTGGGCGAAGGAACCATGGAATACCCGAAGACAGGGTGCTCCAGGCAAAAGCAATAGCACGTGAAAATGGCCTGAGATGATGCTATAGATTGAATGGCTGTGTCTCCCAAAGTTCATGTGTTGAACCCTAATTTCCAATGTGATGGCACTTGGAGGTGGCCTTTGAGAGGTGATTAGTTCACGAGGAGGTACCCTTATGGATAATATTAGAGCCCTTATAAAAGAGGCCCCAAAGAGCTCCTTCATCCTTCTACCATGTGAAGATACAGTGAGAAGATGGCTGTCTCTGAACCAGAAAGTTGACTCTTACCGGACACAGAATCTGTTGGTGATTTGATCTTGGACTTCCCAGTCTCTATAACTGTGAGAAATCAGTTTCTGTTGTTGGCAAATCACTCAGCCTGTGCTATTTTGTGATAGCAGCCTGAATGGGCTAGGACAGGTGGGAACATAGGAGCAAGAAAACTTTGAGACTAAAGCAGAATGGAAAATTAATGGTGATAGGAAGTGAGATTGGAGAGATGGCCTTATGGGCCCTGAGATGAACATTGCTTTTGTTCTGAGCGTGATAGGAAGGTGTTGGAAGGTTTTGAGCAAGGAAATGGTTGATCTGTTTCATAGGACCAATCTAGCTGCTGTGCAGAGAAGGTGTGGTAGGTGGGTCTGACTTGACGACACCACAGATGTTCAACTGGTGAACGAAGGTGAGAGGTAGAGAGAGGAACGTGGCAGCTGCTTCGAATGTTTAAAGTACTTTTATGAGAAGGAAGGAGTTTGTTCTTTTCTATATCCTCAAATAAAATATGCTTAAGTTATTTTAAAAAAGAGAAATTTTAGTTCAATTCAAGGAAGGACCTACTCTAAATTTACTTTTTCTCTGAATACAGAAGTCACAATTTTTTTTTAGAAAGTGTGTAAGAAAAGAGTAAAGTATAACTAAAATATACTACTCATAATCCCACTGCTCAGAAATAACTATTAACATTTTCTGTAAGTTTCCGGACTTTTTTCTGTGCATGCAAATATGAATCAAAAAAATATTTTGTGCTGTGCAGATATTGTTATACTGTTCTGTAACTTAACTTTTTACTTGCCAATATAGCATGAAATATTATATAAAGCACAATTTTTAAAAGATACGTAATCCTCTTATACACAAGCACCGTCATTTGTTATAACCCTTTTATATAGTTGAGCAATCAAGTGTTTTTCAGTTTTCTTTCTTTTTTGTTATTGTAAACAAGATTGCAAAGGACAACCTAGAATATACATCGTGGTCTATATCTCTGGTAATTTCTTTTAGGTAAATTTTTAGGATTACCTGCTTAAAAGCTCATGATTTATTTTGTGAATGTTTATACCAATTTCACACTTCTAGCAACTAACATGTTCCATTGCTCCTCAGTTTCTAATCTGAGAAAACTAAATATGGGACAAGCTCCATTAGGAGGAAATGAGTTCCATGTTACTGGAGGCATTTTAGTAGGTGCTGGAAAGTTAGGGGGGATGGGATATTAGCCAGGGAAATCTAGTTGAGTATTTGAACTCTCAGTGAAGTTTTCGAATTCCGCAGGATGGTGGTAGAGGAAAAGAAAGAGGGAAGGATGTTGAATAATTCTGTTGCCTGTACTCTGTTTTACATATACATGAATCAGTTGATTTTGGTGACAGTTTATATGAAACAGTAAAAAAAAAAAAAAAAAAAGGTAAAAACAACAGTGGGGTGCTTGTAAGCAATTCTCTACAACTTGGAGGTTGGAATCAACAAAGACCCTGAGTGGGATAACTGAGGTTGGACATGTGCTTTAATTAATAAACACTCGATGTAAAATAAATGCTATATAGATGAAGAAAAGGGAACTATTAATTGTTTTAGACTTTCCTATGTGCAAAACACAGCCTTGCATGGCCCAGATACTGCCATCTCCATCAGTTATTTAGTGGTCTATTGATTCAAGCATGCATTAATTAAAAATATTATCAAACACACGAATCTTAGGTAGTCTGCTGGGCTCTGGGAATACAACATCAAATAGAACATGATTTCTGCCTTAATGGACTTGTAACCTACAGGGGGAGACAGGCAAGTAATTCAGTAATTTTGGAAGGCTACCATCGATGTGCTAAGGCATACACAGCATGTTATGGCAGGGGAGAGGTATCATCATACAAACGTTCATGGGGACAAATCATGCTAGTTTCAGAGAAATTAATGGAAGAAGGATTGGGAGATCAAAGTTTACGTTCTCTCTTGGATACTACCTGGTTGGATGAGGTTGGGTAGGTCATTTAGCCAAACCTAAATTAAATGGGAAAAATAATATTTACTGAAGATGATTTATTTGTTTTTTTAACTGAACAGCATGTGAGAGCAACTAGCACAGTGAAAGGCATGCACAAAAGCTTAGTAAATGTTAGTTGAATCATCGAGACATACAAATAGTTTGGTAGAATAGATATTCCCAAGAAGTAATTTCATGCACAGCCCACCAGAAAATCACAGAGGGAGACAGTATTTATTGAAACTGGAAATAGATTTTTTTTTTTTGCTCTAAACCAGTGCATTTTTGCCAAATAGTATATCCCACATGAAGCTGAGGTTAAAATCATGAATTGTGTGTGAATTTTCATGACGTTAGGATTACAGAGTGAGATGGATCACAACTGGACAGCACTCAGGAAGTCAAATAAAAGTTTTCTATTCATAGCACACACTGGCAGGAGGAATTTCTCTTTGCTAATTATCTCATGTCCTGAGCAGCAGCACAGAGATGATTGCTCTGTGCCTAATGATTAGGAAGGTCAAGTTAAATTTACAGATAAATAGAGGGAGCATTCAGTCTACCAAACTACCTCTTCACGGAAAGACAAAAGTGCTCCCAAGTGGTGAACACTTAATGGAAGTTATTGTAGGGTATGTCTGTGGGGGAGGTGAAATTCAGGATGTTAGCCTCTTTGGAGATGTTCCTCTGTCCTATTCCAGACTGACTTCTCCCACGTGACATCAAGTCTGACGAACAGAGGAAGTTGGTGCTGTCTCCCAGGCTGTGCATTGTGCACCGGGGACACGGCACCGAACAAGACTGCCAAGTTCTGGGCGTCGTGAAGCATAGAGTCTTGCAGGAAATACATCTGTTTAAAAATAAGCACCAAGAGATGACGCAAGTGGAAGTCTAGGAAACTATGACAGGTTCTGTTGCAAATGGTACCTGGCCCAGGGCGCTTCTGAAACCTGGAGTGAGCTGAGAAGTGTATGACTGTCAATTTGTGGGCAACGAGATGATTTTAGTGTTCACATGGGGTGGTGATACAGCAAGGGGCAGAAACCTTCATGCTGTTCCACAGGCAGATGACCTGAGCTGTTGATTTTGACCTAATGTGAGTTCCGCCTTAGATCCCCCCCAAATAAATACAACCAAGTGACAAAGGGGAAAATGCTCAATGTCACTAGTAATCAAATAGATGCGAATTTGAACGATCCATCTTTTAAACGATCAAATTAAAGATTTAAGTGATAATTTTCAGTGCTGTCAGCAGTCAACAAAACACTCATGGCTGGCAGGAGTGAAAATTAGTATCATCTCTTTTAAAGGCAATTTGGTGTAAGTGTATCAAGAACCTTAAAAACTCCAGAGCCTTTGATCCATTCATTCTAATTCTAAGACTGATCCTTAAAAAGAATCCAAAATATAGGGGAAAAGATCAGTTTATACAAATATGATCATTGCAGAATTATTTGGAACACTGACATTGTGGAAATAACCTAAATGTCTAACAAGAGAACTACTGATTAAATTATGTACATCTAATGAAATCTCCATGGGATGTGGAGCCAATAAATCTAATGGTTAGAATGCTTTGTTGTAATGTTAATAGAAAAGCTTAGTTTTGGTTTTCCATGAAAGAAGGAACGTCTAATGGATTTATAACGTGCTAGCGTTTATTTAACAATGCAGTACCTTGTGCCGTGTGACATCTAATACTGTTGATTTTAGTTTTTAAATATGCACTGTTAATTAATACGATCGTAACTATGTCAAATAAAATAATAAACCCCAAGGTTGGCTCTTAGTGGTGGGATGTGTGATTCTTTTCTTCCCTTCGTTTTTCTTCATTTTGCAAATACCAAAATTAGTGTATATTACTTTTAGAACGGACATATGGACATCAAGCCCGACGAGTTTTTTTTTTTTTTTTTTCTTTTCTGAAAAAGCTGTCCTGTTTTCTGGGCTGTTGTCCTGGGTGAAAAGAAAGCCTGAAGCGCCAGCTTAATAAACAGGCCTCTCATAGTTTAAGAAAGTCAGAGACCCATTGAATCTTAGGGTTGAGAGTTCACTAATGTCAAGTCAGTACCACTTTTTCCAGAACAAGAAGACAATTATTGAGTGCCTACTATGTGTAGAACGCCCTTTACAACAATTGCCTACCTGCTTTCCACAGGCAAAGTACTACTCATTGATCCCAGAGAAGAGTCAGGCACCCCCTACCTTCCATTGAAGTCCTCAGTTTTCTTCAGTATCCCCCCTCCCCTGCTCCAGATGATCTGGACCATGGCCCTTTCTGTTTCAGAGGAGATTATTTATTTACTGTTTAAATTTTTTTTAGTATTTATTTTTGAGAGAGACAGAGAGAGACAGAGCATGAGCAGGGGAGGGGCGGAGAGAGAGGGAGACACAGAATCCGAAGCAGGCTCCAGGCTCTGAGCTGTCAGCACAGAACCTGACGTGGGGCTCGAACCCATGAGACGTGAGATCATGACCTGAACTGAAGTCAGATGCTTAACCGACTGAGCCACCCAGGCACCCCTCAGAGGAGATTATTTAATGAGAGCTTTCTGAGGGCAGGGGTGGGATCCCCAGCTGCTGGCACACAGCGAACACGTAGACTGTTGAATGAATAGGTGAATGAATAATTATTGAAGGCACTATTTTAGGTGCTCTGGAAAGACGGAAAGCAGTATGAGAAATGGTGTTTTCACTTAAAGATTTTATGAATAATTGTAATGTAAAAAGCTAATTAACAGTGCATATTTAAAAACTAAAAAAGACAGCAAGTGATGTCAGATGGTTCAATGTACTTGTTAAATAAAGGGCAGCATGCAATTAATGCTTTAGGAATTGCTGCTTTCATTGGAAATCAAAAGATACTCAGAAAAGAAGGTACCAAATGGCTCAAGTGTACCTCTTGATATGATTAAATTATGTGGTTTTCTTTTATGAGTTTTAAGTTAGTCAAACAATAAACTATTAATAATTCCATCTTCTGCATACACAGATTTAAGAAATCATCAGGAAACCTTTCATGGTTTTTTGTCAGGACTAGTTTCCCAGTTGATTTATAGCTGAACAAGTGTCAGGAAATGTAATGTCTTCCTTAAAATATATGGATCCTCTTGGAGGAGTTGTGTGGCTGTTAGCCTTTATTAGTTATTGAGTTACCTACCACGTAAGTTAATACGGTCAGCTCTTCGGAAGGCTCATGACTGGTGGGAAAAAGCTTTACTCACGTTAGTAAGCGTGGGTCTCCTTTTTCAAATCTAGAAACTGCACGTACTCCTGGATGGGCAGAAATGGGCTTCCCGCTGTTGTCGCCTCTGGAGGCGGTTTGCACATTACCACAGCAATGAACAAAGGAGATCCTCTCATGCAACTGTTCCCTTCACTGCGTGGATAACTTGGCAAGTTTTCTCGAAAATGTCAATTGACTTCTCTTTCTCCTTCAACACACAAGCGGGGGTGCTACAGGGAGACTTTCCAAACTTTCTATTGCACTCAATGTAAATGATGTCAAAAATTCTAATTATGTTAACATTTTATTTAATGATAGAAACACGAATTTCATTGACGCCTACTCTTTCGTCTATAAGCCACGGCCTCTTGCAGAACTATCATCTGTAGAGTTTAGCTATGTGGAATCTATACCATGGGCTTCATACTAGGATGCATAGGGTATGATGCGGGCTGGCCCACGTCTGTCCATAAATATCCCCAAGTAGCGTAGATGTAGGCATTTTTCACCATGCAAAAACGAAAATTATAACAAACACCATCTACCAGAAATTTAGATGCTAACTCTAAGAAGAATGTAAACATTTCAATCTGCCTAGGAAAAGGTGTTTAGCAGTCAGAGAGAGAGATTAACAAACAGAAGTTGTTTCTAGTAGAAAGTTGTAAATAATGAATTTGATGCAAAGAAGACACTGAATTACTATAAAGTAATCATCAATTATACATAAAGGTTAATATTTTATCACAGCATTTACATTAGGATGGCAGGAAGCTGGGCCCCAGGAATCCAGTGGGCTATGGGGTTCTTTGTCCACCACCTCAGTGGCTCTTGACGGTGATGCTGAGATGGTATCTCATGTCAAACTTTGGGAAAATGGGGAACTCTGGCAGCATGCAGAAGTCCTGAGAACTCAGGGGAGCACCATTGTATAGTGGGAAAATTGGTTTTAGTGGAAATCAGAGAACATCTGGAGTCCTGGGGACACTGACAAACTAGACATTCCTTCCCGGTGGAGGAAGACAAGGTTGATGAGGAGATTGGACAATGGACTACCTGATCCATTGTTCATCAAGATGAACATGATTCGGGGTGCCTGGGTGGCTCAGTCGGTTAAGTGTCTGACTTTGGCTCAGGTCACGACCCCGTGGTTCATGGGTTTGAGCCCTGTGTCGGGCTCTGTGCTGATAGCTTAGAGGCTGGATCCTGCTTTGGATTCTATGTCTGTCTCTCTCTGCCCCTCCCTCACTTGTGTTCTCTCTCTCTCTCTCTCTCAAAAATAAATAAACAAACATTAAAAAAAATAAAAAATAAATAAAAGAAGATGAGCATGATTCAGTGCTGTCCTTGATAGGCATTTTTTGATCACTGAGTAGCCGCCATATGGTAGAAGGAGTAGCCCACGAACAACAGTATTTTTTCAAAAGACAGAACTCAGATCAGTGAGTGGAAAATTTAAGGAGGCAGATTTTGATTTAATATTTATGTAACCTGTGTGTTGCATGTTATTTCAGGACATAGCATGATATAGTGAAGGGTCAGACCAATTTTCAAATCCTGTCTAGTTCTGATTCATGATCGCAATATCTACTATTGGGGCCAGTGGTTGGCCAGACACATAGAGCAACTTGATGATTTTATGTCCTTTTTCATCCCTGCTGTAGTCTGGCCTTGTTCTCTCTCAGGGAAGAACCTCAGCCCTGGTATGCTGCCCATAGTCAACATTGTGTCTTACCCTCAGTGCAAGCTGAATTCAGTCAATGTTACCCTGTGATCTTAATGTCTCATACAGAGATTTGTTTTCTTTTCTTTTTCTTTTTCTTTCTCTCGTTCTTTTTTTCTTTTCTTCAATATGTTACTGCTTCAAAGGACTCAGTCTATCGAGTATATCAGAGCCCACTGGGCTAGAGGGAAACATGGAAGACTGACAATGTGGTCTATTCAAAATGGCCTTACTGACACCGGGGTCAAATTTATGTTTCTTGAATCACTCTTCGATTGGTTAGCCCGACCCCACCACCTCCACTGGTTTGACAAGCACATCTGAATGAGAGGGTCGCTACAGCTCAGTTCTCAATTTTAGATTCCTGCTACATAAAGAAAATGTTTTAATAATTAGAGCTGGTCTCAAGTGGAATGACGTAGCTCAAGAAAAAATAACCTCCTTCCAAAGGAAATATGCACACAGAGGCTCAACACCCATGTGAAGGATGTGAGGGAAATAGTTCCCTGTGAAGGAAGGGCAGGAGTGGAGGCTAAGTCTCCAATAAGGTTCTTCTCATCTATAATGTTTTATGGGTCTCTGGACAATTCTGCCACTACGCTAGTACCCCTGACAGGGTAAGTAAGATGTCTACCAGCAGCATGAGTGAGACAATCGAACAAATGTACACAGGTGCACACACGGGCTCATGGAACCCCTATATAATGCCCTTTTGTCAAGAACCGGTTTGGTTATTTCTTTAGTTTCCTCTTAGGGATTATTTAACGCTGTTAAAAGATGTTCAGCAGCCTTCAGTACACCCAGTAACTTAAATATGGAAGGTACTAAATATGTGAATAAGTGAACCTGGAAGATTGCCACTTTCCATTCATTTACTACCATACACTACAAGGTATCTTGTTAAGAGTTCATTTGCCTTGCCTTTTCAAGTGGAAGGACGGGCTCATGGCTAACCTCTTCTTACTTAAGACTCTCAGGGATTCTGGCTTTTTTTGCCCAGCCTCAGAAGATGCTCGGTTAATGATTGAAGTCCACCGTTTCATCCATGACAGGTTGTAATACTCACTGTGCTAGATCTAAAATGGCTCTGCTATGATCTCTGAGACCTGGGAAGGTCATTTTTTTTTAATGCGAAAGAATAAGAATTTTGAGTTGTGCAGAATTTTGAAATTTTTTTCTGTACCGTGCAACTCAGAAGTAAAATGGTTTAGATGAAAGTAAATGGAACAAGAAGAAAAAGGACCTTGAATTCTAGTTCTAATTCTACCAATTTCGAGCCATATGGTCTTGAACCAATTAATTAGCTTCTTTTGAATCTCTGTTTCTTCATCTGTAAATACCATTCAAATTGAGCTATAGTGGTATTATTTGCTTACTGAAGGACAAAGAGATGTTTATGTACCACACTCAAAAGGTCAAACAGATGGGATTATTTTAGATTGAAAGTGCGTGTGTAGGAGTCATGCCTTTTGTGAGCCACATAAATCCCATGGGGTCTGGTAACTGGCTCTGTACGCAGCAAGAACCCAACAAGTCTTATGATGGTGATAAATATGATCCCATTAAATAAAGCCACGTTTAACACGAAGAGAAACCTGGGACAGAAAACAAAAGAAAAATCTAGACTTCATCTCTAGGTACTTTGTGTGACTTTGGATAGGTCACTTGACCACTGTCAGATCTTTAATCAGTTCATGAAAAGAAACAAATGCTAACAAAGGGAGCGAAGGTACATAACGGGAACAGTAGAGATTATTGAGCCAGTGGGTGGGAAGCAAAAAACTCTGAAATGCATGGCATCCTGGAATTCCTGGCTTCCCACATCTGTTCCCCTCAAAGGGTTAGAATTCCCATAAAAACTAGTGCCGGACAATGCTGGTCGAGGCGTTTATGGGAGTTGTTGAGGATACATGGTATGTTTGAGTCGGGAGGAAGCTTAGAGATATTTCAGGCTAACCTCTTAATTTTATCGATGGGAAAATAAGTCTCACAGAAGTTATGTGAGTTCTTCAAAATTATGCAATTCATGAGAGGGCCAGAACCAGACATGCAAGGCTGTGAGCCACTGGGGAGTTCAACTCTCTGTTCTGACCTTTTTTGCTTATTTTTCAGTTTACGTGACAGAAGGTAATTTCATTTTCTTAATATCTTAGTTTTAGGTGGGCTTCTTAATGCCCTTTCATTTCTTGTCAGTAGAAACAGAATGAATCTAGAGAGGAGTTAATTTCATAAACATACTGCCAGCCAGGCGCTGGCATTGGTATTGCATTGTTGGGCACTGATTGGTATTGCAATCTTGCTGCAAGGTACTTGCTGCCCTTGAATGGATTCCTTCAATGGAAAGCAATGGATTGCTTGAATGGAAAGTGAATCGTTCCTTCACTTTTTTGGTGTTCGGCAAGCTGCTTAGTCAGGAAAAGACAACACAGTGTAAAGATACAGGCATTTTTTTTTTTTTTTTTTAATTTTTTTTTTCAACGTTTATTTATTTTTGGGACAGAGAGAGACAGAGCATGAACGGGGGAGGGGCAGAGAGAGAGGGAGACACAGAATCGGAAACAGGCTCCAGGCTCTGAGCCATCAGCCCAGAGCCTGACGCGGGGCTCAAACTCACAGACCGCGAGATCGTGACCTGGCTGAAGTCGGACGCTTAACCGACTGCGCCACCCAGGCGCCCCAAGATACAGGCATTTTTAAGAAAGAGGAGTTTAATTCATGACTCCTACCTACAGTGGCCTACATGTCTCACAGGCCAAAGAACAGTTTTCTCCATCAGACATTAACTGCTGTCAATTTCTTCTTTTATGAAATAAACAGGTTCTGTCTTAGAAGAAGACATTTTCTCTGTTAATGAGGTTTTTACTCCTCGAAGTTCTTCTGTTTGAATTCGAGACTGAAGGATAGAAGGAGTGGCTTCATCGAGGGGAGGGAATGGAAATGACAGCAGACCCTCCCTCTCTCTCCATCAGTGCATGGATGTGGAAAAGGGTTTAGACAAAAGCGGTACTTGGGGTGCCTCAGGTGGCTCAGTCGGTTGAGCACCCAACTCTTGATTTTGGCTCAGGTCCTGATGTCACAGTTCGTGAGTTCGAGCCCCGCATCAGGCTCTGCACTGACGGTGTGGAGCCTGCTTGGGATTCTCTCTCTCTCCCTCTTTCTCTGCCCTTCTGCCTACCCCGTCTCTCAAAATAAATACACATTTAAAAAGAAGAAGCGGAAAACAGCACTTAGAATAGCACAGTCCAGGAAACTGGGTGTCAAAGTCAATGTCTGTGTCAGGAGAGCTGCCCATGCTTCTTATAATGTCTTTTTGCAAATGCTTGCTTGGTTGTAAGACAAGTCACAGAAGAGCCGGTGGTATCTCAGCTGAGAAAGAACTTGTAGTCACTTGTATAAAGTATAGCAAAGAGAACTGTCTCTTAATAATAATAAAAGATATTTTCATTTAGGCCTGGTCTAGGAAACATGCCCCCTTGAAACTCTTTTTTTTTTTTCCCAAAAAGCAAAGTGACCTGAAAAAAATTAAATGAGCAAAGTGATGGCTTTCTGTATTTAAAGCTACTGAGTTCTTACTAATCTCCATTTATATTGAACATTCCACATAGATTCTGCACAAGAGAGGAAAGATTGACTGAGTCCCATCTGACACAGGAAGATGCAGGACAGGCGAATGAAAATTGTCCCAGGGGAGTGAATAATCTCTCCAGCCCTGGCAATGATTTGCATCTGTCCTATAGTTTGACTCTCCCAGAATCTGATTTCCAAAACAAACTAGTCTACCTCCCCAAAAAGAATACCAGCTTTCCAACTGGCAATTACAAAAATGCCCCTGTCTGCGTGCATCTGATGAGTGAGTGCCTAGGTTACGGAAACAGAGATACCCTCTTCCCACTGTGATGTTTGTGTTGATAGGCTCTGTTTGGAAGATTAATTCTCAATGTCATCATTCATGAATTACAGGGAATGAAAAACAAGAGGAAGGAAAGCAGTGAAGGATGTGCTAATGTTATGATGTTTTGATAATATTTTCAAACCCTAAATTCTTCTACCGATCAGACCATGTCATTTAAATTTAAGACTGTAATAACATTGGCTTACAGAAATATTTTCACTTGTGTGACTTCACCTATCCTTGATGCCAGAGTTCAAAAGTGTGTGTAAATAAGGAGGGGGGCGGGGGACACTATATCACTGATCACCACTACCACCAGCAAAAGTGGCTCAAAACTGTTACCGCGGCTAAGTTGAGAATGAGCTGAGGCTTGTGAAAAATACTAATTAGTACAAAAGGGACTTTAAAAGCAGTACCTAATGAAAGAAGAGTAATGGGGCCCAGTCGTGACACAAATAGGTAACCTTAACAAATGTCACAGAGGAAGCAGAACCACTAATTGGTTCTATTGACATTTTCTCTATCAAGGATCTTCATATCGGAAAGGCATGAACATACATCACCATTATGATTGAACGAAAGCCTTAAATTGGTAATGTGATGGTAAGGACATATCTGTCTTTTAAAAATCATGTTAAGTATCTAAACTCGGAAAAATACATTTTTAGAACACAAACATTTTTAATATTTGCTTACCCATTGTGTTTAACATGGAAAACTGGAAAATGGGAAGTGCCTGGCAACTCCAGAAAATTAATAGAAGATGGTGACCTTAATATAATTTTCTAAAAACTTTCTAGAAAATTATACTAGGCTTATCAGTGTGTTTTCATGCCTCGGAAGTATTGAGAGTAGAAAACAGTGATAATTAGACATCAGCCCTGACTTATTAAAATAATTCACGACAAAGTAAACTCGTTGCATTTTTATAGTCTTCAGTCCTCAGTGTGGAATTTGATGTGGATTAGGTGATACATGTAGAAATATGTGGAACTCAAGTCAGGGGAGAGCATGTTTATGTGAATTCACGAGTGGTTGAAGAACTAACTGCATGCTAGAAGTGCCGTAAAATAATCTATGCCCGGTGGAGAACGTCTGTCTGGGTATGCAGCCACAGTCTGTACTTGGATGTCTTTATTAACAAGTTCAATGAAGAAATAGGAGTAAGTCATGCTTCGCAAGTCACTGTCATTCACCAAACTGGGCAATATACAGAGTCCACACTGTGACTGCAAGGGTGCAGGACTTGAGACTCAGAAGCGAGTTTGAATTCCAGCTCCATTTCTGCCTCCAGTTGTCTGGCCCTTGACCTAGTAAGGCTGTAAAGATCATATGAGTTAGTATACATAAAGTGCTGAACTTGGTGCCTGGCACAAGTGAAGGTCTTTTTCCCTTCTCTTACTCCTCCTCTCTTGCTTGGAATATAGGTTTCTAGAATAAATTTAACGGAGTCAGCCAGTGATTTGGTTGATACAGAAGTAGAGTCTTTTTTCTTTTCTTTCTTTTTTTTTTTTTTGTTTGATGTTTATTTATTTTTGAGAGAGAGAGAGTCAGAGCTTGAGCAGAGGAGGGGCAGAGAGAGAGGAAGACACAGAATCCGAAGCAGGCTTCAGGCTCTGAGCTGCCAGCACAGAGCCCGACGCGAGACTCGAACTCACCAGTGGTGAGATCATGACTTGGGCCGAAGTTGGATGCTCAACCAACCATGCCACCAGATGTCTCTACAGAAGTAGGGTCTTAAACAATAATCAATGTCGGTGCATAAATATCTGTATCACCTACGTGCAGGGTTAGAGATGACTTTATTGTTTGTGAAGGCTCAATTCAAATATCACTGCTAGTAGTTTCTGGCTTATTTTTTTAGTGTTTTTACTTAGCAAAAATTCATATAAAATACTTGTTATGTGCTATTTGCCCTTCTTTCTACACAAAAGTTAACATAACTTTCTTTTACAAACAGTGCCATATACACTGTTAAGCACTTTGTTTTTCTCACCTAACAATACATTCTGGCTATTGAAGCAGATACAGTGAGAGGTTACTTTCTCTGTAATAACCCCAGTCACTCAGTCTAGGTTTTGCAGGGTCAGTAGGAGTTTGCCACACAGATGGCAGAGGGAGTGGCTTTCCAATACGAGGAAACTGGATGTGTCAGGACCCAGTTATTCAATTTGTTTGACAAACGTTAATTAGTACTTTATATGTGCCAGACCGTAGGCTGAATATTTTTTGTTCATCATGTCATGCAATTTTCATCATGACTTTATGAGGTAAATAATACCATTATGCTCATTTTACGGATGAGGAAGTTGAGGTTAGGACAACTAAATACATCATCCGAGGTCATAAAGTTACTCAGTAGGGAAAGTTAGCTTCAGAGCCAATGTGTTTTATTTCAGAGTCATGTTCTTAATCATACGTTTTTGGCTTCCAGACACAGGGCAGGAAATGATCAGAGAGGGTTCTAGATGTGGGGGCAGCACTGTCATTTTCTCTGGTGGTGAAGGAACATGACGTGTTGAAGAACAGAAGCCCCCCTTCTGTTGAAGGAACTCTGAGTCGTTCCTTGCCCTGCAGGAGCAAAGTAGGAAAGGTGGCGGAAGATGGGCTGAAGGTGTTGTCAACAGCAGGGGATGGACAACCCAGCAGCGTGCAGCTGAAATCTTCCTTCTTGTGCTTGGGCCAGATAGCGGTGCTAGCATCTTTAGCTCTCAGTGCGAAGCTCCTGGAGAAACCTGCTTTGTCGGGTCCTGAGGCTGGAACTGAGAAAGACCACGAAGCCTGCAAGGCTGCAGGCTGCACGAAGTCATTTGCCACAGGAAAACAATTCCCCCGGGGCAGTTTGGGGGTGACTGGTGTTCCTGAAGTTCACCTGGATCTGGCTCCTGCTGACTTGGGACAGCATACTCTAGGTGGATCTATCCTTTCAGCTGAATACCAGTTGTGATGGTAATGTAATCACCAAGGATCTTTATTTTCATCACTCACTGTTCCCTTTAAATTGATTCCGGGGGGGGTAGGGGGGTGGGGGGGTGGGGGGAGGGTGGGTGAGGAAGCTCTACCCTTTAGAGTGATTGGCAACCTCCATGAATTCCTGTGGTCATGTTTATCTGTACTTTAAGTCACTGAACATTGCCTCTTTGGAACCATTAAGATGTCCCATATCAAATTTGCTATTAGGTAAGGGGAAGTAAGGTTGGCTTCTTCGTTCTTCAGTCATGTGGTGATTTCCACTTCTCCTCCCTCTTTGGCCAACTGCAGATTCTGAATCCCTCCTAAACTGGGGGTGAGGGAAAGTGGAGAGAAAAAGGCAACGAGGAAGTCCTCACTCACCTGATACTCTCCTGATGATCATGCATCATCTTCTCTCTGAACTTGGCAGGTTGGTGAAACCATCTCATTCTATCATGGACACTTCCATGCATTTGTAGAAGACCTTCCTCCTCACCTTGCTCCCAAATCAGTGAGGTGTCTCACATGCACTTCTGCTTGAAAAGGCAAGTGCTGTTTGACTGAGCCTGATTCCTTACTCATCTGTATTTCCTGTGTATCCAGCATAAGCTCCAGCTCTTGCCAGCATGACAGCTTCTGGACACTCCTTCTGCAGGGATGTAGGATAGCCCTTTGCTGGCTTAGCTCTGTGCCAGCTTCCCGTGCATGGCTCCCCCCCGCCCCCCGCCCCGTCCTCCCCACATTCCCGGCCAGGCCTGCTGCCCCATCTCAGTACAGTAGGCTCCTTCACATGCCTGCAGATGACCAGCCCATCTTTGTCCTTTAGGATTTTGGATAGCAGTCAGCACCTAAACTGCTGAGGACAAGCATTAAGTTCTTGGAGTAATCCTAATAAAGTTGCTTTTCTTCAGTGTGAGTTAGGGGCCAGCGTCTCCTATTGCTTTCTCCAGAACATTCTTCCTTCAACTATTACCTTGAAACTGTCTGACTAGATTTGAAGCTAGGGCTATCTCCTTGTCTCCTGGACCAGAGATGGGGTTGGTGTGACTCAGAACAAAGACTTCTTCAAATACATCTTCTCCTCTCCAAAAATTCTCTTCTAATCTCCAGCTCTAGACCCTTTTATACTTTAATGTGGTTGAGACATCTAAGAATCTTCTGGAGTAGATCTTAGACTCTTACTTTGAAATATTTTTACTTCTTGGTCTATCTCCCTGTTTTGAATTGTGCCTGGGCTGAAACTCTACTTTAATATCAGATACATCATAGACATTATTACCAAAATGACATCTTTTCCCTCAGCTTCAATCAGAGTGCTCTTTTGTAGAGTACAAATATGACCACATGACTCTCCTGCTTGGAACCCCTCAGTGAGAACCCCTGCAATGAGGAAGATGGACAGCACACAAGTAGACAGCAAGTCATTACAAAATCAGATGCTCAGGCAAAGACCAAAGGAGGAAGAGGCGAGTGGGGAGGAGCCAGGCTCTCTGCCTCCCAGCCTTAGAGCAACAGCAATTAATCAACAGGGTTAAAAGCATAAACTCTGACCCCACAGTGCCTGGGTTCAAATCTCTGCTCTGCCACTTACTAGCTATTTGACCTTGTGAAGTTACTTATCCTTTTGGTAGTGCCCTGGTTTCTTCATTTGTAATGGGTCTGGTAAGAGTTTCTGCATATAATTGTTGTATTAAAGGAGTTACTGTTTTCAAAGTGATTGGAAAAATGCCTGCTATACAGTAGGTGCTACCTAAAGTTTCCTAACTAAATATAAAATGTGCCCCACTCTCCTTTGTCTACAAGTCTTAGATCTTTGCCCTGACTGACTCAGAATTACTCTTCATTATTCAGCTTAGCTATCCATAGCCTCTTTTGAGAAGCTAAATCATCCTCAACATTCATTCAGGCATCCCTTTTATGTGCTATAAATGTATTATATACATATCAATATCACCACAATTACCCCACTGTATTGCAATTGACCTTCTCTCTCCATAAACTAGAAACACTCTGTTGAAAGCAGGGGCCATATCTTAATCATAGTTGTACAACCGGACTATTGGATACCCATTACATATGTGATGAATGGATAAATAAATGAGCGAGCCATGGAGAAATTCTGATAAGGGAAAAATTACATACTTACATTTTGATATTTTTCTTTCTATGCACGTAAGAAGAGTCTTCTCCAGTTGGTTAGAGATTTCACAGATTCTACTTGTCATCATTGTCTCACAAGTCCTTTGTGAAAGAAGGAAGTTTGGAGATTCATCTAAAATTTAGATTTACAAGTCAAGTTTGATTAATTATTCCATCTAAGTATTTCCCACTTTCTTCCAATATATTGAACGTAGGATTCAATTCAACAAACATTTATTGAGGGTCTTTCTGGGCAAATCAGCATGAAATATAGAAACACAAATAAAATACCACCCCTGACATCTAAGAGCTTATAGTTTAGCAGAGAAGACGGACACACAGGGACTCAATGCAAGGTGGAATATAACAAAAGGGAAAAACTGGGGGTTCTCAAGAAGAGAGGTTTCATTTATTACAATTTCTTTTTTTAAAATGTGTTTTTTTTAATAGTGAAGTCTCATTTCCAATTACTTTGTTGCCTTTTGATTTGTTATTAACGTTTTTCACTTCTCAAAGTTACTATACTAACTGCACCTGAAGAACAATTTCTTAATGACATAATTCACACAGAAAGCAAAAGCCTATTTTACAACATCCTTTCATTTTCCTTTTTCTAAATGCAGTTTTCTCATCTTCTAAATGGGCCTAGACTAATTTGTATAGCATTTGGGGTTCCTGTACAGGATATTAATGGTGTCATTGTAGAATTTTAGAGCTCGAAAGAAATTCAGAGGTCATCCAGTATAAAGTCTCCTTCCCTCTCTTCTTCCTTCCTTTCTTATTTTCTTCCTCTTTCCTTCCTTTCTTTCTTCTCTCTTTCTTTCTTTCTTTCTTTCCTCTTTCTCTTTTTCTCCTTTTTATTTTATTATTATAATATATGTATGTATATAATATATATGTATATTATATACATACATATATTATACATACATATTTATATATATATATATATATATATATATATATTTATCCCCACAGAAATCTGAAATTGGCCCAATGTGATTAGCAAAGCTAGTTACTAGAACAGGCAAAAGAAACTCTGACATCCTGATGCCCAGTACAATTATTTTTTCCATGAATACCATGCTGCTTTTAGAATAATTTTAGACTATAGGAAATGCAGTCCTGGGGAAGATATTTATAACAAGTCTCTGGCTCATTTAGCATGCCGTTGTTTGGGATATCCAGCTGCATACTTTGTTCTTGTCGGTAATAAATTATTTCCTGGCAATTTGGTTGACAAACGGGATCCCAGCCCCAGTGATTTGCACACGTCTTTTAAAAAATGATCAGGTTAACTGTTCTAAATGGACTTTTTGTCCTTCACTTATCTTCTAGCATGAAGAGAAGGAAGATTCAAGATCTTCAATAAGAGTATAAATCACACACACAGACAGAACTCTGTTTATATAACATTTAGGGTGAAGGTACCCTTTTATGAGCTTTTGTAATCCAATGGAGATTCTCTGAAAGCCACAAAATCTCTCCTCTGCCCTGAAACTAGCTAAGTTTGCTTTTCTAACTTCCCAGTGGGCTAGGATACAAAGTATGTGGACATTTCAAATGTTTGGAAAGCAAAACAGAATCAGGAGGTGGGGGTGGGGAGGGGAATGTAAGGGTGGCCAATAAGGATTCTTTTACAACTCATATTTCTCTATTGAAAACTGAGATTTCTGGTCACATCAGGGCAGAATAATTGATAGCAGCTGCAGATGGGAAGGTTTGAGCATGCATCTCCCCAGGCAATATTTTCTTTGGTATTCTCTATGGTATGCTGTAAAGTATAGCAGTTCAATATTGAACAACAGTTTCTCTAGTTCTCTTAGTAGACTAAAACCATGTATTCGTTTTTCTTCACAAAGCTTGTCTTGTTCTGTGTTCTTCTTTAGCCCATCTCTGGTGGCCATGATAGTTGTCTGTCATCAAGGTTAGTGATGTTGGGAATACCTCTGGCAACATGCAGTGAAGAAGCAGAAAGTGAATGAACACAGAATGAAGACAGGTTGGCACAATCTTGGCGGCAAACTGGCCTCTTGAAGTTAAGAACCCCCTTGGCCTGATTAGTGGGAAGAAATCAGACGTAAATGAATGGCTTCTCTTTCAGCCACCATTGTTAATAATAGCAAGAGAATGGAGAGTAGGTTGATCTTTGAGATGTTTGAAGATAATAAGCAATAAGCAAATTGGAATTTAAGAGATAATAATGACTTAAAATGGTGAAAAAGGGGCCAGTATATTTCTAAACTGATGGGCTGAAAGGAGGAAGAGGGGGATTTTTCCAGTATGGACCCTCTTAAAAGGGCACGTCTCTGATTTCTTCAATAAAATGTTTCTTTAATACCTACCCATCTCTTTCCTTTAGTGAGGAGTTCTCATTTCAAATGCTCTTATTATGATAAATAGAATGGAAAGGGTATGAAAAGGCTATTAAAATAATTACAGAAGTTCAGGTCATAAATTATCTGTTGATTCAGGCTGTCAGCAGGTAAGTCAATTGCTTCAATGTTAAGACTAATTGGCTGGACTAGAGAATTGGCTATGAATGACTACAGACATCTGGATCAGTTGTAAGCCATCAGCTTGGCCAGTGGGATCCAACCTGCACTGAATGAATATTTCCCTCATTTGAGCAATAGACACTAAGCATTATTGAGTTACTGAAAGTTTGTGATATCAGTTTGCCACTCTGCTGCAAAGCATGATGGGATAAAATACAAGCCCTGTAACAGCATGGGATAATGGGATAAAGCTGCCAAGATCTCTCAGCTGAGAGAATATGGCTAAATCAAAAAGGTAGCTAGTGAATGTTTACCATGAACTGCGTTCATCAGCTAAGTACATTATTTTCTGATTGCTATGCTCAAGAAAACCCCTATTTAATCAGCTTTGCATGCTTTCTAAAACACCTAACCTAAAAACTATCATCCTGTCCAAACTTTTCCTTCTCTGCCCCTTGCCATAACATAAGACCAAGAATGGTTTATACTTCCATTTTGGCATGCATGTATTTATCTATCAGTGGATTGTGTGAAAAGAACCAGCAGGTTTTTAAAACAAAGAATCTTCCGAGACTAGAAAAATGTAGGGTCTAGCCAAACCTGGAAATGAAGTCAGCAGCAAGCCACCCCTCCCGTATCTTAACCCTCATATCTATTGTCCTCTTTCTGTAAACATTGCTAATTGGTTAAAAAAACAATGAGACGAGGACAGTCAACAACATTCTGCCTTACTTATTGCGTTTGTCTCGTCACCGGTAAAACATTTTCAATGTGACGACAGGATTATTCTCTTCTAGGTAAAACTTCTAGTCCTTTACTTGAACTTCCTATAGCTTTTTACTTCAACAGAGTAATCATTTGAACTTTAAAGTTATATCAAGCCAAATATCTTACATAGTTCTGTGGTTGCCCGAAAAGGAGGTGTTCTGCAAAAATAAATTTCCTCAATATCTAAAAGTTACACTTTTTAACCTTAAAACTTAGAAAAAAATCTGATTATTTTCCATTCGAAAATTTCTGCTTTCTTAAATATACTAAATAGCATATTAAATATAACATTTTATGACTCAGGTATAACTATAAATATACATGTACCAATGCACTTATGGCCCATTAAAAGTATGGAGAAGTTTTGCCTTTCAATAAATCTCTATATCATCTCAAATTACTATATTTTATTTGTCTGCTTTTAGTAGTTTTTCTGTAGCTACTTATCCTTGTCATTGTTGGAGTGCTTTTTTTTCTATCCCTTTTCCATTTACAGCTACTAATCTGCCATGGGTCTAGGAAGTACATAGCTAACATTCTTAAAATTGAAAACAGGAGAATAATGCCTTATGATGTGAATGGACTTTACCACCTGGATGTCAGGAAAATTATTTTGGTTCCCCAGAGACCTTATTTGCCTATGTAATTGAGGGACAAAAATTATTTGTTTTCAGATGACATTAGATTCCTTTTGTGGGAAAATTCTTTTATATCTGCATAACTCTACCACTGATGTTCCAAGTGCTTTGAACTCTGGTAAGTGTAGAATGAATCTGCTTATTACACTAAGGGCTCTTAAAGGCACAGAAAATGCACATCCTGGCTTATATTCGCATCTAGATATAATGGAAAGAAAACGTGTCAGAAAATAAATGCTAAAAAGGTTGGCACATAAATTTTGTGGTATATATGTTTTGTTTTAATATTAACTTAGCCATTTTAGTTAGAATAGGCCCGGTAACAATCATCTGCTTATTTGTTTCTGTGTACACATTCTAAAAGAGAACATTAAGCCAAAATTCATAGGCAGAGATAACAATAAATTAAATAAATGAAAAGTGGAGATGGACAACTTATTGCCATATAGAAGGATGTAAAAATCTCAAAATATTTCTGTTTTGGAGGATTCCATGAAATCTCTTACTGAGTTATTAAAAAAGTGTTTACTCACCTGATTAAACATTTTTCCCCTTTGCAGAATAAATGAAACATTTCATGTGCATTTTTGACTTGTTCACACTTAATACAACAGTCTTTTCATTATAACAGAACACTCTATCCAAAAATCTTAGGATGTTCCGTCAGATGTCTAAGGCATATTACAGACTTTTAACAAGCATTTATATTCTTTTATTTCTGATCCAGGAAGCTTCTTTAAGTAGGCCACAGGTAAACTTGAACTTTAATTGCATTTTGAAATTAAGGGCACGTTCAGATGATTGGTTACTAAAGTGGAAAAACAATGTGTGAAGTACACTGCTTCCTTTTTCAAATGAAAATTTTGCAAAATCATTACTTAGAAAATTGCCCTAGAAAAATATATGTGAATTTGTATTCCTTTAACAAATTATTTTGTCAAATTGATTCCCCTCTAAGTTTACTTTATTTTTGAGTGAAAGAGAGACAGGCATGAGCAGAGGAGGGGCAGAGAGAGAAGGAGACACAGAATTAGAAGCAGGCTCCAGGTTCTGAGCTGTCAGCACAGAGCCTGACGAGGGCTCAACTCACAAACCGTGAGATCACGACCTGAGCCAAAGTCAGACGTTTAACCCACTGGGCTCCCCAGGCCCCCTAAACTGATTCTTCTTTAACATTTTCTACATTTTTCCTAAGTTGTCAAATTTTATCGATGCTGTTGACCTTGTCATATAGTTCCATCTGCCTCTGTGGGACGTGTGTATGTGTCTGTGCATGTGCGTGTGTGTTGTGGGTGGAATGGCTGGAATATGGAAAGTGGGTCTTGAAGGAGAAAATTGAGGTTTGGAGGTGTGTATGTACTGATGTGTTCAGGTAGCTGATGTCAACCTTGGGAGGTGATTGCCTTTGGTTTGACTGACAACAGTTATTTCCCTCCCCTCCCCTCCCCTTCCCTTCTCTTCCCTTCCCTTCCCTTTATTTCTTTTCTTTTTATCTAAAAAAAAAAAAATTCCCTTACAAGTCAAGAGGTCACAGGATCAAATTAAGTACACTTGTTGGGAATTGTATTCATGTTGCAATGAACTGTGAGAATAGTGGATTTAGCCAGCTGTGGAGTTAGGTCCCAATTCCTGCTTTGTCATCACATACAGTAGTTTCTTTACCTCTTTCCTGTGGCTAAAAATGAACAACAGTAAATACAGAAACCATTGGCTCTGCATTCTGCCATCTTTCTGTGTATTATGCAACGGTTTGGCTAATTTGGCAGAAAGTTACTGAGCTTGACTCCCAGGAGAGAAGCCAATTATGTGTGTCTTATTATAATGTTCAACAAGATCAACTGCGCCTTAAATATTACAGAAGTGCTCCTTTAAGGCACTTTTCCTGACCTTTAATGCAATTCATTTTACAGAACATGAAAAACAAATCATCAGAACAAACTTCCTGAATTGTA
Organism: Leopardus geoffroyi; assembly: GCF_018350155.1. Taxonomy (NCBI): domain Eukaryota; kingdom Metazoa; phylum Chordata; class Mammalia; order Carnivora; family Felidae; genus Leopardus; species Leopardus geoffroyi. The sequence goes on from NC_059332.1 coordinate 126,200,524, forward strand.
TTTGTGGGCTAATTCTCAATCTACTTATAAATATTATTAGGAGTACTGGCTAAATGCTACCACATGTTAGGGCAAATTTTTACAATCACAATGCCATACGCATTACGAAATAAATGGAGTTAGCTACATCTATCATCCTTAGTTATTTCAACTTTATATTTGTTGTGTGTTATGAAAGCTATTCCCCTCTAAAGGGACACGTGCTGTGTGTAAATTATTAACTCATTAATTTCTGAGGTCCTTATGCCCCAAGGACACAACAGTTTATTTTTCTCTGGCTTGCTGGTCTCATAAATGTGGAAACCAAAAGACTTATAGCAGGAAATCAGTGCTGGAGTGAAAAATAGAATTCAGGTCTTTTAGCATTTAGTGTAGAGTTGAAGAGCTTTTGCATAGAAGTAAATTATTGCTATTTGTGGGCATGACATCAATTAAGTTTAGGAAAATTGTTTTTGACCTACCATTATTTTTAATTATTTTAAATTGCTTTAAAGCATAAATATGACATTTTGGTTTGGGTGAAACATACTGCCCTTCAAGCAGTATCATTCAATTGTGATTCATTCTGTGAGCTTACTAGTAGACTGGGGGCAGGATAGAGTTTGATGGAGTGAACATAACCAAGTTTGCCCCTCCAGTCATGTGCGTACCACAAGTCCAGTGGGAACCCGCTGTGTGATGCTTGGTGTAAGAGGGGTCAGGCAGCGACTAGAACCAAGAGGAACAAGCCCTGAAAGGAAAAGAGAAAGCTTATGAAGGCTTTTGGATTATAGCTTTAAGAATTCTCTGGAAGCCTCTCAAGCTATTTGACATTTTCTGAAAATAAATTTCCTAGTGTATATGCTATAATGATATGCTTAATAACAGCTTGTTTTAGGATCGTCTGTGAAGAATTCTTTACAAATACACTTTGAGGATATGACTATAATAATAACAAAACATAAGGTAGCTGAATATAACAATAATTTGACAAACACTCTTGAAGAGTTTACCAAAGCAGTCTTGACTTAAAGGGTGCCAATAAAGCCTAAGAAATAATAAGAGAAAGAAAACCCAAATGGGTGCAGTTTGTGTCTACAATAGAATACTTTAGGCAATATTTTACGTTTAAGCATTTTCGAAAGACTGACTAATTCTTTAACGTGTTTCTAAGCATTACTGTTACTTAATTTCTGTGAGAATCAGCACCATTGCAATCCTACTATATAAATATATTCCCAGTCACATGACTTCACAAATTAAAGGAACAAGGCAGATGACCAATGGGTAGGGCATAAAGAGAACTGAGTAGTTTTACACTGGGGAGATCGAGGTAGAGAAAAAAAAATAGGAAATGTATTTTTCTTTTCTTTTTTTTTAATTTATTTTTGAGACAGAGAGAGACAGAGCATGAGCAGGGGAGGGGGAGAGGGAGACACAGAATCTGAAGCAGGCTCTAGGCTCTGAGCTGTCAGCACAGAGCCTGACGCTGGGCTCGAACTCATGGACCGCGAGATCATGACCTGAGCCGAAGTCGGGCGCCCAACCGACTGAGCCACCCAGGTGCCCCTAAACCATATTTTTCTTAAAGTTGTTTTTCCTTCATATATATAGATTTGGCATCTCAATTTTGAAAATTAATAGACATTCACAATTATGAGAACATTTAATCCATAAGCGGTCCTATCCATAGTAGAATGCAACTATTGATTGTTTTCTAGAGAAGCTAGGTTTAGTCAGTTAAAGCCTATTTGGGGATGGGTGACAGGATTAGGGGTAGATGAGCAGTGAGGGCTATATAGAGGGATTAATGAGTGATGTTCTTGGTTCCAGTGGTTCTCCATACTGGCTATTCATGAAAATCACCTGAGAAGCTTTAAAAAAGTACTGATGTCTGCCATACCCTTCTCCCCATTTCCTCCCCTTCCCTCAGCCCCACAACAGCCTCACCCAATTATACTCTGATTCAGTTGAGATTGGAAGGCAAAATACCATCGTTGCGCAAGAATGAAGGAGCAACCTCTGGTCTGGTGACTAGCACTGGAGATTACCTAGGAATAGTGATGGAAGGAAGAACCATGGAGAAAATTAGAATATAGAGGGGACCAAGATAGAAAAGATAATGGATTGACAGAAACAATGAAAAAGAAGCATGCCATTCATGGACAAATATGGCCAAGGAATTCAATTAAGGTGAATAGAACGTGAGGTACCTGCGTGGCTCAGTTAAGCATCAGACTCTTGATTTCTGCTCAGGTCTTGATCTCAAGGTTGTGAGATCGATCCCCACCTCTGGCTCCGAGCTGGGTGTGGAGCCTGTTGGAGATTTTCTCTCTCCCTTTCCCTCTGCCCCTCACTTGCTCTCGCTTTCTCTCTCTCCCTCTCAAAAAAGAAAAAAAAAAAAAAAGAAAGAAAGAAAAGAAAAAAAGAATAGAACGTAAGTGAGTATTTCTAAGAGACATATTCTTTTCTGTGTATGGATGTAAAATAGATAATTGGTATTTCTAGGTTAGTCTCCCCAAAGCCAACTTTTTCACACTAATTGCCAGCAACTGCTAACAACTTCTGCTACGCATTCAGTTAGAAGTCTCTGAAATTGGTACCAGACAAAGCAAGCCCTCAGGCATTCTCAGCGGGCCACAGTATTCTGGATCAATTAAGTAAGGAAGGAACAAAAGGACTAAATTGGTAAGCCATTGGTAAGACTGAGCCTATCTATGAGGTTTCTATCCTGAAACAGAAATAGCTCAAGAGTTATGCAATTTGTGTGAGGTTTCTGAGGAATCTTTATTTTGCAAGATTTGTAACACTATGTTATTTTGGCTGAGGCTACCATAAAAACAAAGTCATTTCAAACAGTGCAGTGAAAATCTTTGTCCTTTTTCTGTGTCGAGCATAGGGAACTACCCATCATTCTACAAATATCTGAGGCCAAACTACCTTTGCTGTTATTTTTTTTTTTCCCTCTTTTTGGGTTGTCTTTGCCCCTTCAATATCGTCTTTAAAATCGTGCTCCAAAAAGCACAGTCTCTGTAAATCTTCCTGTAGTTGATGGAAACGATATTCAGGTATGCTCTCATCCAGAACGCACACACATCTTTAATACCAGTTTTGTGTTTTTCTGTTTACTCATCTGTCCCTCCTTCTGGATGGACTGAGAGTAATTCAGGGAGGATTTATAGCCAGTGTCTTGCAGAGTGTCTGTTTTTAATTGCGTTGGAAAGCTAACCCTTCTGTTGGGAAACTAGAACCCCTAATGAGAGCTCAACAAATACTTGTTGCATTAAATCGACACCCTTCGCCTACTTGGAAATTTTCCCTTTGGCCAGTCCCGTTGAAGCAACTTTAGTTATGTCAGTGGAGCCTGTCTTATGCTGTGTTTTTGCGTGAGTGTATTCATCAGCCTCCAGGGGTGTATGAATCAACTCAAGATATATGAAAAATTTTCTTGTTTGTACAGCACATACATTTGAAGGAAGGGGAAAAAGGGTCTATAACTTTATTAGATTCCTAAAGTGGTCTAAGGCCCCAAACAGATGATAAAACACCATCATAAACAATGAAAAACTAAAGGCTTTCTCAGTGAATTCTGAAATAAGGAGAGAATAACCATTGTTATGACTGCATCCTTATTGGAAAATAACAGGCAAACTGTATTACCTGTGGCATTATGATAGTTTACCTAAGAGCAAAATCAAAATACAAAAACTGAAACCAAATGAAACTTTACTAAAGCTCATAGAGTTTAGGAAAGCAGCTAGAAATAAAACAGGAATCCAAATATGAATAGGTTTATATGAATAGGTTTATATGAATAGGTATATTAGGAAAATCACTTGAAAATATAATGAAAGAGAAATCCCAGTTCATCAACAATAAAATATATATAATACATAGAAATTTAATAAGAAATTTGCAAGGTCTCTATCAGGAAAATAATATGGCTTTGCTGAAAGACATAAAGAAGACTTAATAAAGCTGCCCCATGTTCCTTGGTAAGATGACACAAATACTGTAAAGATTCCGAGTAAATATGTGTAAACAACCTCAGCATAGCTAAAAATGCAAATTTACACAATAATAAGATATATTTTATCTTTCAGATTAGCAAAACTTAAAAATAAGGTGGAGTGGCATATTTTCTCATATGTTGTAGATAGGAATGTCCATTGTTGCAACATTTTTGGAGGTAACTTGGAAATAGGTAGCAGTATTTTAACTTTAACTCCTTAGTTCCGTTTTTAGAAATCTATCCTCTGGAAATATCCAACCAAATGACTGTAACATTGACATATCAGAAACTTTGAAAACATTTGTCCATAAGAATTGGTTACAAAATTACTTTCCATCAATGTATTGGATTTCAGCAAAATACTGGACAGACATCAAAAGAATGTGGCAGTTCTATACATCAAACAAAAACATTGTCCTTTATATATTGACAAGTGTACAAAGCAAGTTGAAACACACTGTTTGACATGGCTCTATTTTTGTTTTTCAATAAAAAAACCCGTGTGTGTGTGTGTGTGTGTGTGTGTGTGTGTGTGTGTTTGCGTGTTAAAAATGCATGGAAAGAGTCCAGTAGGGAATAGACCAAACGGCGGCCATCTCTGCAAGTAAAATTTAAGGGATTTTTCTCTTTTGACCTTGCCCATTGCCACAAGTCTTCAAGATTCTCATAATGATAATTTATTATTTTTTTAAAATCAGAAACAAACATGACTCTATATATGTGTGTGAATATAAATTCTTTAGGCTTTCATCTTAGGATTGTTGTGGCTTTATCTTTATTTTCCCCATGCTTAAACTTCAGGACACAGCCCTTTTTGGGGGACACGGAGGACATTCATTTTTTCAGAGTTGAGCAAAATTGATGATAGAAAGGACAGTAATAATGACAAGACAGGGCCTGAGTTTTTTGGGCCAACTTTTACTGTGTTCCCTTCCCCTCCCTTTTATCTTCTGCTCTGAGTGGGAGTCTTAGAATATATGTCATTAAAGTTCATTGAATTTGAAGTGCATATACAAAAAGGGGAGAAAAGAGTCACAAAGAGTTCTGCATCGCCAAAAGAGAGACACATTCCCAGAGCGTCACTGCTTGGGAGGGCTTCCTTCAGACCTAAATTTGAAATTTCAGATTGAGAGTTTTTCTTGATAAGGGGAGAAAACCTTCCAAACTGAGCCAAAAAATTAAATTGGAACCATCAGAAATATTTAGAGAGCCTTCGTTGTTGGTTTCCAAAGTAGGTACGACCTCCCCGGGCCCCTGAAGTTTTTATTAAAATGCTTTTTCAGAACTACCTTTTCAATGCATAACCTGTTGGGCATAAAGAAAATGTTCTCATTGTTATCAAATACTGAAGCACCTTGAACAAACCCATCGTTTCTTTAATTTTATTGCCGTTTTGATTGCATGATTATTTATTTCAGCATTAAAGAATATTTCTGCTTTTAAATTCTCAACCGATCAAGCTCACAATGAGTTATTTTAAAACACATTCCAAATATTTTATTTCGCCCAGCTTCATGTTGACAGGTACAATAGTCCCATCTTAGCTTCTGTTCACACAGGAACACATTTTGAAACCCAATTAATAAAAGGTAGAGCTCTGCGAGCCCCGCAGAGCCCAGCACCTGCTGAGCAAACTGTCAAATGTTTGCCACGGTACTTAGAGCTGTATTATGGCAAAATGAAAAAAAAAAAATAAGCATGGGAATGAAATTAAAAACTCACAATGAAATAGTTGATTAAGAAAATTAAGCCATTTAACACAGACCCATGCCTCTGCCTCCTGGAGGAAGCCTTGGGAGGTAGCTGTGAAGCCGAGCCAGTTAAAATGTTTGTCCTCAATGGCGCTGACTGCTTAATTTTATTCACAAAGGACTCCTCTGGCATTCATCTAAATTTTCAGACCCCCTTTCAAATTTATTCATAAGTTTCCTCTTTCCCAGTGACCCCAACATACTTGGTGCTGGGAAAGAGTCTGTCAACAAATGGCAGATCTGCACCTAAACCAGAATGAGGCCTTAGGGGTCCTGAGGCCCAATTTTAGGTATGGACTGGGGCTGGGCTCTCTGTCTCCCTGGGCCAGACATTTTAATTGCTGGATTTTTTTTTTTCTCATGTTTAAGGGAGGAGGGGGAGGAGAGTGTGATAAGGGAAGCTTGGAAGGAATAGTGATGAATAGACCTGGGTCAACATTTTCCTCCTCTGGCTGGGCTTTGCGTTAAGGATTCTTAACGTTCTCCTGAGCAAAATCAGTGCCTATTTCTGTCTTTTAAATGCTTCATATTGTAAACTTGGTCAAATTCATCTTTTTCAGGTTGATTTCCAGGAAGCTGAGAGCCTCTTTTGAGGTTGTTCAGCAAGTTACATCAGCAGAATGCTCCTAAACCATGACGATATTCTTAGGTGTGGACCAGGATGAGTTTTATGAGGCATGTTTATAGTGTCTTTCAATCTGGATGAGCTTCACATCAACTGCTATTCAGTAAAAGCAGTTCTACCGATATCTGTACAATGAGTTCCACAAATGTAATTTCTCCTGGTCTGGCTACGTTTGGGTATAGTTTTGAGAGTATCTGCCCAAATGGAAGGACTGCTCTACCAATTAAGTTGGGCTAGGTGGTGTTGTGATGACAAATAATCACCGGGAAGTCTTAGCGGCCTAAAATTCCAGTGTTTATTTCTTGTCCATGCTATATACTCATCATAGTTTGACAAAAGAGTAATGCGCACGGCAGTCACTCAGGAACCCAAGTGATTATTGGCTCCATGCTTTCGTGATCACAGAGACTGGGGAAAAAAACACAGCAAACCACACACTGACTCTTAAAACTGCCCAAAAGCCGTGTTACGTCTACTGACATTTTACTAGCTGAAGCAAGTCGGCCGTGGAGCCAGGCCAGTCTTCTATAGGATGGGGAAGTATACTCTTCCTGTAGGGGTGTGCATGGAATATTGTGAACAACAGTACAAGTCATGACAACCGTGCATCCTTAACAAAAAACTCTAAGGAATGATTTTCTCAGCTGACATTTCCCGAGATCTTGGGTGACAAAAGCCTCTAAATTGTCTTATTTCCTACTGACTCCTTGAAATGCAGTATTCTCTCCTGGCAGTTAAAAAGGAGAACTGTCTGCTTTCAAGGGCAGACCAGCTGGAGGTAGAATCAATATTGTACCCTGAAAACACAGCAACCTCTCAAGACCCCATGCCAGAATACTCTCCAAAACTAATATTTGTATTGTTTTTTTTTTTAATTTTTTTTTTTCCAACGTTTATTTATTTTTGGGACAGAGAGAGACAGAGCATGAACGGGGGAGGGGCAGAGAGAGAGGGAGACACAGAACCGGAAACAGGCTCCAGGCTCTAAGCCATCAGCCCAGAGCCCGACGCGGGGCTCGAACTCACGGACCGCGAGATCGTGACCTGGCTGAAGTCGGACGCTTAACCGACTGCGCCACCCAGGCGCCACAATATTTGTATTGTTTTGACAACATGTACCTTGCTTTTTTTCCTTTTCTAGTTACAACATATAGGCAAGTAGACATATATACAAGCACATGCAGATTTAATGATGGTGTCTTTTATGATTCACCTTGACCATTCTTTTGTGACTCCTCCCATCAAAAACATTCAGTAATTCCCAGTGGCATTCCTAACATATTTGACACCCTGACTGGGTCATTTTTATCACCCCCTTTCCCCAGCTCCACCGTGTGATGAAATGATTTTCATGCAGTAAATAATAATCAACATAGTTTTTTAATCTTTTCAAACAACAAATAAAATGGATGGTTTTAATTTTGAAGATTTCTCAGCTTCATAGAATATTTTATGTATGAACTAAAATTCGCACTTTTTCAGGCAAAAATATTACACTTGTATTTTGCATTTATTGTAAAAAAATAGAAAACTCCAAGTGATCCCATACAATGACATCAGTGAGGTTGCTCAAGTTCTGATTTTTTTGACTCAACAATCCCAGCTGTGTCTGCCCAAGGCAAACTCAAAAATTCCCAATTTACTCTTGGATTCATGCAGCTGAGCGTGGGTGTGTTGGGGGTTAACCGTATAACTGGGAGTTTGCCGAAATAACTTCCATGTAGAACACAGTGCTTAGTAAAGGATAAATAATTAGAATGTGATCATTGAAACTTTACAGTGTATTTTTATTATTTATTTATTAAAAAAAATTTTTTTAACGTTTATTTATTATTGAGAGACAGAGAGACACAGAGCGTGAGCAGGGGAGGGGCAGAGAGAGAGGGGGAGACGTAGAATCCGAAGCAGGCTCCAGGCTCTGATCTGTCAACACAGATCCTGACGCGGAGCTTGAACTCACAGACCGTGAGATCATGACCTGAGCCGAAGTCGGATGCTCAACCGACTGAGCCACCCAGGCGCCCCTACAATGTATTTTTAAAACTCAACAGTAATGACAGCAATTGTTTAAGAGTAAAATTTACAAATTGTTTTTTTTTTTTTTTTTTTTTTTTTTTTTTGAAGAGGAGGGGTATTTGATCACTTCCCTGTTTAGAATTTTAGGCACAAGGTGATGATTACAATCAGAATGACTGGATTTTATTATTGTTTTTCAAAATAATCTTTACAAGGGATCCCCACCCTACACACCTACTGCCCTTACCTGGAGCTACTCTTAACACCTCCATATTTAGTCAGCCACTGGTAACTCCCCATTGTTGACATAATTGGATGCAAAGTGATGACCGGTAACAAAGTTCTCCACCAATGGCCTCAACGTCTTTTTAGCCTACCCCTCCACACCTCCTCTCTTATGAAAGGAAGGAATCACCATCATCTAGAATAGTGGAAATATTCTGTTTCCTGATCCCTCCTCCTCTTTTTTTATTTTATTTCTTTAATACGTCTCTGTATTTGTTCATAATTCTCCCTCTGACAACCTAAGTATAAAAAGCCCAGGCTTTAGAGCTAGAATTTTCGGGGTTTAAATTTGCTCTCTGTAGTTTATAAATTGTGGGATCTTGGGCAAATTATGGAACCTATCTAGGCCTTAGCCTCCTCACCTGGAAAAATAGTGACAAAAGCCCTGTTTACACATAGCAAGATGTGATGAGATGAGAGCCTAAAATATAATGAGATTGTCTGTCACAATAACTATCATTTTATCTTTTATCTCCGTTGCTAAATTTCACATATCTGATACTTACAGAGCTTTGTTCAAAATAGGCTCTCATAGGGGGCAACTGGGTGGCTTGGGAGTTTGAGTATCTGACTCCTGATTTCAGCTCATGTCTGATCCAGGGTTTCATGAGATCGAGCCCTGTGTTGGGCTCCTTGCTGACAGCACAGAGCCTCCTTGGGATTCTCTCTCTCTCTGCCCCTTCCCTGTTTGCATGCACATGCTGTCTCTCTCTCTCTTTCAAAATAAATAAATAAACTAAAAAAAAAAAAAAAAAAAGGCCCTCCTATCAATTGAAATGAATTGATTAAACCTTTTTAAAGAAAAATTTTCCCCTTGTATTTGTATTTTCTGAGGTTGCCACAATAAAATATATTGTTTAAGTGATTAAAAAAAAAAAACAGTTAAGAGTATTTCTTAGACTGAATAGAAGACAAAATTCCAAAATAAACTTCAGAGAGCTGAAGCAGGGAGAACAGGTAGGAAAACGGAGTCCTGAAGAGGTCTACCCATGTAATAGGGGCCGGCCACCTGGACGGGAGCAGGTACCTTAGCTGACACTGAGCCTCAAAGCTCTACCTTCCCCCGGCTCCATCAGAAGGTATGCTCCTGGGGAAGGAAAAACAAGTGACATTTCAAGAATTGTCCCCACGTTACTTGAGGAATATAAAAGGCAATGATATTTAAATGGGATTTAATTATATAGCCATGTACCTAGATCGTTTCCAGGGCGGGGGGAGAAGGGACACCGAACCACAGGATGATAGATACACCGTAGAGGCTCGTGCTCTAGTCCTTTCTATAATTACCTCAGCTATGAGCCTTAAGCATCATCATGAGAAGACAATCTCGGATATTTCTCGGTTGGCCTTAGTTCCTCTTCTTCAGCTGTCAAGACCTCTCTGGTTTGGAACAAACACCGCGACAAAATGGGGAGGCAGCGCATAGCTGGGAACCGTAACCACCCGGGAATCTGCGTGAGGTGTCCATTTCACCTTCAGAAACATCTTAGCATTTTGAGCGGCTCAGAGGTCAGGAATGCTGTTGTCATCAGGGTGAGGGCTGCGTCCTGAATAAATACCAAGTTAGAAGGAAGATGACTCAGCCCTCAGAGCTGCCTAAACCTCATACTCCTCTGATATTTTAAGCAACAGAGAGTGGTAAGCAGCTGTTAGATATCTTTGCTTCTTTGTTCAGGCAAAGCTTAGCCTGTTCCATTTGGGAAGAAAATATTCATAATTTCCAGCCCATTTTAAGTTCTCTTTTCTTAGAATTGTTATTGCACACATAGCCTGGACCATACAACTTAGTTTTCTGTAGTTCCGTCTCATTTTCTAATTATTTCCTGGTCCCAAGTGGGTACTGGGATTGTTGCAGGAAGAGAACCTACCTTGCATTCTTCTTATAGTCTCTCTAAACTTAAAGATTTAGGGCTGGGTGCATAGGAGGTCGTGCATACAATACTCAAATGAGCAAGTTACTTCTACGTTCATTCTTTCCTTTGAACTTTACCACACCCCCATAGAGTAATTGTTATTATCTCTATTTCCTAGGCCAGGAAACTAAGGTTTGGAGAGATTAAGTACTCTGCCAGAGATCATATAACTAGTAATTTGCAGTACCTGAGTGTACACATTTTTTCTGAAAATGTATTTACATAATATAAATTCTGTAAATTTATTATAAATTCCAACTTAAATTTTATGTAATGAGACCTTAATTGAAAGACTGTTAAACATAGATTTAACTTCCTCAAGGTAGTGGCTTCCCGTCACTCACCTTTTTTCCTCTGACTCTGGAACCAGAACACCTTTTGAAATGGGTAAAGCTGTAGGTCTAGAACGTAATTATTTACACACACACACAAGTTTATGTGTGCATATGTAAAAAGAAATGGCACAGGAAAATTCCCAACTAATAAGCAAACACAAATTCATTTGTATTTTTGGTTAATATGTTTGTAGTAGATGTTCAGAGAATTCACAATGTTCTGGGGGCGTTATTATTTATCTTAAAGGTAAGGAAGAATCAACAATTGTCTGTGGTTAAAGCAGGCAAAAATGGTATAAATAGTTGAAAGAGACTCGTTTCAGTCAAAAGGTATTTATGAGCACCTGTATTTTCTGTCACGGCCAGAGAGTGGTTTTGAACACAAAATTGGGGAAGGTCAGACACCCTGGACGTTCAATCCAGATAACCCAGTTTTATACACCAAAATGACTCAGGAGGACCTGGAGAGCTACCTAGCTTTTTCGTTCTGGTCTCGTGCTGCGAATGGACAGCAACTCTGAGACTGACGGAAGACGCTTGCCTCAATGATTGTGTTATGATTCATAGATTCCTGGTACATAACGTACTTGAGTATTTTGCCTTTAGCGGCTTCCTCTTTCAGTTCTTGCTGGGCTAGAGTAAATAAACATCCTATTTATATCAACAAAGTAATAATTTAAGCAAATTAAATGTTAAAGCCCATTAAAATTGTTAAAGAACTTGAGTTTCAGTATGGGTAAGTGCAAGCACAGCAATTTAGTCTTTTTTTTTAAATTTTTTTTTTTTTCAACGTTTATTCATTTTTGGGACAGAGAGAGACAGAGCATGAAGGGGGGAGGGGCAGAGAGAGAGGGAGACACAGAATCGGAAACAGGCTCCAGGCTCTGAGCCATCAGCCCAGAGCCTGACGCGGGGCTCGAACTCACGGACCGCGAGATCGTGACCTGGCTGAAGTCGGACGCCTAACCGACTGCGCCACCCAGGCGCCCCAACAATTTAGTCTTTATTTGAGAGATTATTGAGTATGATGTGCAAACACTTTATGCTACTCGTGTAATTAACGTCCTTGGCAACTTACCACACCTTTTGCTTTATTTGTGAAAATTGTAAAGGATTAACTATACAGAGATGCTTGAAGAAGCTGACTTAATGCATCACCAAAGTAAGGGAAGAGTGGTCCAGGGAGGGGTGGGGGATAAGAGAACACTCAGAAGATCCTTAGTGTAGCTACAGAGAAATCTCTGTTTCTGTCTCCTGGTTTGATCTCTCCAGCCGACGCCCTATGCACTAACCTAGAATAGATCACTGTGCTGCTCTGTTAAGGATAATGTACGGACATTTAGATTGATGATTACTGCTGCATTCAAGGTTCTGTAAATAATGATAACATTACTGTCTGGCACATTATATAAGATCACCTAAATTATAAGTAGAAGATGTATCATGTCATGATCACGTCTAATATATGTAATTTACAGGCTTAATTTTCACTGTCATAAGTGTCTGTTGAAGAGGGCGAGAGAAATCACTCTTACCCAGAAAAATATGGGAAGGAAGCCTATGTCTTTTTCTAAATCTGGAGTTTAAGAATTGCGCAATCGAAAGGAAAATCCCTCTCAAGGGGAAAAACAAAATCATTTACAATCACCCCCTCCCACTAGATTTCATCAAGCACATTTGGTGAACTTAGCATGTATTGGACATGATGCTGAGCACGGCGGCCTGGTGGAAGGAGGTGGAAAAAAAGCGTTGGACATCTGCCTTGCTTTCGCTAATACCACTAACTCATTGAGGAAAGTGTGACAGTCTGCCTTTTTAGTTTTGGTTAGGGAGTATCCTGAAGTGTTATTAAAAATTCTCGTATTCAGTTTTCCTTTTGTCCTCTGAGTTTTAGGCGTTTTGTTGTTGTTTTTCACTGAGAGCCTATTTAGCTAATTGTACCCTTTCTCTCAGTGATGATTATTCATTTTTCAAATATTTCTTCCTCTCCCCAAACAGCTTTATCATTTCTTATCTCATCTGTCTTCTCTTTTTTATAGTTTTGCTGTTTTTCTTTACATAACAACTTTGAATTCCATCTACCAAGGTTTTTTCCATCTGTTATAATTTCGTGAGTTGGTCTACAAACCTACCACCGTCATTACCTCCTGGTGCGTGGAGTTATTTCCAGTTCATAGCTTTTCACACATCCAGAAACGGCCGTCCTTTTGTTTTGTTCTTTAGTCCATTCCTCTATAGCTGCTCTTTCACAAGTGACCATTAAGCATCTAGTGTATTAGATTGAACCTTATGAAATTGATATTTATGTAGGTCAAAAACTGCCAAATATCAGCAATTGCAAGTGGTTCAACCAAATTAGTCTCTTCAATACACATTTGTCATTAATTATATGCATATAATTGAAAAATATACAACGTTTTGTGTATATGTGCGTATCTATTCCTTGATTAAATGAGTAGTACCAACCTGTATCGAATACAGAGTCCATATAAACAGGGGACTCTTCCTGGCCTCTGTATTCTCTTCCACTGGTGTTTGCTGCTACCCAGTTGTCATGAGAGACCATGACTTTGCTTCTTCCCCTTGTATTGTTTGGGTCTTTATAGTATTTTCAATCAGTAGATTTTAGCTAATATTAGTAGATCTGCTAATATTTTAATAATATTTTAATATTAATTTATTATTTATATTTAATATTATTGATCTAATTAATTAATTAATTTAATATTTTAATAATTATTCTCCTGTTCGCCTTCTCTTAGTCTACTCTATTGGCCTTTGGATTTCCCCAACATTAATTTCAGATCCTACGTTGCGTTTTTATGTTGACTCATATCATTTTCATAGCCCAGATCTCTGTCATGTTTTCTCATTGTTCCTTGCTGACCGAAATCTTGGTCTTGATTCATGGATGCAATATCTTCTCTTACCTCTTTAAAAGTGATAATAGCTTTATTTCTTTGTTTAGTTTTCTTCTCCTTTAAAGTCACTTTTTCCTCCCACTTCCTTCTCATCTCACTCATCCTCAATGCCTGGTCATATTTAAGAGTGATGTTTTGCCAAGATGACTGGAGGCTCTGTGTTCATGGTTGGAACTTGTCAGCTGTGGGCTTTATTGTCACCTAAACTGGCTGTCTTATGAGGCAAACTGCAACATCAGTATCTTAATGCCTCTCCTCTTTGCTCTATCAGTTTTCCCAGAGACAAATCTTCCAATTTCCAGCTGCAAGTTTCTAAGGCTGGGCTATTAGCATCCCTCAGTAAGTGGAGAGAGGAATGGAGATCTCAAATTCAGAACGTAAACCTTTCGTTAATTCCACAGTATGCAGCATGCCATTTCTTTTCTCCACTAGACTTGGTGCTCCCAAAGACAGGGAATTTTTGTTTTACTGTCTCTAGAGAGTCAGCTTCCGATTCCGCTGTTGGGCGGGGTAAGGATTTTTACACAGAATGGAGGGGGGCATATAGACATCTGTTTCACAAACAGTCTTAATCAGTCATCTTTTGTTTTTGTTCGGTTCCACTTTCACCCTCACTTTTAGGGATGCAGGTGCTGAAAATATCTGAGTGTAAGGGAGGTTTTGCGAGACAAATGAAAGTTTCTCAGATTTCTCTGCTACCAGTTTAGGATTCTCTTTTTTAGTTTGCTAAGCCATTTAATACTTACTCTTCTGTTTTTCATCATCTAAAGTTTTATTGCTATTCTTTCATCCTCTGTGCTCTTTGTCTTTATAGATTTATGCCTCAAAAGATCCCTTCACCATTGTTTTATGGGGTTTATGGAAGGGCTGGATAAAAGGCACACATCCAATCCCCCATCTTTAACTGGCATTCCCTGCTGTTATCTTTTATTATTTCCTTCTTGCTTCCTTGGTTTACTTGGTCACTCTTTTACCAGCGCTTTGAGTAATCACTTACCTCGTGTATTTAAATCTTTCTTGGTTTCCAATAAATGTATTTAAAATGAAAACTCTTCTCTCAGTACTCCTTTACTTCCAGAATTTGACCTGTAAATGTTCATTGTTATTTCACTGTAAATGTTCACAATTTTTTTCTTGTCTTTTTCTTCACATTACATTTACATTGCATTTTTGGGTGGAACGCTCTATAGTTTACAGTTCCATGGGATTTTGACAGTTGTCACTTGCTAATTTTTTTTTTTTTTTTTTATTTTACTGCATCGTGATTAGGTCAAACGGTCCATATGATATTGATTTTTTTTTTGGAATTTATTACAGCCATTTGGTGGCCTGTTTCGTGACAGGTTTTTTTGGGTCGTCCATGAATATCTGGGGGAAAAATGTGTCCTCTCTGTGGAGTGAAAAGATTTCCAGAAAGTTATACATATAATTTATTGATCCTCATCTTTTTTACTCTGTACAGCTCCTCGGTCCTCCTTCATGGTTCTTCTATCCTCCTGCAAATTTAAAAATCCCCCTTTCTTGTCTATCATCTGCAGGATTACAGAAAGAGCCAGCAACTGCTGGAAATTATAATAGTTCTCCATGCTGTAAGTTTTCTTGACCTTTCTTCCATTTTATTAACACAATGCGATTTTGGCTATGTGTATTTTTCCATTTAGCTGGTGGCTACAGGAGGCCTCTGTTCTTTGTTTATTCCTTACATTGTCTATTCTTATGTTTTCAGAGTGCCCTCAGTTTCATGCAGAAGTAGTACCTGAGAGTTGATCCTACCAGTATTTTAGAATTAAATTAGATTTAGAGTTCATCCTGTCCAGATGAGTCTTACCTTCGAAGATCAAATAAATAATTACAGAGAGGTAGGGGTTGTAAAGAGACTCACATCAAATATTTTAATTTTATAAGTAGAAAAACTGAGGCCTAGAGAAGTTCAGCAACTTCTACACTGGTTAATCTACAGCTGGTTAATCTAAGTTCTTCTGGTTAGTTTAATTGGACTAGTAACACTTGGCTCAACTTAAAATTGAGGATAAAATAATGTCTTCATGGACCTAATGATGAAATATGATTATATTTGACAATATTTTAAGCGGTGAGAGGGTTTTAAAAAATGTTTATTTATTTACTTTCAGAGAGAGACAGAGAGCACAAGCAGGGTGGGGGGCAAAGAGAGAAGGAGAGAGAATCCCAAGCAGGCTCCGCACCGTCAGTGCACGGCTCTGTCATACCAACCGTGAGCTCACGACTGGAGCCAAAGTCAAGAGTTGACCGCTGAACCCACTGAGCCACCCAGGTGCCCAACAATGAAAGGATTTTTTATTATAGTTCTGCTAAGTTTCACAAAAGCAGAATTCCTCTGAATGTCTGATGCATATATCAACCAGTATTGCTGTTAATATGTATCAGGCATATTGTGAGGGTTTCCGATTTCGGGAATGATTAAATATTCTAGCTCTCTCAGAACTTCTGGTTCAGCAGAGAAGGCACAAACATAAGAGAGAAACCCAATAGAGCAGGGCAAGTACTTTAGGAGAAGAAAGCTACAGGTCAGAGATTTTTTGTAAGGGAGTGTCCACAGCACCCAGGAGGTCAAGGGAGGCTTCACAGAGGAGAGATTATATTCTCCAGCAACTCTGAGTCAACACTGAATCCTTCACTTAAAATGACTATCTCTCCTTTATTATCTGATGAACACCCCCAGGAAATTGTGAGGCTTTTGGTACTTCTAGAGAACATTGTGAGAGTGGAGGTGTAGCAGAAACTGAGGTTTCAGTGTTGAACTGTGCATAGAGAGCTTATGGATCATAGATCTTGTAGAAAATGGGAAGCCATTGGAAGGAAATATTTATGTGTGGTACTGGTGATGTCTTAAGTACATTGGGCTATTCAAGAATAGACTGGGTACCTTTGTCTGTTGGACATTCACAGGAAGACATTTTATTATAATTAGGCTTAGGGTTGCCATTTCTTTTTATCCATGGCCATTCCTCATCCATGCGCTCTCATTTTGCTAGTAAAGCTATAATTAGAGTGAGCTGACAAGAACCCAAGTCAGGAAGAAAATTGAGGCAGCTGATGAAGAACCTGACAGAAATTTAGGAGAGTCACTTAAATGTTCTCCAGATTTGTCAACCTCTCAAATTTCATTCAGATTTTCCTTTATATATCATTTCTTCTCTTGTTTCCCCACTTCCTACCTCCCTCTTTCTTTTCCCTTACTCTCTGTCTTTCTCTCTGCACCATTATTTCCATCCTTCCTTCCTTTCTCTCTGTGCCATTATTTCCTTCCTTCCTTCCTTCCTTCCTTCCTTCCTTCCTTCCTTCCTTCACTGCCTCTTTTTTAATTTCTTTCCTTCTTTTCTTCAACGCAGAAACTGCTTCTGTATTTTTGTTCCCTTATAGAAGACCTCTTGGGATGACAATGACATATTCTATATCATTACCATTGCTTGATGGTAAACCCTGAACCATCTGGGGCTCATTACAGGCTGTGACAGAGTCAGTATTCTAGGCATCTAGACTCAGAATTTTTCTTTTTCTTTCTTTTTTTTTTTTTTTTTGTATTTCAGTAGGTTATACCTCATGTATCCAATAGGAGGAGAAGTCAGTTTTCAAACAATAAAATCATTATCAACCCGAATAATTGCTTTCCTTAATCACTAAACAAAGTAACTTCTATAAGGAGTAAAACCTTAAAGAGCCCATGGTTTCTCATGTGGGTTCCAAATCACTTGGAGTTGCATTACACGTGTGCATCCAGAATGGCAGTCTTTGGTTTATTTAGTTATCACTCTGTATTCTTTGGTAGTTATATACAAGTGGTAGTGGTGACACGACATGGTAATTCATCTGAGTTTCTATCACATTTATATTGCTTTTCGTTTTGGGTTGTTCCAAGTTTGTGTCATAGTTATTTTATTTTAATTATATTTTGCCTCTCTTCTTTGAATTAGTCATATATGTGTAACATTAAAGGGGCAGCAAAAATAGACAGATACTTAGTTAAGCTCTTACCAAGATCAGAAGAGATGGTCTCTGAATTCTCAGAGTTTAAAATCTCAAGACATGATATGATCAGTACTTACTACAGGCAGATTATGATAATGGTCATAAAATACATACTTAAAAAATGGTCTAGAAAATCAGAGTGATAAGGACACCTGTAGCTGAGGCACATCAAGAAAGGCTTCCCGGTGGAGGCATTTAGATGACCATTGAGTGGGAGTTCAAGGATGTAAGGTGAGGGGGATTAGGGGCAAAGCACACATATAGGGCAAAGGCCTGAGTGTCTGAAGCATGTGACCCAATCAGGGAGGGGACATAGGTCACAGGTAAGGAAGTCCTGAGAGGTAAATCTTGCTCCTGAGAGCACAGGGGACAGAGTCAGAATGGAGACAAACTTAAGGGCAAACTGAGAGCTTATAATTTATTCTACAGGATAATGCTGGGCAATCAACGCATGCTCTGAGCCAAAGAGTAATCAGATGAGAATAATACTTTAGAAAGATAATCTGGTGAGTTGTGTAACAGGGACTGGAAGGGGAACGTGACTGGAAATTGGGGAGGGGCAGAGAGAAAACAAATGTGATGAGGGTGGTGATAGAAAGGAGTTGGAGGGAGGTGGTCGGTTGATGGCAAGAGACTCCCTGGATTTGGCCATTGATTTGAGGAAGGAGCAAAGGAGACGAAGTTAAAAAACAAAACAAAACAAAACAACAACAACGAAAAGGAAAGACAGACCCCTCCCTCAGTGTTTCTGCTGGGGCATGACTGGTAGCAATGGTGGCTCCCCAGGAAGAACAAAAAAGTTTGGGGAGGTGCTTTTGGGGCAGGGGTGAGGGTTGTGGATGGCGGATACGAGGTTGTTTTACATCTAAACTAAATGCCGCATATGTCAGCTTAAACCACTGGACAAATAAGGGATTTAACACCTGACCTTTTGTTCTTCCTGCAGCCTATGGGACGGTGCTGCCTTTTGCTCACAGACTCGGTTTTATGAGCGTGTCCTCATTGAAAAGTCCCCGGGCCCCTCTGGCAGTTGTCGCGATATTAGAATCTCCCGAGCTGGAAAACAACAGCGACAGCACCGCGGCAGTAACGTGGACAGCAATCAGGACAACGGTGACCAGCAAAGCCAGCAAGGGCAGAGATTTTGCAGGCTTACGGTGCTCACCATCGCATGAAACGCTACTCATTATATTGCTTCCCGCTCGGTGACTCCGCGCCAAACTCCAGCCTGCCCAGGGTCAGGGCTTGCTGGGGTTGCCGCTGCTCCATTGTGTGTGCTATACTGGGATCAAAGCATTCTTTCCCCTTCCTCATCTACCTCTTCTCCCTACTGCTTGTCTGCCTTCTCCTGCAGGGGGTCAGGCTGGCCACATTTGCACGTCTCAGTGCATAGCCCTTTTATACAAAGTTTTCTTTGTTAATCAGGAGAAGTAAATGCAAATCCTCTCGATGGACAATGAACTGCTTTGAGAAGAAGGTGTGACAGTGATATAATGACCTGGTGAATTTTCAGGCAAGGGAAATCAAAATATCTTGGTTTTATTTTCCAGAGATTAGTATGTGAGGTGTGTGTGTGTGTGTGTGTGTGTGCGTGTGTGCGTGCGCGTGTGTTTGTGGGTGGGGAGATGTGTGTCTTTTTGCCCACATTCTTGCTCTGGCAAACAATGTCCCTATGTAATAGAGTTCTTGGAATCTCTCCTTTTCCACGGTCATATTTGAATTCTCCTTCGGATTTGAGTGTCAGAGCCAGAAGATTTTGTTTTTTGTTGCAACTGCGGGATATGTCATCTGTGTGCCTTCAGTCTGCTCGATGAGCCTTAATACCTCACCTCCGTGTGTCCCTCTGGAAGTCCTTGGCCAGGGTTGGGAGGGGTACACGGGCCACCTTCCTGTCATTAGTCATGAAACCAGATTGAACTGAGACATAAGCGCTGCCCTCCATCATGTTTCTCTGCAAGATATTAATAAAAACACAGTGGCCGTACATTCTATTTTTCACTTTTACCTGTCACGGCTTCTTGCACCAATCAAGCAAACAGTTGGTAATCATTTACTTGAAGTACGGGTAAGTTTGAAAGTGGTGTTTTGAAGAGCCCGGCAATCTTTGGGTCTAGCTTACCCTTGAAGATCTTCTTGGGGGACATGCCAGGTAGTTATTAAGCATCTAAGAACAGGGATGGAAGATGAAGAGGTCCGTGTTATGTTTTTATTTAATATTCTTTTTCTTTTGTTAGGTTAGTAGAATCAAGATGAGGGTCGCTTTATTTGACCTCCTCTCCTTGGGAATAATAACTGTAATGGGTTTAATTAACTATGTGGTATTGACGTAATTAGTTATCCTGGTGATTATACTTCTTTAATAAAAGCACTGCGTTTGAGATGCATTGGGGTTCTGGAGTCGCACAACCCCGCACCTATACTTCATAACTGTCTAGACATTGGAACCATGTGCATATTTTACCAACAGCCCTTGAGAGAGGTTATCGTACATGGCTTAAGGTAATTGGGAACTAATGCTTTTGCCCCCTGGTTTCAGACTCACTCTGGGCAGAGAGCAGAGAAGCCGTCGGGGGAGGGGCAGCGGCTTATTTTGTGTAGACTGAAAAGGAGGGGGAAGGGCTGGGTTTTGGAAACCATATGCTCTTAGGAACTGTTTCTCTTTAAGCCAGCAATCAGCAAGACAGTAACACCAGAGGGAATTGGGGTGTTTCATCTATGGGTGGACTGTATAAATACATTGAAATAAATGTACAGAGTGTATAGGGACATATGCTCCTATTAACAGGAATCCTGGCTACCCGCATGTCTAGTAAGCAACACGCGGTCCAATTCGGTATTAAAAGTAGATCGCTGCTTGCATTTGGTCAGCAGGTGACTGGCAATGTCCCTTTCACACGGCGCAGTGGACAATGAAGTCAGACCGTATGGAGAAAAAAATAGGACAAATATAAAAGAAGAAACATATAATGCCAAAATTTCCATATGAACATGTCAATAATAATATCACAAGAAACCCCAGAGAAGAAGAGAACAAAGGCAAAAAGATTATCTAGCTGTGTCTGGGACCGTTCACAATAAAAAAAATCGTGTCCGAACCCTCTTAGCCTCCTCACTATTCAAAGTTGGGAAAAGGAGGAGGAGGGGGAGGGGGAGAGGTGGGGGTGGGGACCTTGCCACCGGTGCAGACGCAGACGGGGTTAGAAACCTAGCTGAAATAGACTCTGCCGAGAAATAATAGGTTTTGAGCACCATCTCTTTTGCAGCTAGAAGTGCTATTTCTCTTCCAGTCCGGTTTATTTGACTTTTCTTTTTTCAAAGATGTGCATTCCCCCCGTCACCTCTTCCCGCAGCTCTTTCTCCTGCGGTACCGTGCCGCCTCCCCTGCGCGGCTCCCTGTCTAGAGAGCCACACGGCAATCACTGCAGGCATTTGACCGCTTCACGCCGCACGGGAAGGAACACGGGGGGTCATCATAACAGCCAAACCCATAAACAAGCACCATCGCGAAACCAAACAAATGGGAGAGAAGTGCCTCAGTGGAGGTACCTGCCAACAAGGCTTGTTCCTCTGCCACAAGGGATGCTCCAGCAAAAGCCTCCGTCCCTCATTAAATCAATAAAATCAAGTGTCCTTTATTTTAAGCCTCTGCACTGTAATCCAAGGAGAGGGGCCCAGGCTTTTCATCTCATTGTTTCAAAACAGATCGTTTGGTTGGAATTGACAAAAGGTTCATTCCTTTACCTTTGTGGAAATGTCAGTAAAAAGGCAGGTGCTGGGCATTTGGACTCTTTTGCTCAGCAGAAGAAAAAAAGGAGAGAGTGTGTGTGTGGGGAGGGAAAGGGGGGGGGGATCCGTGACAGGCTAACTACATGTACTGAAGCTTTCTAAGACATTTTGTTTAGCTTGATATTGTGCAGCAGTGAGGAGAGAGGTGGAATCTATTGTGTGCCAGCTGCATGAATCACCGGATTGAAGTCTAACAGCCTCAGATCCTCTTTTATACAGTAGAGGGGAGATTAAAGCAGGGAGCTCATATGTCACAAAATAGAGGTACAATGCAGTTCTGGCTTGCTTAGTGCACTCAGCCAGCATTTGATCCAAATTTAGCCAAAGGGAACGAAGGAACGCGTGAGGCTATCAGCCGGGGAGGTGACAAATGTTGGGCTGTAATATCCAAAATTCCTTTTCTGTTTCCAAAATGTCATCTCTCCTCTGTCAGCTTCATTATGATTGAATCTATGTATAGTCACAGACCAACTGGAAACAAACAAAAACACCAAACCGGAGCTAAATTATTCTACACCTGCCTCTTCCTAAGCTGTGTAATTGATAGGGAGCACGGAGAAGTTTTCTCTCTAGGACTTACAAACTCATTTGTTTAACAAGTCTTTGCTGAATGCTATAGTATATTCTAGAAACTGAAAGGGATACACAAGGGATCTAACACATATCTTCCTACTCTCTAAAAGCTTGTAGTCTGGATAAGAAGACAAGGCAGACAGACAGACAGACGGATAAACACACACACATATACTCTCAGGAACAAAGGCAACAGAGCATTTTGTTTAATGACTAAATATGGGAGCATGAACAAGAAGTGTTATAGGAATTCGGAAAAAGTGAATTCTGAGCTAAATGTTTTTTGAAAACAGAGTAGAGAAAAGGAACAATCTATGTTTGGAGTATCAGCTCTTGTGGATATCTTACAGGTGCTATGCCACGGAAAACAGTGTGTGGATAGAGTCGTATTATTATCACCCCCATTTAATACAGAAAGAAACTGAAGCCCAGAGAGATAAGTAACTCGTCCAGAGTGATGTTGGAAAAGAAGAGGCAGGGCAGGATTTTAAACTTTCAGACTATTAACTCTTCACCACATTCTCAACCTGCTTGGGAAAAGAATGGAAGGGAGATGGTCTGAAGGAGCAATCAGCCTGGCCTCCCTTCCCTTTCCCCTTGCTGAGTAATTTCTCTACGTGTCTTCACTGAAACTTCCAGGCCCTTATCCCCTTATCTGTGTCAGTTTCAAATGAATTATCACTCACTTTCTCTGTATTTAGATTTCCTTCCCTGAACAGACTTCATCATCAAATCAGTAATAAAATTTTATTTCAGAAGAAATTTTAGTGGTGGCTTGCCTAAGGCCAAATAAGTTCTTATTTGCAGACATGAGATCACAATTTGTCCTTTGAAGCCCGGTCCAATGTTCCTTCTGTTGGGTTTGCCGCATCTATCACACCCCTGCTATTTGCTTTTCTTTTTGCTTTATAGAGGAAACCTCAAATGAGATGGAGGCCCATGCAGCCCTGGCCATCTGCAATGTCAAGGTCCCCAGTTACCATTGAGTGGTCACATCTGCTCACCGACAGGGCTAGTCATCTCCTTCTGAGACTCCCAGGAGCCATTGGAGGAATTCACTCTTTCCAGGTCCTCGATGCAGTTGGTAAATGATCTCATTTTACAGTTTAGTGCAAACATTGACATCATCTGACATACCACCTTTCACCTGAATAAATTCCACGTCCACACTCCCAACTCCCCTATTGTCCTGCCCAAAGCCAGAAGAGCTGCCCCTCACTGGACTGTCCTACACTAACTGGTAGGACCGTTGAGGGTTGTTTTGGGGGCTGGTGTCCTTCTTAGCGTTCAAGGTTCCCCCCGTTCTGTCTCAGAAGTCTGGGACCCGTGAGCCACCCTACCTCCCTCAGTGAAAATCTGAACTCAGAGAAGAGCCTAAGACATGGAATTGTAAAAATCTTTAAGGCTCAATAGTATTTTTCTCAGTACATGAGTTTTTAAATTTTTATTTAATAGGATAAAGCAGCCACATATAAAGAAACACATTGATAACTCTGGGGTATCAGGCACCATGAAAAACGACTAAGGCACTTGGGGAGCAACAGCCCTAAAATCACCTCACCTCACGGGTGGGTCATCTCTTCCATTTATACATGGACAGATTGCCCTGCTTATCAGCTCAAAGCCAAATCTTCAAACTAGGGAAACTCTCCCATTCCATTTACCTCAGGATGGACCTTGTTCTTATGATTTTTTCTGGCACTTTCTATGGCCGTTTTTCATCTGTACTTCTTTACTTTCTATGGCTAAGGATGTACAAGTTCATTCAACTTGATAATTCTTCCTTTGATCCTGTTGCATACTTTCACAATTTTGTTTATCTCCCCCTTTTTACTGCCCTGGCTTTCAAGTGTATCTTCTATATATCCCCTGCCACTGTTTCTCAGTGACTACTCATGTTTTAGAAGATCGATTAACCTCAAATTGACAGTTTCTTGTGGCAATTACTAAGTCCTGATTCTTCTCCATGTCTTTTGAAATTCAACCCTTCTAACAATCTTGTCTTCTAGAATAATCACGCTCAACCCCTCAGACCCTCAATTTCTTTTAGAACAAATGCTTGTAATGCTGCTGTAAGTCGTGAAGTAAAATGCATTGACAATATAACTTTCCTACTCATGTAATTTTAATAATTCAACATAATGCCTTAACTGTATATAAATAAGAATTAAAGGAAAGTAATTTATAATAAAATAATGTACATCAATATAGCAATCCCCGTCAAAATAACACCAGCATTCTTCACGGAGCTAGAACAAACAATCCTAAAATTTGTATGGAATCAGAAAAGACCCTGATTAGCCAAAGCAATCTTGAAAAAAAACAAAACAAAACAAAGTGGGAGGCATCACAATCCCAGACTTCAAGATGTATTACAAAGCTCTAATCATCAAGACAGTATGGTACTGGCACAAAAACAGACACCCAGATCAATGGAATAGAGTAGAAAACTCAGAAATGGACCCACGAATGTTTGGCCAACTAATCTTTGACAAAGCAGGAAAGAATATCCAAAGGAATAAAGACAGTCTCTTCAGCAAGTGGTGCTGGGAAAACTGGACCACTTTCTTACACCATACACAAAAATAAGCCCAAAATGGATGAAAGACCTAAATGTAAGACAGGAAGCCACCAGAATCCTAGAGGAGAAAGCAGGAAAAACCCCTTTGACCTCGGCCGCAGCAACTTCTTACTCAACACGTCTCCAGAAGCAAGGGAAACAAAAGCAAAAATGAACTATTGGGACCTCATCAAAATAAAAAAGCTTCTGCACAGCGAAAAAAAACAATCAGAAAAACCAAAAGGTAACCAATGGAATGGAAGAAGATATTTGCAAATGACATACCAGATAAAGGGTTAGTATCCGAAACCTATAAAGAACTTATCAGACTCAACATCCAGAAAAACAAATAATCCAGCAAAGAAATGAGCAAAAGACATGAATAGACACTTCTCCAAAGAAGACATCCAGATGGCCAACCGACACATGAAAAAATGCTCAACATCACTTATCATCAGGGAAATACAAATCAAAACCACAATGGGATACCACCTCACACCTGTCAGAATGGCAAACATGAACAACTCAGGCAACAACAGATGTTGGCGAGGATGCAGAGAAAGAGGATCTCTTTCTCACCCCTGTTGGGAATGCAAGCTGGTGTAGCCACTCTGGAAAACAGTATGGAGGTTCCTCAAAAAATTAAAAATAGAATGACTCTACGACCCAGCAATTGCACTACTAGGTATTTATCTAAGGGATACAGCTGTGCTGTTTTGAAAGGGCACATGCGCCCCAATGTTTATAGCAGCACTATTGACAATAGCCAAAGTATGGAAAAAGCCGAAATGTCCATTGATGGATGAATGGATAAAGAAGGTGTGGTATATATATATATATATATATATATATATATATATATATATACACATATACACACACACACACACACACAATGGAGTATTACTCGGGAATAAAAAAGAATGAAATCTTGCCATTTGCAACTATGTGGATGGAACTAGGGGGTATTATGCTAAGCGAAATTTGTCAGTTAGAGAAAGAAAAAAATCATATGACTTCACTTACAGGAGGACCTGAAGATACAAAACAGATGAACATAAGGGAAGGGAAGCAAAAATAATATAAATACAGGGAGGGGGTCAAAACATAAGAGACTCTTAAATATAGAGAACAAACAGAAGGTTGCTGGAGGGATTGTGGGAGGGGAGATGGGCTAAATGGGTAAGGGGCATTAAGGAATCTACTCCTGAAATCATGGTTGCACTATATGCTAACTAACTTGGATGCAAATTAAAAGATAAATGGATAAATTAATTAAAAATATGCATCAATATATAGAAACACCATTAATACAATAGATACAAATTCAGATTGATATAAATGTGAATCAAATATCATTAGCAGCACTACCATGAAAACTACGATTCCCGGGGCACCTTTGTGGCTCAGTAGGTTAAGCAAACAACTCTTGATTTTGACTCACGTCATGGTCTCAGAGTTTGTGAGACTGAGCCCCACATCAGGCTCTGCGATGATGGCACAGAGCCTGCTTGGGATTCTCTGTTTCCTTCTCTCTCTAACCCTCTCCTGCTCATGCTCTTTCTCTCTCTCTTCCTATCTCAAATATAAATAAACATTTAAAAATATGATTCATGAACTGATAAGCAAAGTTTGATAAAGATTTCAATAAAGAAAATATAGTAGTTATGTATTTAACAACAGGCAAAAACCTTTGTGTTTTTATGAAATAAATTTAGATCCTATCCTGAAATAATTGTAAACATTATTTTACATGTATGAATGTCCATGAATCATTCAAAAGGTTATTTGATGCAAGACCATTCTTCATTACGTGTGACTGTCTCAATCATTGAAAGATGTCTAGCATTCCTCCCCCAACACCCATCATTGCACACAATATAAACATATTCTCCACTATTGTTGGCAACCTAAAATTTCCAAAATACCCCTTACTGGTGGTGTGGTGCCTCTTAAGAACCGTATTCTAGATGATCTCATCTTTGGCTCAAGTGGCATTTCTCTTTTCCTTCCTGCTTCTCTGATCCCTCTTTTTCCTTTGGTGGGCAATTGCCCCTTTCTCCTATGCACTTTTAACTGTGGCCATTCTTCAAGGCATGGTCCTTGGTTACTTCTTACTCCCTCCCTCCCCTCTTCACCTCTTTCTCTGTCTCTCACTTTGCTTTATGGAAACATTATATTCATTTATACCCAGTATGATTTTCTGATTTTAAGTGTACAACGTACACTTAAATGTATACAGCCATGCAAGGGTCCCCACAATCATGGTAGAGAATATTTTCATCACTACAAGAAGTTTCTTCTGCCTCTTTACACTTAATCTCCTTTCCACAAGCCTAGTCCCTGCCTATCACTAATCAGTCTTCTCTGCCTAGAGTTTCACCTGCTATAGAATTTCTTATAAATGTAATCATACAGCATTTAGTGTTTTAGGTCTAACTCCTTTAACTTAACATCATGTTTTAGATATCCATCCATGTTGTGGATGTTTTAGTGATTTGTTTGTGAATAATAATTTGTTGATAAGTGGTATTCAGTTTTATTATATACCAAATTTGTTTATTTATTCACTTGTTGATGGAAACTGGAGTATTTATATTTGATCCTTTTAATTTTTTATTATTTTTTTAATGTTTATTTATTTTTGAAGGGGAGAGAGAGAGAGAGAGACAGAATCTGAAGCGGGCTCCAGGCTCTGAGCTATCAGCACAGAGCCTGATGCGTGACTCAAAACTCATGAACAGTGAGATCAGACCTGAGCCGAAGTCGGATGCTTAACTGACTGAGCCATGCAGGCACCCCTATTTGATCCTTTTTAAATAAAGCTATTCTGAACAGCTAAGAAATACATTTTTATTTATCTTGGGTAAATACCTACGAGAGGTACTGTTGGTATATATCGTAAGTATATATTTTAATCGTAAGAAACTGACCAAATCTTTTTCAAAGTGGATGTACCATTTTGCCCTCACACAAGCAGAGTATGAGTTCTAATTATTCTACATCCTAGGTATTGTCAATCTTCTTGAATTTGAACCATGCTAGTGGGCTTATAGTGGTATCTCATGGTGCCTTTAATTTGCATTTTTTTGCATGGTAACTAATGTTGAGTATCAGTTCATGTTTTTATTTTCATTTTTTCTTTTTCTGGAGAGGTATCCATTTAAATCTTTTATCCACTCTGTAACTGGATTGTTTATCTTATTAGTGAGTTGTACGAGTTCTTTATATATACTCGATGTAAGTCTTTTATGACTACATGTTTTGAAAATATTTATAAATTGTAGATGTATAGCTAGGATCTAGCTTTTTTATCCTCTCTGGCATATTTGCCTTTTAGTTGGAGCATTTAGATCATTTTCATTTAATATACTTATCGATGTGATTGGATTTAAAACATCTTGCTATTTATTTTCTTTTTGTTGCAATTTTTCTTTATCCCTGTTCCCCCGCCTCTTTATGCTGTCTTCTATCGGATTATTATGATTTTTTTATTTCTACCGTTGGCTTTTTAGTTATAATTCTGCCTCAATAATTTTTATATATATATATTTACTGCAGGTCTTTGACAATCAATTTTCTCTACCTTTGTCTGAAAAAAAATCTCATTTCATTTTTACATGTGATTAATATTTTTGCTGCATGTAGAATTCTAGATTTACAGTTTTTTTTTCTTTCCCCCTCAGAATATTTTAGCATTATCACTTCATTGTCTTCTGGCTAATGTCGCTTTCGGTGAGACATTACCAGTCTTCACTGTGTTTGTTTCTCTGCACATAATGTGTCTTTTCTTCTCCGCTGCTTTTAGGGTTTTTTCTTTATTACTGGTTATCAGCAATTGGATTATAAATCGTGTGGTTTAGTTTTCTTTATAATTCTTCTTGGTAATCATTGACCTTGGATTTGTGGATCTTTGTAGCTTATACTTTTCATCAATTTTGGAAATTTTGGGGCCAATAGTTGTTAAAATATTTTTTAGTATCTCTTCTTCTCTTTCAGGTACTCCCATTATATGTATGTTCATTTGCTTGGTAATGTCCCACAAATTGCTGAAGCTCTGTTCTTTGTGGGTTTTTTAAAGGCTTGTTTTCTTTTTTTAATTCATTTTAGGTAGTTTCTATTGCTACATCTTTAAGTTAGTAATAATTTCTTCTACAATATTTAATCTACTATTAATCTCATCCTGTGCCTTTTTAATTTCAGATATTACGTTTTTCACTTCTGGAAGTTTGAGGTTTATTTTAATTTTTATTGTTTTGTTCTTAATAGACTATTTTTAAAGCAATTTTAGGTTTATAGCTACATTGAACCAAAGGTACAGAGATTTCTCATATACCTTCTACCTCTGCACATGTATGAGGGTTTGTGTTATAAATCACTTACTTTTTTTCATTAATTTTTTTTAATATTTATTTTTGAGAGAGAGAGAGAGAAAGAGCGTGCGTGAGTTGGGGAGGGGCAGCGAGAAGGAGACAAAGAATCTGAAGCAGACTCTGTTCTGTCAGCACAAAATCTGACATGGAGCTCGAACCTATAAATTATGAGATCATGACCTGAGCTGATGACAGGTGTTCAACCGCCTGAGCCACCCAGGTACCCCAAATCACTTCCATTTTTACCCTTATCACCTTCATGCTTTACTTTCTTTAATATAGATAATATACACATATATTTAAAATATTTGAATATATATTATAAAATTACACTTATAATTATATTTTATTTTTATATTATATATCTTATTTTATATATTATTACAAATTCTTGGCCTGTTAATTTTACTACCTGTGTCAAATGTGTGTCTTTTCTATTGATTTATTTTTTCTGGTGGTTGTGGGTTATTATTTCCTTGCTTTTTTTTAGATGTGGCAATTTTCTTTTTTTTTTTTTTTTTTTTTTTTTAATTTTTTTTTTCAACGTTTATATTTATTTTTGGGACAGAGAGAGACAGAGCATGAACGGGGAAGGGGCAGAGAGACAGGGAGACACAGAATCGGAAACAGGCTCCAGGCTCTGAGCCATCAGCCCAGAGCCTGACGCGGGGCTCGAACTCACGGACCGTGAGATCGTGACCTGGCTGAAGTCGGACGCTTAACCGACTGCGCCACCCAGGCGCCCCAAATGTGGCAATTTTCAATTAGATAACATACATTGTGAATATTATATTAATAAATATTGGGTGTTTTGTACTTTTCTCTTTTTTAAGTTTATTTACTTATTTTGAGAAAGAGAGAGCATGTGCCACTGCAAGTGGGTGGAGTAAGGGGGTAGAGAGAGAGAGAGAGAGAGAGAATCCCAAGCAGGCTCTGCACCATCAATATGAAGCCCGACTCTGAGGTCATGACTTGATTTGAAGTCGGACGCTTAACTGACTGAGCCACCCAGGAGTCTTGTACTTTTCTTAATGCACATTTACTGGAATCAAATAGGTCATTTTAGGCTTCATTTGGGGTGAAATCCAGGCAACCTTTAGTCTAAGACCAACATTCTAAGGGTCTAAGGCTACTCCTAAGTTCTAAGAACTCTACCCAGTGTTCTGTGCCTATTTACATTGGCTGGTGGGAATATGAATCATTCCCAGTTTTGTGTGAGCTCTGGGAATTATTTAACGTATTGATTTCCAGCAGATTTTTCTTCAGCCTTTGGTAGTTTCTGTTCCGTATGTGTGCAGAGCAGTACTCACACAAGTACTTGAGGGGCCCTCTCTGCAATCCTTGAAGTAATCTCTTTGTGCCCTTCCTCTCTGATATTCTGAACTGTAGATTTTAACCACTTTGGCCTGTCTGAACTGGGGCAGAAATGTGGGTGCAATTTTAGGGTTCACCTCATTTGTTTCCTTTTTTTAGGGATTATCGTCCTGAAATGTCAAATGTATAGTCCTATGTCAAATGTTTCAGAACTCTTGTTTCATATTTTTTAGTTAAGATAGGAGTATAAATCTGAGCCCTGTTTATTCATCATGGTCAGAAGAAAATTTCTCAACTGTTCTTGAAGGACCTATCATTCATAGAAATATAATATTTACCTTTATGGGTCTATCTCCCAAAGATGAATCTCAACCTGTGACCTCCCACTCGGCCATATTGGTAGATTGCCAAGTGCACATTCCACATGAGTTTCTTTCTTTCCTGTAAAAATTGACAACCTCTTTCCATTTTCCTAGAGTCCACCAAAGGCACTCATATATATTTTTTACCAGATATTGAGGGTCTTAGTTTTAAAGTTATTTTTTGAATCCTTACACTTCTCTTCCCAAGGATCATCTGTCGCTAAGTCCTGCAGATTCTTTTAAAATTTCCCATCTGTCTTGCTGCTCCTATGCCCTTTGCCACCACTGTAGTCAAGAACTTTGTCATCTCCTGTCTTCAACGTACAAGCATTTTGTAATGCTCGCTCTACCCTACTTTCTCCTCACATCAATTCAACTTGCATAAAATGTCATTCATTGCCCGGACATGCTTACAAATAAAAGTGTAAAGACTTATACCAGATCATTCGGCATTAAATAATTCAGCTCTAAGTAGCTTTTTATAACTATCTTCCAGTCCTCACTTTATTTTCTACTTTCAACAAAGTGCTCACAGCATTCTAGTACATGGTTTCTCCTCGGTGTCTTGTAAACATATCCCGCTAAGTCAGGCTGCAGGCGTGGCTCATAGTATCCTTCTGCTAGGAATTCCCGCCTTCATTTTCTCTGCTGTTTTAAATGTACCCCATTCCTCTAAAATCCAGTTTAATTTCCACTCACAATAAAGATTCTAACATTGATCTTTTTCCAATCTCCTAACTGATTTTGTTTTCTTTCTATGCATTCAACATTTAATCGCATAGTGTTGTAGAATATTAGTCCTTGGCTTAGTGTGGTCTCTCAAATATTCCCATTCGTTATCCTCAACCTGTCATATCCGTGCTTTCAGAGCATGTACAGCAGGGGGAGACTAACCTCTGACCTTCCAACTTCCAACCTTGAGTTGATTCCACAACTTCTTTATGTTGTATTACCTTTCCTGCCTACATTTTTTTTTAAATTAAGCTCTGTATTATGTAGGTAAGTGAATGAAACTGAGAAATCTAAGAAAGAAAGGAGGAGAAAAAGGGAACTCTCACTTCTTTGTAACAAGGAAGTAATTAAAGTTTCTTTTTTATATTTATATATAACTTTATATAGATAGAGATGATATAGATGTAGATATAGATATAGATATAGATGATAGAAAAATAGACATAGAGATAAATAGATCTGGTAAAGTACTATGGATATAATTCCAAAAAGTGTTCCAAATCTTTTTCAGGTAATTGCAATGGCATGAATATGTATCTATCTTCCAAGGATCCCATTGTTAAGCACTTTATTTTTGGAAGAAGTATAGATATAGTGATTAAAAGCACAAGTGTGATCATGAACTTCTCCGGATTCAAACCTCAGCTCTGAAGCTTGTGAGATATGTGATGATACACAATTTGCTCTCTGGTCTTTGGCTTTTTCATGAATAAGATGGAGATAATATTAATCCCTACTTCACAGAGTTGTGGTAAGGTTTAAATGAGATAATGTCTGTCAAGTGGACTGATGGTAGGAAAATTATGTTTTGGTAACATTTTCAATCTGATGTTATTGGACAAAATGAAAGAGTTTTGACTGAGATGGTTAAAGTTTTATGCTTTTGATTCAGAAAAAGATCTAATTCTGGCTGCCATTCAAAGGTTTTGAGTGTTGAAAGCAACAGCTGGGTTAGGCATCAGAAATTCACCATAGGTAAGAGTTAGTACCTGTAACAGACAAGTTTTTGACTCAGCTTTGTCCTCTGTTCTTTTTTTCCCCATATACTCTCCTCCAACTTCACTTGTCCAGTCCCCAAAACTCCAGCAATATTTCAAATCCCCAATCCAATGTGATAAACATAGATCGATCTATTTTTCTATGTATCTATAGAGAGATTAATTGCTTTGAATTTCAGTCAACACACGATTGATTTGACAAAATTGATTTGGCAATTGATTTGAAAAAAGAAAGAAAAATTTAATCAAAGTAGTTATTTAGGTATATAGAAAACTTCTGTAACAGTTCCCTTGAGTTTCCTCTCACTTCTAACTGCATTCAAACAAGCATGCTTGTGCAGCTGTAGTAACATATAGCTAACCTTACCATCATCTGTGGCATCTTCAAGACTGGCTTCTGCTCCTCTTGTATCTATCATAATCTCTTATAATCTCTTATCATGAAAATGAATGTTCATCGAAAAAAGCATCTGTCCGCTGATCCATTAGCAGCACCTTGACAACATAATCATAATTCTAACCAGAAGGAGTTTTAGTGGCGGCTGTTTCCATCAAGAATTCAACATTTTAGAGAAGCATAATGCTTACTTACCAGAAAAGACATCTAGGTCAGAATTCATCACCTCTAATTTCAGGTTCCTAATTTCGTTCTCACCTCGCATTGTTCCATCAAACCATCATCAAGAAAAACTGATTAACTATTCCCCGAGCCTACAGTAGTGTTAGAATTTTGATGATGTAAATTAATTGGTTATGGTTTCAGTCATTTGGAAATTTTCTGAAAGGTATTGCTTCCAAGCCTCTTCATATTTTAATTCTTAACCATGTTAAATGTTAAAATACTTGGTGAACTCCAACTTAAGAATAGTTTCATTTTATGTAGTTGGTTTACAGATAAAACTTAGGGCGTGTTTCAATAATTCCTGAGCTCTTTTATCAGTCAGGGATGTACAACTTGGGGAGAAAGTTGTATAAAATCGGTGTATAAAAGTTGATCAAGAGGTGTGTTAGAAATAAAATTTTTGCTTTTTAAAGTTTATTTATTTATTTTGAGAGAGAGACAGAGAGAACAAACTGGGAGGGACAGAGAGAGAGGGAGAGAGAATCCCAAACAGGATCCGTGCTGTCAGCGCAGAGCCCAATGTGGGGCTCAAATCCATGAAACATGAGATCATGACCTGAACTAAAACCGAGGCAGATGCTTAACCAACTGAGCCACCCAGGTGCCCTGAAATAATATTTTTTTTAAATTTTTTTTTAACGTTTATTTATTTTTGAGACAGAGAGAGACAGAGCATGAATGGGGGAGGGTCAGAGAGAGGGAGACACAGAATCTGAAACAGGCTCCAGGCCCTGAGCCGTCAGCACAGAGCCCGACGCGGGGCTCGAACTCACAGACCGTAAGATCATGACCCGAGCTGAAGTCGGCCGCTTAACCGACTGAGCCACCCAGGCGCCCCAATATTTTTAAAAGAATAGTTAAAGTGTCGAATTTGAGACTGATCCAATAAAGACTAAATCAGGTGCATTCAATGGTGTATCAGAAAATCATTACTCCCACTTTTACGGTGGTATTTTTCTGTGCATAGGAGAGAATGGATAGAGTTAAAGGCAGTATGATTGGAATCAAAATAGTAGTTAAACATCTGTTAGTCACTATTATGTGCCAATCACTATGTTTTATATGCATTGTCACTTATTAATTATTATTATTACTTTCTCCATGCTTTAGATAGGAAAGGAAAACTTAGAGATGTTCAATTAATGGCAGAGCAAGGATTCTAATGTAGTTCTGCCCAATCCTGAAGCTTAAGCACGGCAGTGCGTTGTGTATATGCACATCACCCATTTCTAGTGGTATAGCAGAAATAAGGTCAAGAATGACTGTGCGGTGTTATGGGATAGATATCCATAAGATGCTTTATAGTTTACATGGCATGCTCACAATTTTTTCTTTCAAATCTCATAGTATTACTGTCAGGTAGTGTTATTATTGCCGTACCCACTATATAAGGGAGGAAATTGAAATCAGAAGTGCTGAATAAATTACCTACGTTTATACGGCTGGTAATACATAGACTCAAGGTAAAACTCAGGCCTCTGACTTAAGGTACCCTTAGTATATCCATTACATTTAACTGCTTCCAAATGTAAACATAGCAGTTATCAAAATCAAGCATGTGCATGCCCATGTGGTAGAAAAGGACAACTCAACAGTAATGTTTGAAGGTTTTAGTAGCTCACTTTCAATAATGGATAGAACAACTAGATAGAAGATCAACAAGTAAGGCTTCAACATTATTAACCAGCTAGTCCTAATAGACATCTATAAAAGACTCCATCTAAAAATAGCAGGATACATATTCTTTCTCAGTGCACATGGAACATTCCCCATTGGTTAAGACATAAAATAAGACAATTGTTGTACAAGTATTGGAATCGGATGAATATCATTGATTTAGAAATTAATAACAGAAGGAAACTGGGTAAATTTACAAGTATGTAATTTAACCAATATGCCAGAATAACCATTTGGTCAAAGAAGAAATCACAAGAGGTATTAGAAAATACTTTGAGAGGGGTGCCTGGGTGGCTTAGTCAGTTGAGCATCCTACTTCAGCTCAGGTCATGATCTCACAGTTTGTGAGTTCAAACCCCGTATAGGGTTCTGTGCTGACAGTTTAGAGCCTGGAGCCTGCTTGGGATTCTGTGTCTCCCTCTCTCTCTGCTCCTCCCCTGATCATTCTCTGTCGCTCACTCTGTGTCTCTCACTCTCTCAAAAATAAAATAGAAACAGTAAATAAAAAAAAGAAAATACTTTGAGATGAATGAAAATGAAGACGAAACAAAACAAAATGTATGGTATGTGGACTAAGTGTAGATTTAAGTGGCTGTTATTCATTTTTGTTTGTAAATAAATAGACCAAAAGATGATCTTGGTAGACTTTGGGCTATATGGCATCTAAAATATTCCATGAAGAGATAAAAAAAATCTCTGAATTGTGAAAAGTTATTTGTATACACCTGGCATACAGAAGATCAGCATCTGACTCTTGGTCTGGGAAGGATATCCTAACTGTTAATTTAAAATGGGTAGAGATAATATTAAAGAAAAAAGTCACTGCAGGGCCCTTGACATGCATTCCACAAAAGAGTTAGGAGGAAAATATAACTAAAAAAAATCCGATTTCCCATGAAAGGATTTAGCTGTGACCATCTTATCCAGAGGTGGACCAGATATTTTTTCTCTTTCGTGGTTTATGAGGTACAAGAAATAACTTCCCTGTCCAGACTATTTTTGCCATTTGTAATGACTTTCTTCATCACTAGACTTTATTTTCATAGATTAAAGGTATTATTTCCTTGAAAATTTACAAAAGTACCCTCTTGCCTCTATCAAAATCTATATTGTATATGAATCATTATGAGATTGTTTTTAATCACAAAGAGTAAGGGAGAAGAGTATGTTGCACCAATGTGAGGAAAGGGAGAGAGAAGTGCCAGAAAGCTATACTATTTACTTGAAACGATGGCCCCATTTTGGTGCTGGGAGACCATCATTCATTCTCTTAGTCATTCAACAAACAATTTGATGAGGTCCTGCCATGTGTAAGATGCTGTCCTAGGTACTGAGACACAGCATCGCTAGGTAACAGCACATGCTAGCCTCTCTTCCCCCAACCTCCCTAGCTTTCTGAAAAGATGTCAAGTCGTCCAACCTAAAGTATTTTGGATCAAACATAGTTTACCTGAAAAAATAATCAACAAGAAAGGTGATCCCGGAGAGAGTATTTGAAAGAAGGCATTGCCTTTTTTTTCTTCTGGGCAGAGTGGAACATTCCAGGATGGTGAGCAACACATTGTGGTAGAGTCGATTCAAAACATCAGAGTAGATTCAAAACATTTCATTGAGAAACATATCCCACAGTCTAGCATATTGTCCCCGAAGCTGGTGAGGGCTTAAACACTGTGAAAAGATACCTTTTTCCCTTAGGAGATTCCCCATGTTAACTCAGGCTCCTGTTATGCCAGGATTATTTTTTACAGAGCAGCTGCCCAGGTGGCAAATGTCTTCTGCTAACGGGATTGATCGAACAGTACGGATTTCACTCTTAGAGCCTATTTCTCTTGCTTCTGTGATGTGTCCAAGAAGATAGGCAGAACATGAGATGGGGATTCAGAGGGGAGACACAGACTCCCTGAATTTTGAGAATGGACTTTTATAGGCTTGGAAAGAAGTGTATAGTATAATACATATAGTTTGGAACAGTAGTTCCTCAAGTATGGTCTGGGGAGTCTTGGGCTCCTCACGACCATTTTGGGACTCCATGATATCAAAACTGTTTTTATAATAATACAGAAATGTCATTTACACTTTTCATTTATTCTCTTATAAATGGTTGTTGGAATTTTCCAGTGGCTTGACAAGACGTTTGATGTTGCAACAGATGGAACAGAGAAGTCGATGAGGATCCAGCTGCTTTCTATTATGCAAGACCTTTAAGGTATTCGTAGAAATGTAAAATAATGCCACACTTCTATGTTTTAAAATATAGGTATTTTTGTAAAAAAAAATATGTTACAGGGGCGCCTGGGTGGCTCAGTCAGTTGAGCGTCTGACTTTGGCTCAGGTCATGATCTCACCACTTGTGGGTTCGAGCCCCGCGTCGGGCTCTGTCCTGACCGCTCAGAGCCTGCAGCCTGCTTCAGATTCTGTGTCTCCCTCTCTCTGACCCTCTCCCGCTCCTGCTCTGTCTCTTTCTCTCAAAAATAAATAAACGTTATTAAAAATAAATAAACGTTAAAAAAATGAAAAAAATATGTTACAGGTAATGTGCTGTTAAAGCTATTTTAAAACAAATTAATAAATTAAAAAAATTTACATTCTGTTTTTAATATCTGCTATGATGTACATAGCATGTAGTATACATAGATAAAAGTTCCTTGGGATCCTCAATAATTTTCAATATCACAAAGGGGTCCTGAGACCCCCCCCCCCAAAAAAAAAAACCTGATGCCTTATAATATTACGGGAAAAGAGTTTTTCAGACATCTTCAGAATGTGAGAGAAGAAAATTATAAATTAGCTTTTGCTTTTCCTTAAAAATTGATTGAAAAATGACAAAGAGAGAAAAACAAAAATGGAAGCTATTCCATGAAATAATGGAAAGGCTGAAATTCTGATCTGAAACATTTGACGAAGAATTGCTAAACACAGTGAAAGGTGGACTAGAATAATAGAAGAGAAAGTGACACCACAAGATGGCTGCTGCTGAAAACCTTGGGCCAAGATGGCGAAATACACAATTCTTCTAATAGGTAGCCCGTTTTAACTTTTCTTCTATTGTGATAAAATTCATATGCCATAGAATCCACCTTTTTAAAGTGTACAATTCACTGGTTTCAGTATACTCACAAGCTTGTGTTACCATCAGTACTCTCTAATTCTAGAATATTTGTTGTCACCAAAACAAAACCTGTACTCATCAGCCGGCACACCCCATTCTTCCCAAACTTTAATCTACTTTCTACCTGTATAGGTTTGCCTATTCTGGACATTTTATATACATGTTATCATATAATACGTAACCTTTCTGTCTGGATTACTTCACTTACAATACATTCAAGTTCATCCATGCTGTAGTATGTCAGTTTTTCATTCATTGTTGGCAAAATAATATCTTATTGTATGGATATGCCACATGTCTATAGCCATTCAGTGGTCAGTGGACATTGGGGTTGTTTCTTTCTTTCTTTCTTTTTTTTTTTTTTTACTATTATGCATAATGCTGCAATGAGCATTTGAATATTCATTTTGCCATGGACATGCTTTTAATTCTCTTGCGTATGCGTCTAGGTATGGATTTTCTGAATCTTACCATAACTCCATGAGAAACTGCCAAACTGTTTCCAAAGCATCTATGACATTTGATATTACCCAGCAATAAATGACAGTTCCAATTTCTTTGTACCCTCACCAATACTTGTTATTATCCATCGTGTCCTTTAATACACAAAGTTTTACATTTTCATGAAGTCAAATTTAAGGGTTTTCTTTTGTTACTTTTGCTCCTGGTATCATATTTAAAAAAAAAATTATTACTTAATTCAAAGTCACAAAGATTTATGCTTATGTTTTCTTCTAAGAACCATATACTTTTAGCTATATACTTTTAGGTGTATGCATTTAGATCTTTGATTCATTTTAACTTAATTTATGTATCTGGTATGCATTAGGGCCCAACTTCATTATTTTGCATTTGGGTATCCATTATTCTGAGTACCATTTGTCGAAAAGACTACTCTGTCTCCCATTGAATTTTCTTGGCACCATTGCCCAAACTCAATTGACCATAATTTTAGAATTTTTCCCTGTCTTTTCTATCCCACTGACCCGTATATCAGTGTCACACTGTCTTGATTTCTTTTGCATTGTGGTAAAATTTGAAATCAGGACATGTGAGTCCTCCAACGTTGTTCTTCTTTTCAGGATTGTTTTGCCTATTCTGGTCCTTTGCATTTCAGTATAAATTTTAAGATCAGTGTATCCATTTCTTAAAAAAAGAGCATCCAGGATTTTGATAGGCATTTCCATCTTATCACTCAGGTGGTTTTTCCTTTATCTTCTTAACGTGATTTATTACATTGATTGATTTTCATGTGCTTAAAAATCATGCATTTCTGGGATGAATTTTATTTCATAGCATACACCTTTTTTGTGTGTGTCTATATTTAATTAATATTTCTCTGAGGATTTTCGTGTCTATATTTGATCTGTAATTTTCTTGCATGTCTTCAGTTTTGGAATCCAGATAGTACTTGCTTCATAAAATGAATTGGGAAGTGTTCCCCTTTCTTCTGTTTTTTTTTTTTTTTTTTGGAAGAGTTTCCTTTGTGTGTGAAGAATTGGTATTCTTCCTTAAATATTTGGTGGAATTCACCATTGAAACCATCTAGTTCTAAGATTTTTTTCTTTTTGTGAGAAATTTTGGATTACTGATTCAATTCAATCTACTTATTGTATAGTCCTATTCAATTTTTAAAAATTTATTCTTTAGTGAATTTCAGCAGTTTCTTTCTCAGAATTTGTTCATTTCATCTAGATTATCTAATTTGTTACTATACAATTGTTCATAGTATTACCTTATAATCTTTGTTATTTCTGTATGGCCAGTAGTAACATCCCCTTTTCATTCCTGATCTTTGTAATTTGAGTTTTCATTCTCCTTTCTTGGTCAGTTTACCTAAAAGTTTTTAGTTTCTTTAGTTGACTTTCCAAAGAACAAACTCTTGGTTTCATTGATTGTCTCTTTGTTCTATTTTTTATTCAACTTAGTTCTCTCGTGGTACTTATTCTTTTCTTCTTTCTGCTTTACTTGAATGTAGTTTTCTCTCAAAATTTACCTCTAAGCAATCCTTTAGCTACACCTCATACATTTTGTTTTTTGTTATCCCTTCATTTTCATTCATCTCAAAGTATTTTCTTTTTAAAAAAAATTTTTTTAACGTTTATTTATTTTTGAGACAGGGAGAGACAGCATGAACGAGGGAGGGTCAGAGAGAGACGGAGACACAGAATCTGAAACAGGCTCCAGGCTCTGAGCTGTCAGCACAGAGCCTGACGCAGGGCTCGAACTCACGGACCGCGAGATCATGACCTGAGCCGAAGTCGGATGCCTAACCGACTGAGCCACCCAGGCGTCCCTCAAAGTATTTTCTAATATTCCTTGTGAATTCTTCTTTGGCTAATTGGTTTTTCTGGCATATTGTTTAATTTGCATAATCGTGAATTTCCCCAGTTTTTTTCTGTTATTAATTTCTAATTCAATATTATTTGTATGATTCCAATACTTGTACAACTGTTGTCTTATATTATGGCCTAACCTATGGGTAATGTTCCATGTGCAAAGAGAAAGAATATAAATGCTGCTATTTTTAGGTGGAGTACTTTATAGATATCTATTCGGATTAGTGGTTTAATAATGTTGTTCAAGTTTTACCTGTTAATCTTCTATCTAGTTGTTCTATGCATTACTGAAAGTGAGTTACTGAGCCTTTAAATATTGCTGAAATGTCTTTTTCTACCTTAAGTTTTATCAATTTTTACTTAATGCATTTTGGGATTCTTTTTGGCAAGTGAATATTTGTTTATGAAAGTTGTATCTTCTTGATGGATTGATATTTCATCATGATAAAATATCCTTTTTTTGTTTCCAGTTATCATTTTTCTCTTAAAGTGTATGTTATCTGATATCCATATAGCCATTCTTGATAGTTTTTAATTATTGTTTGCATGATATACTTTTTTCCATCTTTTTACTTTCAATCGTTTTGTGTATTTGCATCTAAAGTATGTGCCTTTGAATATAAATTATGTCTCCATTGATGACATATACTTGGATCATAGTTTTAGTGTATTCTGCAAATTTTTTACTTTGGAGTATTTAATCCATTTATAATTAATTTAGTTATTGATAAGGGATGATTATAACTGCCATTTTTTATTTGTTTGCTAGGTGTCTTATGTCTTTTTTATTCTTCTGTTTCATTATTATTGGACTATAAATTCTATCTCTTTATTGATATTTTATATTTGGTGAGACATCATTCTGATTCTATTCTTTAGTTTGTTAGCACAGTTTCCTTTAGTTATTTCATTTTTGAACGTATTTAAAATGTTTTATTTTATGTTTTGATCTAACATGTCCAACCCCTGGAGTTCCTCAGAGGTCTATTGGCTGCTTTTTTCCTCTCTGGTTTATGGCCCATACTTGCTTGATTCTTTGAATGTCTCACAATTTTTGTTCAGAAACAACAACAAAAAAGTATATGAAACTTGATATATCTTAAATATTCCCCTCTTCAGAATTTGTTGTTGCTGTTTTTTTTTTTTCTTTTTTGGTTTTGTTTTGTTTTGTTTTCTGAATGACTCAATTCACCTAACTCTGTAAAATCTGTATTCTCTAATGGGTGTGACCACTGCAGTCTGTTGCATTAGATTAGTGATCACCAAATGATTGGACAGAGAAATCTATATGTAGAATAAATGTAAGAAGTGTGTAAGATCTCTATAAAGAAAGGTTTAACACTTTTCTGAGTGATTCAAGGGCTTAAACAAAGTGAATCTCATAACATTTTTAGATAGGAAGATCAATATAATATAAATATCAATTTTCTTTAGGTGAACATATTAGCACAATAACCATAAAAGGTGTAGATGATTTTGGGGTATCTAGACAATCTTGAATTCATATTAAAAATAAATAAGCAGAGAAAATTCTGAATAAAAGAATAATATACAGTTACAAAAATCAAAACAATGTGATAATGGCAAAAAAAAAAAAAAAAAAACCAAAAAAACAAAACAACATCAACAGCAAAATGGGTGGACCAATCAATGGAACAGAAATAAAAGTCCAGAAATCATTCAATGCACAGGCTAGCATCTCAAATCAGTGGAGATGCACAAATTGAATAAATTATTGAATTTTAGTATTGAATAAATCATGCTTGAAAAAAAGGATAGCCATATGGGAATAAGTTGTAATGACGTTAGAGGGACAAGAACTTTGAAGTAAGATATAAATTTCAGTAATCATAAAAAGATAAAGGTTGAAAGATTATTTGGCTTAAAAAGTATGCTGAGGAAAAAAATCGCCATTAATGAAATTAGAATATGGACGAGAAACTTGTAGAAAATGATTTACTATTTATAACTTCTATTACGTGTTTAGAAAATTAAAAAAAAATCAATAACCCAATAAAAATGAGTGAGGGATACAAGGAAAAACACAAGGAAAAGAAGATACAAGCAGCCCTTAAACACGTGCCTAGGTACTCAACTCGCTCATACTCAGAGAAATACAAATAAACACAACAATAAATGCCATCTTTTCCCTATCAGATTGGCAAAGAGCAAACATTTCATAACATGTGTTAGCATGGGTGTGAGAAAACTGATATGTTTCTGGTGGGAGTGTGAATTAGGGCAGCTCTTACTGATCACAAGCTGGCAATATTTATACAAATTATTAAAACAAATATTTTTTAGTTCAGCAATTACACCTTTAAGAATGTACCTAACAAATATATGTGCACATTTGTGAGATGACATCCCTACCAAATTATTCAGTACGGCATTGTTTGTAATAACAAAAGAATAAAAACAACCTCAATGTCTGCCTACAGGAGTCTGAAGAAATTCTATGTGAAGAATGCTATCCAACTGTAGAAAGAAAGAGAGAACTAAAAAGGAAAAGGGAAAAAAAAAATGAAAGAAATAAGGAAAGAAAAGAAAAGAAGCCCTTTATATATTAATAGAGAAAACTCTCCAAGATAAATTTAAAATATACAAAAAGAATCAAATTTCAGAATAGCACATGTATGAGGGGCCACTCTGTGGGTCAAGAGAGAAAATAATAAATATTTTTTATTGCTTGCACATCTGGGAAGATACAGATGAGCATTCATCGTAGAGATGGAGACTAGAACGGGAGTCCTAGGGGATAAAGCTTACGCTGCTTAACGTTTGAACGCTATTCACGCATTATTTATTCAAAGTGTGAACACAGAGGTCATAAACAATAACAACCACCACCAAAACAAAAAAAGGAAGGAGAAAAAAATAAAACCACCGTAGATACAATGTAAATTTCAGAAGCAGATAAAACTATAGACACAGCTAAAAACACAATTAGGGAGAGCAGATTTTGATAAAAAGTGAGCAAAAGTAAGTACGAAAAGTTTCAAAGAATTAGCAGGAAAATGTGAAAACCTCTGAAGCATCAACAGAT
The DNA here is from genome assembly GCF_018350155.1 of Leopardus geoffroyi. Lineage (NCBI taxonomy): Eukaryota > Metazoa > Chordata > Mammalia > Carnivora > Felidae > Leopardus > Leopardus geoffroyi. The sequence goes on from NC_059332.1 coordinate 126,243,860, forward strand.
GTTCGTCTGTCAATATCCAGTAAGAAGACAAAATTTCCACCAATATGTTAAAAAAAAATTTCCTGGAACAATTGAAGACATTCTAACAGTTGAGAGCAGGAATGTGTCACAGGACACACTGATGCAGATTGATCAACTACAAGTCTTTCCCGAGGAAGGTTATTGGATGTAACCATATCCGAACACTCCTGTGAGCCTCTGGCAAAGGCAGAAAAAATAGAGCCTGATATTTAGGGAGGAAAAACAGTAAGTCTGGATTTAAAGTCCTCTAGAATCACATCCAATGCTAGCAACTATGGAACAATGTCTACAAAGTTTTAATGAAAAGGAACATCATCATGTTTTATGTCCAGCTATCCCACTGTGCAATAATAAAAACCAAGGGAAGGTATTTTTGAACATACAAGAAATCAAGAAATATTGTTTCCATAAACATTCTTGTAAAAACTCCTGGAGGACAGACTTAAGCCAACCAAAATATGAATTTAAAAGTCAAGATAAATGGAGTCATGGTGAGCAGTGAATCCATTTAAACGTTCGACTAATGCCAACAACTGTGGGAATTATGCTTATGGTACTAACTCTGAAAATTTTACACCATGAAATTGTGGAAATGTTATAACTAATAAAAGCAGGAGGGTGAGAAAATGAGGGAGGTAGCATATGTAGTTAACATGACTGAGAGAAGGTCGGATTTTATAATGTTTTTAAAAGTGGACTACGAAAAGACGGTGAACTTGGTGGAGGAAAATAAACCTGGGAAATGACTTGTTCTAATATTAGCTGTGTTCTAATATTAGCATATTAGGAAGACTTCTTCTCCCTCTCTTTGGTGCATAATTTAAAAATTTTTACTTGTGGATCTCTAATAGTTTCCCCAGTATCTGCTTATGATAACCAGGACTTCTGCCAATGTCAGAAGTCTAATGACTAGATCTTTTTTTTTTTTTTTTTTCAACGTTTATTTATTTTTGGGACAGAGAGAGACAGAGCATGAATGGGGGAGGGGCAGAGAGAGAGGGAGACACAGAATCGGAAACAGGCTCCAGGCTCTGAGCCATCAGCCCAGAGCCCGACGCGGGGCTCGAACTCACGGACCGCGAGATCGTGACCTGGCTGAAGTCGGACGCTTAACCGACTGCGCCACCCAGGCGCCCCTGACTAGATCTTAATCATACAAAGATTTCTCTCATGTGAAATTCAGCAAGTCTTCTAGGCATATACTCAAGATAATCGAAAGCAGGCTCGAAGAGGTATTTGTACACTCATATTCGCAGCAGCATTCTTCATAAAGGCTAAGATGTGGAGGCAACTCAAGTGTCCACTGATGGATGAATGGATTGTTAAACATGTGACATATACACTCAATAAAATATTATCCAGCCTTAAAAAGGAAGGAAATTCTGATGTAAGCTACAGCATGGATGAACCTTGAGGATGTTATGCTAAGTGAAACAGCCAGTCTCAAAAAGACAAATACTGCATGATCCTACTTACGTGAGGTGATTTGAACAGTCAAAATCATAGATACAGAACGTAGAAGGGTGTTGCCACAGGCTGGGAGGAGGGGATAATGGAGAGTTTGTATTTAATGGATATAGTTTAAGTTTTACAAAATGAACAGATTTATAGAGATAGTGGTGATGCTTGTATAACATTACAAATGTATTTAATACCACTTAACTGTACATTCACAAATGCTTAACATAGAGGGGTGCCTGGGTGGTTTAGGTGGTTAAGCGTCTGACTCTTGATTTTGGCTCAGGTCGTGATCCCAGGGTTGTGGGTTACAGCCCTGTGTTGGGCCCCATGCTCAGTGTGGAGCCTGCTTGGGATTCTCTTTCCCTCTCTCTCTGCCCCATCCCTGCTTGCAATGTCTCACTCCCTCTCTCAAAATAAATAAATACACATTAAAAAAATGGGTAACGTGGTAAATTTTATGTTCTGTGTATTTTACAATAATAGTTTTCTTTCCTTCCTTCTTTCCCTCCCTCCTACCTTTCTTTCTTTCTTCCTTTCTTTCTTTCTTTCTCTCTTTCTCTTTCTCTCTCTCTTTCTTTCTTTCTTTCTCTCTTTCTCTTTCTCTCTCTTTCTCCATTTCTTTCTTTCTTTATTCTTTCTTTCTTTCTTCCTTCCTTTCTTTCTTTCTCTCTTTCTCTTTCTCTCTTTCTCTCTCTCTTTCTTTCTTTCTTTCTTTCTTTCTTTCTTTCTTTCTCTTTCTCTCTCTCTTTCTTTCTCCGTTTCTTTCTTTCTTTATTCTTTCTTTCTTTCTTTCTTTCTTTCTTTCTTTCTTTCTTTCTTTCTTTCTTCTTCTTTCTTTTATTTCAGGGTTAGGCTGTTATATTTGTCAATCTTCCCAGCTGGAAACATCAGAATCCACTCTACCTAGTTACACAAGAAGGTGTTGCTCATGGAATCATTGGAAGGACTGGTGTTACAAGATGCAGGCTAAGCCTTCAGGAAAAAAACTTCTAATGCAATGTCCCCATCTGGCCTGGTAAGGAAGTTGGTGCCACCGTCCCCAGATTGCTGTGTGATGGCACGTCCACAGAACATGCCGCTCCCATTTTGTAAATATGGGAAGGGTGCACTTCTGGCTCAGATCCTGCATACTGCTTGGTTCAGGATGTTGGAGGCTATGCACCAGAGCCGAGAGCAATTCCAGGCACACTTCCCAGGTGTGATTCAGAGCGCCCACATGGCTTCCAACCCTCAGAGGTTACCCCTTACTGTAGTATCCAGCAAGATGGTGCACATCTCTGTGAACTTATTTCTGTTCTTCTGGTCAGATGATTCTGCAGTCTGCTTCATACTTTGCTACTGTCTCTGACTATCTGCTTTCTTCGCCCACCACCTCCGATTCTTGCATTACTTTTATGTACCACTAACCCAAGAGGGAGGGTATGGAAGAGGCTTTCCTGAAAGTTTGAAGACAGTGGGGGGTAGAGGACAGAGCAGAAAATAACTTCGCCATCAGCAGAAAGCACGGAGCATACTTTTTACTAAAGGTTTGTGGTTGATGAGGCTATTTAGTCAGTAAAGCAGAATTACCTTCAAATCGATGTCACGTAGTATAGTAGAAATGTACTGAGTATCTCTTATCTTGAGGACATTTTCACAGGTCACATCCCTATGTCTGCTCCTGCTTACACCTTGTTGCTGGCATGCCTCTGTCTCCATGGCCCCTTGTCACCAATTCTTACTGTTAATGTGTCCCTTATTCTTTCGCCTGTGTTGGTAATAGGAACTTAATTTTCTTTAAAAAAATTTTTTTTAACGTTTATTTATTTTTGAGACAGAGAGAGGCAGAGCACGAACAGGGGAGGACCAGAGAGAGAGGGAGGCACAGAATCTGAAACAGGCTCCAGGCTCTGGGCTGTCAGCACAGAGCCCGACACGGGGCTCAAACTCATGGACCCCGAGATCGTGACCTGAGCCGAAGTCGGACGCTTAACTGACTGAGCCACCCAGGCGCTCCAGGAACTTAATTTTCTTGATTAACATCTTACAGTTTTCTTCCAGATCTCCTCTTCGGGAGGGGGTTCATTTTTCACACCACAGTAGATTCATTGAATTATGTAAAAATAAATTTCCTTCCTCATATAAGTTACACCTTCCTATCTCTGTAAGTAAAAAGCCTATCTCCAGATTTTTTTTTTTGTAATATAGTCACTTTGCCCTCCTTAATACAGTAATAATAACAATTTTAATGGTAGAGATTGAATGGGAAACAAAAAAAGGGGGAGAAAAGATAAAATTTAAGATTCGATTTTAAGAGTTTTTGACCTGCGTACCTAATACTGGTACTAAATTTACTGAAAATCATTGGTGGACTTCAGCGTGTATTTTATTCCTTGAATTCTGGAAATCAAACTAAACTCATTCCTTTTGATCTTATTTTTCCATTTGTAGCCATTTTTCTTTGATCCGCTATAGTAACACCTTCAGATACAGTCCCTGCTACTTTTCTTGTTGTATTGGCAGATCACCAAAATCTACAAAATGAAATAAAAAGAAGCATCACCATCAGCAGCTACATTTTCCTAGTTCTCTAAGACGGGCAAGTATGGGGCACTCAATATATTGGCAGTAAAATGGGACTCCCTGCCCCCCCCCCCCAAACCCAGTCATAATCCATGATGGTGAATATGGAAGCTGATATTCATGGACTATGGGGCCAGGAAACAGACAGGATGTAGTTTATATTTCTTAAGTCTTTCCCTGTTTCACTCAAACAGACCCTGTGGTAGACTAAACACCATTGCCCATGTATCAGCGGATTAAAGAGATCAAATGTATTCTTTGATTTAGTATTTATTTGTATATTTATTAGTGAGAGGAAAATTGGATGCTCTGGATGTTCATGTTCTTTCCCTTTTTGGTAGTCTGGCTGAAGTTTGGTTCAGCAGGTTTGAGTTAGATTTAGCCCCAAACTGGATAGCAATCACAGGCATAAAAAGCACCTCTTCCTAATGTGGCTATTTCTCCAGTCATTGCTACACAATGCATTATGGGGTGGGGGACCCTCTCTACTAGAATGTTAGCCATGGGGTGTAAATAAAGATCATTTATGACTGTTCTAAATGGCAGGGTCACAGAGTTCAGATGATTGCTTGCATTCTACTATTTCTTTGTTTGTAATTCCTCCCCATCCCAATAAATCCTACATCTATGCCAGGTGGCACTACTCAGTTGTATCCATCACCCCTTTGGACAGCATTCATTTCACAAATATTTACTGAGTGCCTACTGTGTCTCAGGCACTGTTTTAATTCTCGAGATACCTCAGTAAACAAACAAAGAGTTCTGTCTTCTGGGGTTACATTCTAGTAATGATAGCTGGGGTGGGGACGAAATAACAAACATGACAGGTAAATTATGTAGTAAATTAAAAGGTAATTGGACTCTGGGAAACAGAGACGTAGAACAGGGTAGGTGGGGATCAGGCGTTGATGCCAGAGTCGGGAACAGTGATTGACACGTAGCTCTGTGGCGGATGAAGATGAACTGTAATATACACAAATTCTTTAAGGTAGACTTTGTGTCTTTTTTTCTTTTCATGCATGTAGCCCTTACCCAGTGCTCAACACATAGTAGGTGGCTAAACACTGCCTGTTGACTTAACTTTTCTGATACAAGTTAGAATACAAAAAGTGATCTGCCAGGACTTCTACGTAAATGACGTGACCTCAGCACTTTCTGAACGCAAGGACATCCTCTGCTTCTGCAAAAAAAAAAAAAAAAAAAGAAAAAAAAGAAAAAGAAAAACCCCCACCAAAACCTGGCACATACTCATTTGAAGGAAACTTCATTAGGAAATAATGTTCCATGCTATCACCTTCAATTTAGTTAATGTCTCCATTGAAGACTGGGTCACTGTGATGTCTCTAGCGTCTGGCAAAATACTGCATTCGGCCTAAGAACAGTTGGCCACCGCGCACTCAGAAATAGATGCGACAAAACGTCAAGTCTGTGTTTCACAGTGGACACAGTTCTCGTAGACAGGAAGGAAAGGGGCACAAATTCGGCAAAGAATTGAAATGCCTCTTTACACACCCGCTTCGAAGGCTGAATTCTGTTTGAATTCTGACAATGAGGAGATATGAATTGCTGTTCCTCATCTTGACCTTTATGTAGCCTGGTGCCTTTTCCTTTATGATGAGGTTCACAGACAGCTGATGAGCTTTCAGTCAGCTTTTGTTGTAATTAGGGTAGAGATCAGGCTACTGTATCTGAAGGGCTCAAATGCAGTGGTTTAAAAGAAAAGAGTAAAAGTCTCTTTTGCTTTCAAGCAAAATGTGGCTGGTTTAGGTGACAGGAGATCTGCTGTCATCTGGGCATTTTCCATGCCTGTGTGGTCCAAGACCTGGAAATGGCAGAAACGACTTCCCCTAACAATCCCTTTGTGAGGAATATGTCTCATGCCCATATGTAACAGTGAAGGATGTTGGGAAACAGAGGGCAGCCATGCAGTCATGGGCTAATTTATAGAAGAAGGGAAGAGTATATTTTGGTGGGCGATTTGCAGTTTCCTCCATGATCTCTAGTCAATACACTAAAAGAATGAGTGCTTTGTGCTATAATCCATTCTTTCATGTAGAAGGGTCATTAGAGGATTATGCCAAGATAAAGCGACATCTCTCACCCCCACCACCAGTGTCTCCTTGGAAGCTCTTGTAAAGCAAATTCAAACTTTTAATGCTCCAGTACTAACGATGTAAGCTGGTTTGGTAAAAGTTGCTGATTGTCAGATGATTCCATGTGAAGATCACGAGAAGATGTGACACGTTAAGAGAATAAACTCAGAAAAATTGTGATACACCAAAACCCCTTCTAATTTGACTCCATTCATTTTATTTGGGAAAGACCCTCAATTGTCTCAAAGTCCTTGATGTCATGCCTCTTAGTCAACGTGCAGGGCATTGGCTCCATTTTTACCCCCTTGGCAAACGGACAGGTAGAAATCATTGTCAAATTTATCCTGTTAGATTGCTATCTATGTTGGTATTTACAAGATATTCTAGGGATAGAAGAAAATCTCCAAAAAATAGTGCTGAAAATCATATGGCTCAACTCAGTGAATGTCATTGCTGGCTGACAAATTATTTCTTGGTGGTAAAAGTCATCTAACTATCTTTTTGCTCCCTAAAGCAGATCTTTACATAAAAACTGTGACTTTCATTGATCCTTGGTGTAGAGTACTTTTTTTTTTGGAATTTAAATTTTAAAAAATATTTATTTATTTATGGAGAGACAGAGCGAGCCAAGAAGGGGCAGAGCGAGAGGGAGAGAGAAATCCCAAGCAGACTTTGTGCTGTCACCGCAGAACCTGACGTGGGGCTCAAACTCATGAACTGTGAAATCATGACCTGACCCCCATGCCAAGAGTTAGACGCTTGTTGGACTGAGCCACACGGGCACGCCATTGTGGAGTATTTTAGATGACCTTGTTCAATAATGAAAATCAACCCCAGCAAAGATTGGTTTCGCAAGCAAGAGACAGGTAGATCACTTTGGAATGAATGAGTCACAAATCTAACCAGATGATGATCCTCTGGCTAATTTCAAACAACTTTTTTCTTTACAGGCCCGTAAAATTTTAATCTGGAACCACCGAGTACAATTATTCACTCAGAATAATTGTACACAGGGAAAAGAAGCATTGCATCAAAAACAAATAAGTATCATAAATAGAGGTGGTATCTAGGTCCCTTTTTTAACATCTGTTTGCTCAGATTTTCTAATACAAGTCAAAACTCTCTTTTTACATGCAACTTGATAACAGGCAGCCAAAATGATCGCCGAAGGACCAAATAATGTGTTTGTGGAATAAAAGAAATATAGTGGAAAAACATTATCACTAGACAGCTCCCAATTTATGGACACTGGTAAGTCACTTATGTCTCTGGAGCCCAGTTTCCTCTTTGGTATAACGGGAGACAATTATGCTTATTTTTCTCAAATATCACAACAATCCAATAAAGTGATGCAAGTGAACATGTCCTGTAAAGCATAAAGTGCTGTGCACATATGAAGTTTATTTGTTATTTTGCAGTAATTTTAGGACAAATGATTTCTTAAACCATATCGCTGCTGGTCCCTGAATTGCTATTAGTCTGAACATGACTTTCAAACACTTCTCCAGCTTCAACTATCTCCTATTTTCTCTCACCTCACCTGCTATCCCTGGTCCGTCTATATTACGTCCCCCTTCCCCCCACCATTATTTTTCTTATTCTCCAAATGCCTATGCTGGCACTATCTCTCTGCCTACCAGATAAGAACACTGTCTATCTGTGTTCCCTTGTTGATCTACTGACCTTTAACTACAGTTGCGTTTCGTTAAGAGGGCACGTACTTCGAGGCAAACATTTTCCACTGGTTTAATTTTAGCCTTAGGAGAGAAGAGAGGTATATCACCAAAAGTGGTGACATACACAGAGAGGGGGAGAAAGACTCTCTACAGCACATTCCTCTGGTATCATCTGGTATTTGGTTTCCTGTAGTCAAGAGCTATGCTGTACTGATTTTATGGAAAATACAGAAAGAGGTAAAGAAATAGGGCATTTCAGCACTCCTCCCAGGAGGGGACACTGCTGGGGCATGGGGAGCACAAAATAAAAATCAGCTTGAATAGATGGGTATCACAGGGTATTATGAGGATCCCAATTCTACCAGTTTTTAACTGAATAACTTTGGGCACATCAGCAGCTTTCTGCACCTCATTTTCTTTCTCTGTTTGGAAAGGATAACAGTGAGTTTCTCATGTGACTACTCTGAGAATTAAAAGTATTACTACTTGTGAAAAGCTCTGGTATAAAGTGGGGATTTACTAAATGTTATTTACTTATAGGTCTATAAACAATAAACTCTATTTGTTTATGAATCTATAACTCTAAGTGGATATTGGCCATCTGCCTTTACTGAGCTACCGAGAGCTCAGAGGAGAGACACACTTCATTTGCTGGAGAATTAAGCTATGGATACATAGAGTCTTCTGAGTACTAGAGTCCAGACTCCTAAGAAAGCGAGATTTACTTCTGTATCATCCGTGACTGGTGGACGTCCAGCCTCTGATTCAACTCAACAAGGGACAGGATGCTCACTGGCTCTCAAAGCAGTTCATTCCTTTTTAGAGCAATTCTCAATATGAGGAAGAGCTTGCTTAAGGTCCATTGAAATCTGCCCTTCTATGAATTCTACCCAGCAATCCTACATCCTCCTATGACATAGTATTTTTTTTTATTTTTTAATGTGTATTTATTTTTGAGAGACAGAGAGAGACAGCATGAGTGGCAGAGGGGCAGAGAGAGAGGGAGACATAGAACATGAAGCAGGCTTCAGGCTCTGAGCTGTCAGCACAGAGCCCGATGCGGGGCTGGAACTCACCGGCCATGAAATCATGACCTGAGCCGAAGTCGGACGCTCAACTGACTGAGCCCCCCAGACGCCCCCACTCCTGTTACAATATTAAAGATGAAGTTGAATCACCATTGTTTCATGAAACATTTATGAAAACAATAAAGTCAATATCATGTTAGCTTTAAGTCTTTTCTTGTTTTCGTGCTTGAATTGATTCTCTAATGATAGAATTTGTAGCTCTTTGCTACCTTAGGTTACCCTCGTTTGTTTTATTTTTAATGTATAGAAACTAGGTTTGAACACAGCACTGTTTGTGTTGCTTAAATACAATGAGCCTCTTTTCTTTTTTAATAGGCACACTATGCACTTATAAATGTAATCTAAGTTTGCAGTCTACATTTACATTCCACTAAGGGCACCATATACATTTTATTCAAATCAGGACACTTTTGAGAGTGACAGATAGGCTACTAGCAATTTCACTGGGAAAACAGGCATGCACCAGGATTAAGTCTAACAAGGACAAGTTGCTGTCCTACATCAAAAGTGTCCTGCCATTCTGTTACATTCTCTCTCCCTCTCTTTTAATTCTCACCTAAATGGCCCCTTCTCTAGTTTACTCTGGTAGCTTGTGGAATTTTATGTAACTGCGTAAGTCTTGGTCTCTTGTCTTATACTCTAATTACTTTGAATAAGCATATAAGCTTTTGGTAAACACAATGTTCATTGCTCTATTTCAAATCTCATTAACACACCAGATTTGTGTATTGCCTTTTGTAAAAATTCTAAGCTTGCCTTACTATAGCATTCTCTGTACATTAGGATACAATCATTTGAAACTGTTAATATTACCCTGGTGTTATACTTTATCTCTTGAAAATACACTTTTCTCTTGAAAACATATGTTTCCCATATATATCTGCTGCTTTTGATTATTCCCTGCTTTATCAATTTATCTGACTAATTATCTCTCTCTTTCAAATTTCGGGTTAACACATTTCAGATCAGATTAAGTTTACAAATAATTATATCAAATTGCTTTTGTTTAATACTTCATACATTGTAAGATTGCTTTTATATTTGCATTTGAGTATGCCAAAGACCCTTGAGAAAAGCTGAAGAAATATAATTATTTCCTCTTTACAGAGGAAGACATGGAGGACTTAAATCCAGATTTTTAATTTCTATTCCAGTGTTCTGATGCCACAGTGTTCTTTTGCTTTTTATCACTCAATAAATACTCCTAACTTTTTTTCTGTTTTTATGTCATGGGTGATATACTTCTGAAAAATCTAGTAGTCATTCATTATCATCTAAATACTTTCTTTGTTTTAAGTTTATTTATTTTGAGAGAGAGAGAGCAGGGTAGGCAGAGAGAGAGAGAGAGAGAGAGAGAGAAACCCAAGCAGGCTCTGCACCACCAGCATGAAGCCAGATGTGGGGCTTGAACCCACGAACCACGATATTGTGACCTGAGCAGAAATCAAGAGTCAGATGCTTAACTGACTGAGCCACCCAGGTGCCCCCTAAATACTTTCTTTTATTAAGCCATGAGACTCAACTTAAAGAAAATTTGCAAATTGTCCATAGGTCTTCACATTTTCATCTGTCTCCTGATGGAATGAAAGTCACCAGATACAGATTGTGTCTCTCCCTGTATGTTTTTTGTCTTCTTCTGTGTTCCCCTTATTATTTGCTTCAGGTGAATAAATGAAACTGGTAGAAGTTATTGGGTTCAGGAGGTATAAGCAGGGTGTCCACCGGATGTTACACGTTGTTTTACTTCTACATTATTTTACATCAAGTTGAGACATGAACGATGCTAAATTCATTTTCTGAGGGTGACCAATCACTCTTAGACAATGGACTTAACTCATCTCATTTCAAGGGTATCCTGAACTTGTTAAGGACCCTTAATATTGTGGGAACCCAGCAATATATTTCTTTAGAAGATCCTGGTTCACTTTATTGGGAAAATTTCTCAGGCCCAGTATGTGGATCCGATCATGTAGGTGTTCTCCTCTTTGTTTTGTTATTCTGTTCTCCCAAATCTTGAGGTTAGATTCACTTCCTTCAGGTTCAGGTTTGATCTTTCTGTTTTCTCAGTAGCCAACTTTCATATTTTCTAACATATCAAAAAATGGAAAATTTCCCTTTAGGTTTATCTTTTTTTCTAGCAGATATGTTATCTATAGTACAAGTTGTAATGTAACTCCTCCCTTTCCTTCCTGCTGGCCTTTAAGACCAGATGCTCGCAGCAACGACAAGTAGTAGAGATGACCCAGGTCTCCACAAAAGAGACCTTTAGTCCGAATGTTCCAGATCTTTTTCTTACTCGTTCTTTTCTATCCCTTTGCTGCCGCTGTTCAGTTTTGGTCTTCTGGCAAGATTGGAACCACAGAGAGAGACATAGTAGCACTTTATCTCAGGCATAATATATCCATGATTACTCTCTCTATGGCCCTGATCCATGAAAAGTGAACAATTTGTCCAAACTCCAGCTCTCACAAATCAACCACGGGACCTTAAGTTTGCCACATAACCCTTGTGAACATCAGTCTCTTCATCTATTGAAAGTAAAGGGGTTGAAACTAGCTGTTCCCCAGGTTTTTTTCCTTTTTGACATTAGTGAATCCCAACACTAATAAGGTCTTTCCTGTGTGGTTTTTAATATCACACGGTAGTAGTCTTCTCCTTGGTTGGAAGTGCTGTGCTTGATGACCAGGAGAAGGTAATGGATTTTTTTTGTAATTGATTTTTCAGTGGTTTTGCTTATAAGGGAACGATTTACTTCTTTTCACCTCCTAAGCGCTGCTCATGAAGATTTTTCATTTTGTTTTAACATTTGTTCCGCATATTCCTTTCTAGAGTATTAAATGCTTGAAGAGATTCTCTTTTGTTTTTAAGCTTTCACGTTTATAACTCGTCATTGAGATTCTGGAACTTGAAAAGATTTGTGGACTTTAATATTCTATACCGTTCATAGTGTGTGTGTGCGAATATATTTGCTCATGACGGAGTCTAGCTACCTTCAGGGTAAGAAATATGCAGCTCTCAAAGGTAAAAGTCTATATCTAATTTTAGATGGTTTCTGTCTCCTATTTATCACAAGTTTTTTTTTTTTTCCAAAGGCCCAATATTTTCTAGGGTCTAATATTTCACAAGCCCTGCGGCATCACCGTGAGATGGGTAACAAACCAATTTCTATTTTATAGATACTAAAACTGAGGCACAGAGAAAGCATGTGATCTGTTCTGGCCCTCCAGCAGCTCAGTAAGGAATAGCAGACTAAAGATCAAGAAAAGAAATAACCTAATTCCTCTGTGATTCTCTTTTGCTAAGGATCAGAGCACCACAGAGCTGAACGATTCTCTGAGAAACTAGCAGCCCACTATCTCTTTGTAGGGAAGCTTATATGTAAATTTATCCAGCAGAAATGTCAAGTTCCTGACTATAATCCATACCAAAGTTGAATCCATACCATTCTTCATTACTAGAACGTTCTTCCTCAGACTTCACCGTCACCCACAACCATATCCCAGCACTCATTATGTCATGCCTCCATCCCCGTAACAGCTCTCTGACTAGGCTGGTATCATAATTCCTCTCCTGCTCTCCTCCTCCACCCACCCTGCCCAGTTCATTCTATAGTCTGTGCCCAGTGATCTTCCTTAAGACATGATCACTGTGCCACTTGATTTTGTAAAGTGTGTAAAGACTTCCTGTTTCCCAGTTTCACGGCACATCTGGTCTACGATTCTCCGCCTGACTCTCAAGTCCACCCACAATTGGGTCCTGCTCATTATTCAACCACTATTTCACTCTAATAACCCCTGTCCTGATGTGCACGTCTCTTTTTTCCCCTTCATCAAGCTATCGCTTTGCTTTTGCACTTTCCGCTTTCCATCCAGAGTTTGCTTTCCGCTCCTTCATCTATTTATCTAAATTCTACTCCTGTCATGCTCTCCTTGAAGCCTTCATTGACTGCTCTAGCTGTCGCAGTCACTTTACTGCATTTAACAAGAACTGTCCTTGCGGTCAGCGTTACCTACCGTCATTCCCTCATTGTACTTATGTGTCGCCTTAATCCATCTTAGGCTACTAACCATCCTAGAGTGCTGAGGTTGTGTCTCCCCTTTGTCTTACCAGTAGTGCAAAGCACAATGAATAAAAACCATAAGTAAAACAAAGTTCTCCGTAAGTAATACTTGATTTCTTGAAATTCAGTGACCTGGATTTGTAAAGTGCGTCTGTGTGTCTGCGTGTGTATATGAGTGTGTGTGTGTGTGTGTGTGTGTGTGTGTGTGTGTTTATGAGTGGACTTTTTACTTTAGAGAGACAAAAGGGTCATGGATAAGAAAATGAGCATATGTCGTTTTTTGGATTTTTTTTTTTTTTGAGGATAATTTATCTTCAATTATTACTTGAATTTCAAATTCTTCCCAGAGTACTTCTTCCTTTCACTGGAAGTTGTTTGGTGAATAGAAGAGCAAATATTTTCCTTGTTCAGTTGGTGTGGCCTTGGATTTCCACTTGGATTCCTTCTCAGGCTCTGAGCATCCCAAGCCCTTGTCTTTTACTCCCTCCATTACAGGACGAAACCTTCCATTTGAATATTGTATGAACTAAAATGGCATATGACTCAGGTTCATATTTTATAAATGTCAGGAATTCATTTGAAAATATTGACATAATAATCCACACTTAAAAAAAAATTGAAAACAGATAAGTGGGGAATAGACCTCACCACAGAGCAAAATGAAGCAGTCTTCATTTGGTGAATATTGTTTTCCTCTAGAAGTTATGTAACATTTGCAGTGTTTCAATTTTAAAATATGAGTGTTTATTCTGATTCCATGGGTTGTGTTTGGAAATGATGAAAATTTTATTACATAAAACATTATAAAAACTCATACATAGATCCTTTTGAGTCTGAGTTAGAAGATTATGTTCATCCAGGATAGTAGTTCACCCAGCAAAAATTCCTTCTTGGCATCTGCTCAAAACATGTTCATGCTCTTTGGCGGATAACTGTTGTGAGCCTCTAATTTTTTAATATCTTTTTTTCTTTATTAAATTAAAACGGATCTCACAGGAACTTGTGAGAGCCACTGCTCCTGCATCTAAGCAGCATTCTTCAGTAGAACTATTTTCCATGATGGATGTGTTCTCTATTTGCACTGTCCAATATGGTAACCACTAGCCACTATTTGGCTTTGGGCACTACCGACTTGAGAAAATGAATTGTAAATTTATTTTTACTTCAGTTACACTTAAACTTCAATAATCACATGCGGCGAATGGCTACTGTATTGGACATTTTTGCAGAATAAGCCAGCAGCCGTTTTCACCTGCGGACTGTTCAAAAAGTTTACAAGGATTTTCATCTTTGTATTTTCTTTTCAGGACATTTTTGTCTCTTCATTAGTCAGTTCCCACCTTAGAATTTATTTTGTTGTGGCTGCTGCTGTGGCTACGATTTTCCCTTTTTTCTAAGGTCCCTTCCAATTCATAGATTCTAGGATGGTGTCTAGATGTTCCTTGGAGTTGTTTAGCAATTGCGGTCTTGATATACGTAAAGTGTTCTGAACTCACGGGAAGAAACAAATTGCTGAAGTTGGAGACATTGGAAGACGTAGAACACACAAATGTTTCCAACCTGGGGGTGGTTTTGCCCCACAGGGGACATTTAACTATGTTTGGAGATGCCTTGGGATTGTCATGACCAGAGGGGAGTTGCCTCTGGTATCTAGTGGATAAAAGGCAGAGATGCGGCAGTAAGTACAGGACAGAGCCCCTACAAGGAATTATCCGGTCCAAGATGCCAATATTGCGGAGGTTGAGAAAGCTTGATTAACACGATCATTTAAGGAAGAAGCATCAGTTATTTAGGCACATAAAGACTTCATTATTTGAAAAGAGAATTATACACAATTGCTTGCCTAGATGTATTAAGTTCGTGAAGTTTTATACACTGCGTGTTTGCCTTTGAATTCCCTCTTCCACATCGAGGGCTCTGTGGGGTCAGTGAAAATGCTGATGAATTTATTAATCCAAGACTATCTTAGGAAGACTATCTTCTTCACTCCTCTCGTCTTTCCTTCTGAAACTATCCTTGTGGTCTTGTTATTAACATTGTTAGTAATAATCTTAGTCCGCATCTCTGCTTTTATTTTCACAGAGCACTATCTGTCTTGCGACAAAGCCACCGGTCAAAGGAGGAGTCCAGATGAAAATGACATGATATTGTGATACCAACTGCTTCAGATAGTATTTGACGGGACTCCTTTTTCCTTGGAATGTTTGATTTGGTAGTATGAGGCCAGTTAATCTTTCTCCCTCCTCTTAAGGCAGGAAATAATTAATACAACCTGGGGGACAGCCTGGTGAGCTGGTCAGAATGCAATCTGACCCCTAGTGAAATGTGCTCCGTTTCCGGTTTCAGCCCTAGCGTGAAATTTCCCCAGGTTCATAGAAAGGTTCATCAAATCTTGGCAAATCTCTTAGTAAACTGGGCAGAGTCAGATTCCAAAAACAAATTTGTAAATTTTACCTGAATTCAAATTTCAAGGGTTAAAGTTTCAGCAGGCCGAGCAAGAAGGCTCCTTGCAATATTGAGGAAAATCCCAGGTTTGGATTTTGGTAATTTATTGAAGGAGACAATTGCCTGAGAATAAAACCTCCAGGGAGACGCATTTCATGGAAACCCATCCACTCTCATTCAGAACACACAGGAGTTTTCAATGGACCAGGATGCTATCATTGTACCAACAATTTTATATTGTTCATTATCACAACGTTTCATAAGGTTCCCACATTCAAAGCCAAGCTGGGGGGAAAATACTCTCCCAGAGGGTTTTTCAAAGTTCACACAAGAGAGAATAATGCATGGGACATTTCCTATCAAGTTCCAAAGAGTGGAAGAAAAAGTACAATAAGAATCAAGAGAAAGTCCCCAAAATATTATTCATGAAGTGAGTTCTAGCAGGCTGTGAAGGTGAAGAGAGAAGTCACATTTCCAAGTTCAAATAGTAGTTCTGGACTTTGAAATAAAAGAGGTAGAAAACCTTGTCCTGATTTGAGCAGATTCAAGGTCTGATATACTGCGCACATTTTTAAATTTCCTTGCAAAACTTTCATACATCGATTTAGTACCAAAGGGCTGTTTTGCCCAGTTCCCAGGGGGTTCTAGCAGGCAGGCTGATTTCAGCTCTGCTAAGTCAGCGAAGGAAGCTGCCTTTCCAGCATGTTGCTCCTTTTAAAGGAGCTACATCCTGCCAGGGCCTTGGAATCATTACAGCTTCATGATAAAATTTCTGGTGATTTAATTAACACAAAGACATTTGAATAGTTTCTAGTGTTTTATAATCTCCTTCTGAGTACCATATAATCAAGGACATTCAACTGGAACAGAATTAGCCTACTTTAAGGACACCCCAAACAGATCCATACATGCTGAAGTTATTTAATCATTGGTGCTGAGAAATGGATATGGTTAAGATGATGAACAGGGCTTCTCTATAGTGTATTTGATTGAAGGGAGTGCTCCTATAGAGATATTGATCTCTGGGATAAATAAAAACACTGGGGGTTAAAATCACATTGATTATTACTAACTACTGCTCCTTTTTTCCTTGAAAGCAATACAAGGTCCATCAAATATGTTCTATACCCACAAATCAAAGGCCATTTTTCCATGTCCAAAACATTGGGAGAAAAATGTTGTTACCAAATCTATCTTTTCAATCACCCCCATAACATAGGTAGCAACTGTTGTCAGCAGTGACACGTGCTCACATGAAGAGTAATGATAGGTTATTCTATCTTAGTCTTTTTGGTAATCAAGCACTCTGAAATTGTGATTGATTGCTGGCTGCAAGTGAATTTTTTCGAGAGCGATGTTCCAAAAGATTTCCTAAGGCCAAATCTAAAATAGCACAGTGGAAAAAAGCCATACATTTACCCCAATAATTGATGCTAAAAACTCATTTTCAAAATATTCCTCTGGAAATCATATCTTTCAATGCAAATTACTAGGAAATTGTTCTAATTGTTTCAATAAAAGTACTGATCTTAAAAATAATCTGGAATGTTCTGATTTGGCTAGTGACGAATGGGGGTTAATAACTGGGAAAATTCAAAATCTATTTTACAATGCACTGGCCTCAATATCTTTCTTTGGAATGAAAGAAAGCTGTGAGTCAGGAGTGAGTTGATTTGTAACACAAGTACTATGATCGGCTCTCAGCAAACAAAAACGGTTCCCTTTGGTCGCATGTGCACAATTGGTGGCCCAGTTGAGTGAACTAATTCTTTGACTTGGGAGAAGAGAGTATGTTTGTAAGGGCCCGGGAAGAGCTGAGTTATGTCAGCACAGAAATGAGTGATGTGACCAAGTCTGGATCACAACAGGATTTTCTATAACTCCAGTTCCCCGGCCCAGGAGAAGGAAGGTTGCACTTTTCTCCAGAAAGTCAGACAGCAGCAAAACTCAGCATTTTCCTAGAGAAGACAGCTTAGTATCCTGCTAAGCTGAGGGTAAAAAGAACCTGCCAATTCCAGCTGCTTAAGCCATCCACGGACATGGGACTAAAGAATTGCTCCACAAAATTAATGGCCGACACTTTAAAAAACTAAATGGAAAGAAAATTCTGCACCAAGGGGGAGTCAGTCTGAAATGTATGGCAGTAGAAAGCACTTTAGTCAAATAGCATAGCTGTATTTTAAAAAGATTGGATAATTTTATGATCAATAACAGTATTTGCAAGCCTGTATGCTAAAATGGGGAAAGCAAATCTCATGCTTCAAAGCCTAAGCTAGTTGCTTCAGGTGTCTAGGAGGAATGTTTCCATTACATACATCATCATAAGCAGCCCAGGCAAATACTCATCTATTTCTGCTTTTACGTGAAGCATGAGGAATTGGTCACTGCAAGTGGCCTAAGACTAAGTTAAATGTCTGACATGGAGATTGGGCTCTTTTCCCATTAGCTATTAAAGAATAGAGGTGCTAGGTCTGTGTGGGGCTGGGTGGGGCTGGAACAGGGAAGGCAGAATGTTATGAGGGGTCGGTTTCCTCACATTTGAATAATTTGAAGCTGACAACTGTATTTCCATTACCCTTCGGTACAGGAGTGAGAGAAGAAAGGAAAATGCCAAAGAATGATGTCAGCTAAATGCCCGAGGTTTAACCAAGTGACAGAGAGCTCAGGGGCTCATTCTATTTCCAATACATATTGGCATGAGCAGACAACTCACTAAAATCCCCATCATCTCAGTATGTAATGCCAGTTTTTCTGCAGTGAAATTATGGAATTTACTTTAAAAATCATTTACAAAACCATGGGAGGAAACTTAACATAAAACGGGCTCACCATTACAAATAACAGGAGGGATGGTAATTGTACCCGGGAAGAGTTCATTCTAATCAGGTCATTTGCAGCCCAACTCCAAGAGACTTCATCACCAAAGAGCCCAAAGAGTGTTACTGCAAGGGAGTTTGACTCATCAGGGTAAATCATAACAGGTATTAAGGACAAAACAATACTGAGGCTGACTGCTGTATCATTATTGCTTGCCAATTTAAACTAATTGTAGGAAAGGGCTGTCTGATTTACAGAATAGTTTTAGGAAGTATAGTTGAATTACTTTTAAGCAGGCTGATTAAAACCCAAGGCTTCAGCTTCTTCATCATTTAAGTGATGGAGTTATAGGCAAACACACTCGGCAGTAATTTCTTATCTATAGTGTCTTATAAACTGGATATTTTGACTACCAAATGGTGCTCATTAGAACCAATGTGTCATCCATTTTAAATTAGGCAGTAACCTATAGAACTACAGACAGAGGCGTGTCATTCATTCCATTGAGATCATTGTAGGAAAGAAAAAAAAAAGAAATTGGATGCTTTCTTTAGCCAACCGAACCATGGCTAAATAAAAATACATGGTCACCATTAGGTTTCTTAATACATGAATGTGGCTTGATTCTCTCATCATTATCTTGAGAGACTTAAAGAATAGCGGACTGGAACCCATTTTTCCCAGCAGTATTACCCAGGGCCATGCCTCAGTGGAGAAACAGTGAGGTAGGCTGTGTCTCTTGCATGAAGAATGTTGGTGAGTGCTTACATTACAGGTGAGCTGCGAGTAAATGCAAAAGTGTTGCCTTAATATCTCCCAGCTGGAAACGGGAAACACTCAGTAGTCATCCCCATCCATCTCGTGCTGGGTTTTACATTAATAAGGTAATGCCTTTACGTTCTCTGAGGTTTCAGGGAGAAAGGCACACTGGGAGCAGAGTGGTTATTATTTCCGAGACCTCCTGTCTCGAGCCAGCTTAAAGGCTGAGGGTCCCAAGGTGGTGCTATAATACAGCACTAATAATGTGCAGTTACAGCGCATCTCACGTGAGGCACTCTGAAGGCATTATACACATTTATTCATTAAACCTGAACACACCCCAGAGATAGGTTAACTGCTATGATACCCCTTTATGCCAAAGTAAATGAAAACAAAGGCGGGGGGAGAAGCAAGTTAGTCAAGACCGTCTGATGAACCTGTAGTAAAGCAAGATGCTGTCCCGCTCCCTAGCGATTCAGTGAAAAGCTTGGCCTCATTTGGCATGGGCATATGCCCGTCTGTATATGTTTATTTAATTTTATACCATCTTGTTCCAGAAATAACTGGAGAACACTTATAATTATATTTCATACAGCTAGATAACATAAATTGAAAATAAGTGGTTGGAGGAAAAGACCCGAGGAAAATAAGAATGTAAAAATGAGATGAAGCTGGAATGAAGTACGGTTTGCGTTTTAGGTGAACAATGTTCAGTGAGTGCTCTGGTCGCATGTAAATTGTGGATAAATGGTAACCCCTAGCCTCATTGTCCCTATCTTCCCTGCCTTGGGAAGGAAATTTTTTTGTGCCCTGAGAAATAAAGGGCTACAGAAAACATTAAAGATTTGTAAAACTAGACTTCACGCCAGATTGCTGAGTGGTGAAACAGAAGAGTATCATTAGGGCCCAATAAAGTCTTGGACCTCGTGGTACCTCTTTTAAAGGGTAGACGTAAGGGAAGCATGACATTTCATCCACCGTCTGGAGAAGTGAACAGCGGACAATGAGATAAACTAAGAGGAACACTACCCACTGGCAGCAGAATGCTCTGTGCCCTTTGGAGATGGAGGTCATGGGTGAATTAGTGACACAAATGGGACGGTGACTCACGGTCTGGGCAGAGTCTGTAGGTGCCGAGGTATTTTGCAACAGCATGGGCAGCAGCCCGTGGCCAGCCATAAGCTTAGTTTGCCTACATGTAAGGGCAGCATCAACACAGATGAGCAAAATGTCAACCTGAGGGAGGAGGGCAGAGCTGCAAGTGTATGTGAGATGATTCTCCCCACCCCCATCCATCAACCCCAACCTCAGCGCCACCCTGGGAATCCCACAGAGACAGAAGAAAGACAAGGATGGTGAATGTCATTTGATCAGTGTGGCAGGGGGAAATGGAATCGACTGGAGTTACCTGAATGTAGTGGAACATCCAATAAGAAGGAAAAATTTTTCTAAGGATTTAAAAAGACAGAATCTATTTTCATTAGACTAGTATGGCTTAAATTAATGCTTTCTTGGGATAATTACCTTCTAAATCCTTTTTGTTTGTTTTTTTTAGTCACTATAGTAACTTGGCTATTTTTTTTTTTGTTGACGTATGTGCATGTATGTGTGTTTTTATGTTGTTGTTTCTTGCAGTCATGATCAAGTACCTGGAGGCAAGTTTTGCATGTGGTGGAACATCCATGGGTGGAATTTAGGAATCAGGTGGGAGCCTCAGACTTCTTAGTTTCGACAGAAGACCAGCTCGAAGCCTGATTCTATACCCTATGGAAGCCCCAAACTGTCTTTACTTTTTCTGTGCATTCATTAAGGTTTTATTTCTCATAGTTACCTCGGACTTAGGGACCCTCCCTTCGCTGAATTAATTTGGTTGAGATCATCCCGCTCTCCCACATATGGTGTCTCTATTCTGCACCATTTCACCAGATGTGAAATTCAGCCTCAGTCTCCTCTGAAAATTCCTAACTCATGAAGAACTTTGGAATATAGTAAATTTGACTTTTTTTTTTTGACTGGGAGGAGTTTACATTCCAACAACAGAAACTATTTCAAGCTGGACCCTGAAAATTCCTACTCATTCATTCATTTATACAACAAGCATTTATTAAGTGCTTACACTGTGCCAGGCACAGCTCAAGATGCTGGGGGTGGGGGGGCGGTGTATCAGTGAATAAAACTGACAAAAATTCCCACCCTCATGGAGATGAAATCATAGCAAGGGTTTGAACCAAGTCACTGTGTATCCCCAGAGGGGTGTCCTGGCTGCTCCCGCTGTATATAGGCTACAGCCTCTCCCACTTTTTCTGGTTCTTTTCCCCCACTCTTCTCCAGAACAAAAACAAAGTCCTCCAATCTTCTCATGCAAAGCAGTTAACTATTAATGTGGTGCCTTAGCTCTTTTTTTAAACGATACCCTAATTGATATAATAAAATATTTTCTTAGTCAAAGACAGCTACTTCTGCAGTAGTAATTCTGCTAGAAGGAGGGAAATGATATTAATCTTTTACTTCTGTTATTTTGGTATAAACAGCTTAAGTTATCAGGTATACGTTAATAGAAGAACTCTCTTCCTTATGGTCCCAATGTAGTTTTTTACATTGATTCGAAAGTAACATCTCATCTTGTAAAGTTTTCACTTTTCGGTCTCCTTACTTCCTGCGGTCCGACTGGGATCACAGACACACTGCATAAGAGCCACTCCAGAAGTTAAAATGTGGGGAAAATGAAAGCTCTGGTTTTATTCCATATGTTACCACTCAGCACCACTAGTATTCTGTTCATAAATAATTTTAGTGATTTTTAAAATATTTTCATAAATAAATTGGTCTTTAAAAGGTGGAGAAGCATGGGGGAAGTAATCCATCCACTTTCCAATGGTTCTGGTGGTTTAACATATGAGCCACCAGTAGTCTTGGGGCTCATATCCAAGAATGACTAACTCTGCTGTAGATATGTAGGGTAAATGAATGTTAAAGAACAATCATATATCCACACAGACTGAGCCTTGACTAGGGAATGTGCATATGAAAATAAAGATAAGTATTATGACAAATCTGCTAGAAAAGTAAATGAAGCTGAAACTGTATATACAGGTTGATGTATATTTTAAAATTCAGTTCTCTTCCAAAGAAATAGTTTTACCACAATACAGAAGTCTGTAAAATCCAAGGCATTGAGTCCCAGAAGAGAAAAACAAAACACTGCTTTTGAGAGAAAAAGTCATAGGAAATTTATTTAATAAAGAAAATGTATTGTCAATATTTGTAGGTAGATCATTATGAGTTAAAGCAACTGTCCCGGGACGCCTGGGTGGCTCAATCAGTCGCACCACCAACTTTTAATTTTGGCTCAGGTCATGAGCTCATGGTTCGTGAGCTCAAGCCCCACATTGGGCTCTGCACTAACAGTGTGGAGCCTGCTTGGGATTCTTTCTCTCTCTATCCCTCACTCCCTCCCTCCCTCCCTCCCTCCCTCTCTCCCTCCCTCCCTCTCTGCCCCTCCTGTGTTCTCTCTCTCTCTCTCTCTCTCTCAAAATAAATAAAAAAATGAACTTAAAAAAAAATAATAAAGCCCCTGTCCTAAGCAGAAAAGTATTAACTAGACCTGACAATCTATCTATATAGGATAGTACCTTCTGGAAATGGACTCTTTGTGAGTGTTCAAGAGGAGGTCATCTGTGTTGAGGTAGAGTTTATTGGTGAATCAACTGAAGTGTTATTTGTTGTCTGAGGGTGTTAGATAGTGGTTGAGAAAGACCTGAGTGTCCAGTTTTCATGCAGAAAAAGGTAGAAATGTCAGTTCCTAAAGGCTTGGGAGGGAGGTACCCATTAACAATGTGACAAAAGCCCTTGAGAGAGAATTTCTTCAAGACAGGATGTCCAACTGGAGCTCTGATGGGAGAAAATTTCATGTAGTAGAAATATCATCAGTTTGATCTCACAGGACACCATCCCTATGAAGTACATACATGGTCATTTATTCTTTCTTTGGATGGTCTAAATTCCCCTAGTTGCTGGCCTCAAGTGTCCCATAAGGAGATAGAAAAATCCTTAGAGAAGATCAGCCTCAAGCACTTATTTGTGCCCAAGAGCAAAAAGATGAAAAAGTCAGAAGTGTCTGATCTGAACAATGTGGGTTCTAATAAAGTGTGAAGATTCCTGACAAGCCAGGTGACCCCACTACAAAAACAAAACAAAGAACAACCAACCTCTTGCGTTCGATTGCTTTGATTAGCTTTTCCCTAATCCTTACAGTGATGAAATAGAATCTGGGTTCCCTGACCCACAAGAGGATGTGTCTATGATGCCTATAAATGTGTGGGATCCACTTGGAAATGGATCCATTTAAAATCTAATTAACATACCGTAATCACTCTATGTCAGGCATTTTTCTACGGGTTCAATGAACATCTACCCACTTAATTGTTATGAAAATGTACAAGGTAGGCACTATTTCTGAGGGCAGGCTGGTCAAGCAGAGGCAGAGGCCCAGCTATAAATTATCCACTAGGTGTCTTTCTGCGTGTAGCTCTAAGAAGGCTTGGTGCTGGCTAAGTATTTGTAAGAAACTCAGGCTAGAGTTATCGCATAGAAGATGTCCTTCAGGCAACATGTCTCACCAACCACTTCCGCCGGCCTGCCAACGTCTGCAAATTGCCAAAACCAACGTGGTGTAAGATCTTGGAAAGTACAACTATCTCAATAAATGAGTTGTTCTTTCTATGTGGAGAAAAGAATAATCTTGAGGATGTTGGTTAAGGACTTTTCCAGTCTCCTACAGTATGTATGTGTGTATGTGGGGGAGATAACCTTAAAAGGGACTTAGGAATTCACTTGGAAGAGAAAGTAGAGGCCTAAAAAGCCATGTAGAGAAAGAAGGGCTTCAATCTCTCTCCTTTGCTATTATTATTATTATTATTATTCATTATCAATGTCATCATCATAATCATTTTTGCCACTTTGACACTTATCTTGTTAGCCATTATAAAATGTATTTTAAAAAGAAATAGAGGGGTGCCCGGGTGGCTCAGTCGGTTAAGCGTCCGACTCAGCTCGGGTCATGATCTCACAGTTCGTGGGTTCGAGCCCCGCATCAGGCTCTCTGCTGACAGCTCAGACCCTGGAGCCTGTTTTGGATTCTGTGTCTCCCTCTCTTCCTGCCCCTCCCCCACTTGAGCCCTCTGTCTCAAAAATAAATCTATCTCTGTCTCAAAAATAAATAAACATTAAAAAGAAATAGAGAAGGTAGAAGAAAAAAAGTAAAAAAGAAAATGTTAAGGCAGTAGAGGCCTACAGGAGAAAATTAAATGTAAAAATTGAGAATAATGGAAAAGAGAATAAAGTAAAAGTGGGTATGAGAGAATTAAAATTCCAGTAGAATAAAATGTTGAATTTTAAAATAAGATTAAACAAATGAGATTTAAAATAAAAGATAAAAGGATAGATCATTAAAATTATAAAACTATAGATGATTAAGGAATAAGATAAAATACTTAAACCCCAAAGATAAAAAGTTTAAATGTAAAAATAGATAAAACTAAGGATTAGTAGGAATTAAACACTAAGTAGGAAAAAATTAAGGCATTGAAACTAAAAATAAAGCGGCTTAAAGGAAAATATGTTAAGAAGAAATTAGAGAGCTCTGGAAGGAAAAATAAGGAAAAAAAGGTCTCTGAAGAGTTCAGAAATAAGTCTTGTTGAAAACATTTATATATTGGGTCCTTCTTCTGCTGACAAAAGGCCAACATCCTTCGCGTGTTAAGGTTGAGGGAGGAAGATATTTTAAGGGCTGGGTTGCATCTTGACCAGAAACTGGAACCGCTTAGAGATGCTTCTAAGCTGTGCTGTGATATGTCAAAAGGCAAGTCTTCTCAAACACAAAGAGCTGGGGCATTCCTGAGCTTCCCCTCACTGATCCCAAGATACTTCATGTTGTTTTTTGGTCATCCATTAATTCTTAATTCTCATAAACAGAGCTCATGGACTACTCATCCACTGTTGGACAGCAGGACATCTGAATCATGACCAGCTGCCACAACTACAAATTGTTTCTCTATTAAATCTCCTTTCTATAACTGGTAAATTTATCTTAGTGAGAAATACGTTTTTAAGGATTATCTGATTAGGGTAGCATTGATGACCGCTCTACACAGTAGATATTTTATACTTGCCATTTTTACTATATCAGTGAAGTTGTTTCCCATCACCATACATTCTGAAAAGATCCTCTTGTCATGAACATGGACATTGGCCTTCTTTTACATGGGGTGGGACCTGTGCCTCTTTCCTTTTGGGGGA
Organism: Leopardus geoffroyi; assembly: GCF_018350155.1. Classification (NCBI taxonomy): domain Eukaryota; kingdom Metazoa; phylum Chordata; class Mammalia; order Carnivora; family Felidae; genus Leopardus; species Leopardus geoffroyi. The sequence goes on from NC_059332.1 coordinate 126,269,139, forward strand.
GCATCCTTTCTCCCTCAGCTGCTCTCCACTTGGACATGCGTGAGGTCCAGATAAGTGTTCCACCATCCTGCCTGCAGTTAGTGGCTTAAGAGTACGTGACCTCTGCACAGCTTCTCTGGCAGTCTTACCTCCTAAACTTCAGATCAGTTCAAGTCATGAGAATATGACCTAAATCAGCCAGTCAGAGGCTTCCACTGGATTTTCCTAATCCAAGCCAGAGGGGAGAAGGACCCAGAAGCCTAGAAGGCACTTCACACATGGAGAAGAGAAAGTTGAGAAAAATGAAACCAATCATAAAGAGTTATGCCCTCAGAAGCCCTGAAAGTGAGAGAGCCTCTTATTTTCTGCTTTCCATGTTCTTGTTCTAATTTGGTCACATGAGCCAAAAAATTCTTTCATATGCAGTCAGAAGGGTTCTAAATAATACATCTAGATTACATTTGAAAATCCCTTGTCCTTCATTGGTTTTTCACAGTGCCTTTTTTTTTTTTTTTTTTTTTTTTTTTGCTCCCAGGTGTAGATTCTTGCCAAGATGGCCCAGCCTCTGAGCTTTCCATCATCACGATGAGACTGCTCTGTTGTCTTTTGCAATCATTAAATACAAATACTTTCTGCCTCTGATGTTATACTCAATGATAATGTCCACTACCTGGGTGTCTTGAGCCTTCATTTAATGAGAACATTCTTTTGGTTTTCCATTTATCATCTTGGTTGACTGGGGTAAATTAGCCTGGATTGGTATGGATTAAATTGACACACTAATTTTATAATTTGTGGTCTTTCTCAAACTCCAGGGCACACTGTGGAAATGATTTTTTTTTATGCCAGATTTCTTTCCTAAGAAATATTTTTTCTTGGGGGGGACCTGCTATCACCATTTAAGCACTAGAAAATCTGAGATATTTGTCTATGCATGTGTCAAACCCCAATTTCTAATTCAGAGTTTTGTTCCAGGGAGTTTATAGTGTCTAGTCTCCAACCCCCCTAGATAAGCAGTCATTTCAAAGAGCTACCAGGGGAGACAGGCTGTGGCCACCTTCACCTTTGGGAGTCTAGTTTTTAATCTGATGACAAACTCTGTTTAATACACTCAGATGCTCTGCAGTGAGGTATCTATTTCTTTGCTGGTTTTGCGTTCCTCCTATTTGCTAGCAAATGTTTTTGAATAACAAAGTTCTAACAATATGGGAATAGATTAGTTATGAAACACTTGTTTGATGTCATACTCTGAATTCATTAAAATGGATTATAATGGATCAAAATGAAAACTTTCTTGTCATAGCGGGTAGAGAACAAATATAATTTGAACACCAAATATGAAACAGCTACTATGCTAGTTAATTTCCTATATATTATCTTGTGTACTTCACTGTATTTCTCAGCAGCCTCTGCAGCAGGTGTTAATATGTTAGTTCCCCGTGAAACAGGAGGGTAAAGAGACTCAGAAAAATTGAATAATTCCTCAGTCACTCAGCATGTCAAGGACAAGGCTAAAATTCAAGTCTACGTTCCTCTGATTACAAAGTCCAAAGTCCAACTTTTCTAGTCTGACATATAGAAAAATAAAGACATTTGAACAAGAGCTCTAAGGAACAGGAACAATTGAAATCAGCTATTGTGCTTTGGAGATGTCTAGAAAGATACATGTCCCAATATTATTACTATCCTCTTAGGTAAAAAAGGTGGAGGACTTGAAGCCAATCAAGCCCAATCATGTTTTATTTTCTCAGATGAGCAAACCATCTAGCACTGCCCCCTGGGTAAGAGAAAAATTAACTTCAAGTAAAGGCTACTAGTATTAAGGATCTATCACGTTTCATTGACTATAAGAGCCTCTTAGTTATAAAACACACTATTATTGTATTACTCCTATGATGGTTAATTTAAGGTGTCAACTTGACTGGATCATGGGGTACCCAGATATTTGGCTAAATATTATTGCCCGTGAGAGTGTTTCTGAATGCTTAGCACTTAAATCAGTAAACTGAATAAAGCAGATTTCTCTCCTTGGTGTGGGTGGGCCTCATCCAATCGTTGAGGGACTGGATAGAACAAAAGGTGGAGAAAGGAGAATTCTCCTTCTTTTGCCTGAATGCTTGAGCCAGAGCATCAACATCAGTCTTCTCCTTCCCTTACAGTGAAAGTTTTACCACTGGCTCCCCTGGTGCTCAGGCCTTTGGACTCAGACAAAACTACACCATCAACTTTCCTGGGTTTCCAGTTTTGCAGATGGTAGATCAAGAAACTTCAGCTTCCTTTGTGTGAGCCCATTCTTAAATTTTTTTAAATGTTTTTATTTACTTTTGAGACAGAGAGAGACAGAGCATGAGCAGGGGAGGGACAGAGAGGGAGACACACAATCTGAAGCAGTCTCCAGGCTCTGAGCTGTCAGCCCAGAGCCCGACGCGAGGCTCGAACTCACAGACTGTGAGATCATGACCTGAGCTGAAGTCGGATGCTTGACCGACGGAGCCACCCAGGTGCCCCATGTGGGAGCCCATTCTTTATAATAAACGTAATAAGTCTCTCCCTCCCTCTCCCCATTGATAGACAGATAGATAGATGATAGATATAGATGATAGAGAGATAGATAGAGATAGATAGATAGACAGAGATGTCTTTCTACATATATATCCCCTTCTGGTTCAATTTCACTAAAGAATCCTGACTAATACCACCACTAAGAAAGATAAAATGCTATTAATTAAAGTATGAAGGAGTTGGCAAACTTTTTCTGTAAATGACCGGATAGTCATTATTTTAGGCTTTGACGTCCATAAGTTCTCTGTTGCAGTGACTGAATTCTGCCATGGTAGCAAGAGAGCAGCTGTGGACAGTACACAAACAAATGGGTGTGTCTGTGTTTCAGTAAAATTTTATTTATGGATGTCGAAATTTAAATTTCATAAAACTGCCATATGTCATGAACCATTATTTTTTTCTTGGAATTGTTGCAACCATTTAAAAATGAAAAACTTTTATTTCGAGAACCATGCAAAAGCAGGTGGCGAGTTGGATTTGATCTATACAACATTATGGTTTCTTATCACATTAACACGAGAAGCATCTATCTTTCAGAGATGTTAGAATGTAGAAATATGTGCATCTTAGATTGAAATGTAATAGTTAGCTCAATATTATAGAGTACTAGCCCCTTTGGATTTCCCTGAGTTTTGACAGTAACAATATATCTCTACAATGCTTTGCCATCTAGCCTTTGGCAATCAGCAATGATGGCTAGTGACCAGAGTTTGTCCCTTATGGGAAATAGCGAGAGCTGGATGTGAAATGGAGAAAGTTGAAAAGAAAGGTAGTGAACTCACGGAGTACAGGATAGTCTCTTAGAATCTGAATGTTCGGGGAAATAATAATACATACCATTTGTAAATCACTTTATAGTCTATAAAGTATTTATGAATATGTTGTTTTGTTGGATTTTCGCCATTGAATCTATGAGGTAAGCATGGTAGAAATTAGCTGCAGATAAAAACACAAAAAACAAAAAACAAAACAAAAACAAATATTTAAGTGAACTGAGTGAATGATTTAAAAAATCTAGTGAATTACAGTTATGGATCTAGTAAGAAGGTCAATAGACCCAGACCTTGTCTTTTGACTATACAATTGTTCTTCCTTTATGCAAAAAAGCTCATATTCAGTGAGTGTTTCTAAGGGTGAAAGCTAAGCAGACATATTTCAGTGCACTGGGAAAAAGAGACGAGAAAGAGGGGTAAGATCCAGCCTTCCCAGGGCTTCAAATAATCCTACCACTTAAGCAAATTGAAGGAGAGAGAGTTTTCTCACTTATGACTGTGGTTACAGGGTCATAGTCTCTCTTTCTTTTTCCTTGAAATATTGACTTCAGCAGAACCCACTACTACTTAGCTAATTTTAGTCAAAGCTATTTTCAGGACACTGTATGTGCAAATCTAAGCCAAAATGTGACTGGTTCATTAATTAAATTTAAACATTTTGACAGTTATCTCTGATTTCACTTCCTACTTCTGTTTTTTCTCTTCCTTATTTAAGCCAAGTAATCTGATATGGAAACAGCATAGACTTTGGACTCAGGGAGTTGAAACCCAGATGTGCTGTTTATTAGTTTGTGACTCTCAGCAAATTACTTAACCTGACTGAACCCTTTCATTATTCTTATTTTAAGAAGGGAGTGCTGTTGACTAACATTGTAGAAAAGTTATCAATGATTTCATGCATAGAAAGCCCACAGAAAGATGCCTGATACATAGTAATATGCACTAACTATAACTGTAAGCATTAAATGAGAATCATAGATACAGCATCCAAAATAGCACCGACTAGGGGCGCCTGGGTGGCAGAGTCGGTTAAGCGTCCGACTTCAGCCAGGTCACGATCTCGCGGTCCGTGAGTTCGAGCCCCGCGTCAGGCTCTGGGCTGATGGCTCGGAGCCTGGAGCTTGTTTCCGATTCTGTGTCTCCCTCTCTCTCTGCCCCTCCCCCGTTCGTGCTCTGTCTCCCTCTGTCCCAAAAATAAATAAAAAACGTTGAAAAAAAAAATTCAACACAATAGCACCGACTATATGATAGACCATTTCTTACAGAGAAAAAGACCAAGATACTTTTTTTTTTTTTTTTTATTTGAGAGATAAAGAGAGTGAGAGAGAAAATCCCAAGCAGGCTCAATGTGGGGCTCGACTTGGGGCTTGATCCCATAACCCCAGAATCCTGACCTGAGCCGAAATCAAGAGTCAGATGCTCAATTGACTGAGCTACCCAGGCGCCCAACAAGATCCTTTCTATATGGATTCTTCACATTTCCCTTTTTACCCAATTCCAATGTTGAATCTCCCTTCCCCCCAACACAGAAAATATGACTAAATAGCACAGTCCTGGTCACTACAGTTGTTCTTTGTTGAGTTTCTTTCCCCTCATTATCTCACGTTTCCGCTAAGGGGTGTCAGTCAATGAATTACCCCAGATCATGCTTACTACCTATATAATTAACAAATGATTCACTCTCCTCCATTCCAATAAAACCTTTTCTTTTTTTCTTTACATTTCTACTTTTATTAGCTTCTCTCTTAAATACTGAATATTTGATTACCCCTTCACACACCCTTTGAGATGTATGAACCCAATGTATATTTCTCTGCCCCTTATTTTATTGGATCTCTCAGCAGTAGTGGACACTGTTAACATCCTCTCATTTCTTTTTTTTCAACGTTTTTTTTTTTTTTTATTTATTTTATTTATTTTTTTTGGGACAGAGAGAGACAGAGCATGAACAGGGGAAGGGCAGAGAGAGAGGGAGACACAGAATCGGAAACAGGCTCCAGGCTCTGAGCCATCAGCCCAGAGCCCGAGGCGGGGCTCGAACTCACGGACCGCGAGATCGTGACCTGGCTGAAGTCGGACGCTTAACCGACTGCGCCACCCAGGCGCCCCAACATCTTCTCATTTCTTGAAAGATTCTTTTTCCTTGCCTTCCACACCACTTATCTGATGTCTCTGACTGTTCTATTTCTCTTGCAGGCTCCTCCTTCTCTATCAAATCATTAAATATTAGAGTACCTCAGGCTCCCTCCTAGTCTTCTCCTTTTCTCATCAAAGTTCTCTTAGAGGTAATTTGTTTTACTTTTTAACGTTTTTTTAAAAGTGTATTTTTTTTTTTTTTTTTATTTTGAGAGAGAGAGAGAGAGAGCATGAGAGGTGAGGGGCAGAGAGGAGAGAGAGAATCCCAAGCAGGCTCCATATCATCAGCACAGGGCCCGATGTGGGGCTTGAACTCCTGAACTGTGAGATCAGAACCTGAGTAGAAACCAAGAGTTGGACCCTTAACTGACTGAGTGACCCAAACGTCCCTACTTTTTAGCTTTTAATATTTCTGTTCTTCCCCATCCTCCCAGAAATCCAAGCTGAAAAACTCCATGCAATCTGTGTCCTTCTCTCCCTTACATTTATTCCTTTTCCATTGTGTTTGTGTAACATATTTAATACATGACCTAACTTCTCACAAAACAGAATTAATCCCACACTTACAAAATCTGTATAATTTAGTTCCTACCAACCTTTTCTCCTTCCACGAAGTCTACGTTCCAAAGATAAATGTTCCACTTGTTGTTCTTAGAAAAACCCATAACTACAAGAAGAGAATGTCTTTTTTTTTCCCCTTAAATGAAGACTTAAATGAATTCTTGGTAAGCGTTTTCAAGAGCCATTACTAGAATGGGCATTTGACAAACTTCTATGTCAAAAAGAACACGTCGGATATGTGAGAAAGTGGTTCTGTCCTTGATCAGGTTTTACTCCAAGAAGCAAAAAAGAAAGACGTAAAAATCGAAAGCCAAAAACCACTTTTTTGTTTAATCATTTGGCTATTGCTGTATTAACCAACCGCTGAACCCCAGTGGTAGATGAGAACAGCAGTTATCTCTTTTGCACCTATAGGTTGGCTGGGGGTTGGCTGAGCTCTGCAGGGGGCTCTGCATCCAGCTGGACTTGGCTCTCTGCCATGGGCTGGCCTCTGGTTGGCTCCACAGGTATTCGTCTGGGGCCCAGGTTGAATAAGAAGCTACTCAGGTAAAGATCTCCTCATGGCATTGGCATTAGCATAGGGAGCTAGCCAAAACACACAAGCTGTCTTACAATTGAAGCTTGAAACTGGCTCTCTGTTGCTTGTGCTATATTCTGTGGGCAAAAGCAAGTTACACCGAGGCTCCCACAGTCAAAAGGGCAGGCAAGCAATTACCCCTTTTTGTGGAAGGGACTGCAAAGTTATACAGTAAAAGGTAGGGATACCAGGAAGGGTAAAGAATCGGAGTTGCCAATTCAGCCTACCTAGTCCACACTAATGGACCAGTCCACACTAATGGACCAGTGAATGAATCTTCAGTGTGGGATTCACTGTGGTATTCCCTTTCTCCCTTCTCCCTTCTCCACCATGTTTATCCTTCAGAGATAAATTTCATGTATCAAGAGACAAACAAGAAAGACAGGCTTGCCTTCAGCACACATTCCTGGAAATACAACTCAACTGATCAAGACAATGGGTGCTGAAGAGGTAATTGTGTGGTCCCAGACACTCAACACCCTTTATCTTGCTGCACACCTAGGATGGAATAACACACTCAGGTGGGGAGAAAAATGAATTGAGCAAGCGATTGGATTCCTGCACAGGGTGGGGGTGAGGCTTCCAGAGAAGCAAGTAGACTTTACCTAGAAGTTTTGAGGACAATGTCTAAAGAAGATTCAGGTCAACCTCACTGAAACTGAGCTATCAGAGTGGACTCTTTTTGTCCCCATAGCATCTGACACAGTATTTCACACATAGCTGGCTTTCAATATATGGTAGACTGAATTAGAATAATATAGATCTCTGATCTGCTACTGTTAATAGAAAGATTAATGCAATTTGCTGAAAGTACATTATAACAATGCAGAGTCTAACATACATAAATTCTGTCTGATGAACAAATCTTTTTGGGAGAAAAGCCAATTCAAGTAAAACTTTTTTTTTTTTTGCTTTTGGAAAGCATAGGCTTTACTGAGAGTTTATACATCATTTTATAAGCTATTTATCATCATTGTAAGTTTTGGGAAATCATACGGAGGGGAGCTGTGGTTTAGGGTAGAGGATGAACCTCCAGGAGCTTTGATTTTCTCTTCCTGGGCCTAGTCCTGACTTCCTGTGTGACTTTGAGTAGGACATTCAACTTTTTTAAGCCTCAGTTTTTCCTTCTGTAAGATGAGTACTTCGAAGCACAGGACTGCTCTAATTTTTACATTTTAAAGAGACTACACAGGTGGGTATAGACCTTTCCGGTGCAAATAAGCTAAGTTTAGACAGAAAGAGAGGGGAAGAAATTTTTCTGAGGCAATGGCATCTACTTAACAACTTTATCTTTTCGTTTTTATGACTCACTCTTGGGCACAGGCATTTTATGACTTGTAACAGCTTAATGGTCCTGCTGGGTTAACTCCTCCTGAAAGTTATGTTCCTCATCCTTGAAACACACACCACACCTTCCGTGTGCCGAGAAGGTCAGATGAAAATGTAATGCCTGTGAGAATAGCTTCATCATGTATGATGTATAAGGCCCTGGGGAGAGTCTTCCTTTCCCAGTGCCTTCCCTCTCTCTTCATCCTTGCTGCCTGCAGAAAAATGAAAAACAATTATGTCTCTTGCACCATGGAGACAGAAGTACAAAAAAATAAACAGTGACTGATTAAGGAAAGTGGCTTTATAACAGGGTAAAAAACCACACGCACACGCACACACACACACACACACACACACACACACAGAGCGTCATCAATAATAGCAAAATGGAGAAAAATGGTAATGAATAATTAAGGAGAATAATACAGTCGTGATAACAATAAAAACCAACGAATGGTGCGATTTTATTTGTAATAATATGTTCGTCGTGATGAAGTGTCCCCATTTTGACTGTTTCTGGCAGAGGTGTAAGCACAGTGTGGCTTTTCATTGATTTCCCCTAAGAACACATCTGAGAGAGCTGTGATTCTGCTCTCTTCCCACATCCTGAGAATTCTGTCTTCACTCCTTTCCTTTCCAATTATATAAAACGCACACTCACTTTTAGTTTCCTCTGATGTTTCTAGCCTGGGATTAGCACCAACAATGCAACTGAACCCTCAGGAATGTTCTTGTTGTGACAGAAGGTCCAAGCTGTCAGGTGATTTCATGCCGGTTGGCAATCCCTTGGGTATTCAGGTACCTCCCTACCCCCCTTCTCCTGCAGACATTTACTGGAGCAATAAATGTCGTGCAATCATAGAGGAAAATTAAGGCAGACGATCTTGAATAGGGAGAAACTGACAACGTATTAGGAACACCAACGTAGCAATCCGCAGACATAATAGCAAGGCTTATTTCACCAGGCTGTTGTCTTCAGCGTTCTTGTGAAGTAGTTAGCGTGTAGTCGCAGGCACCGAACAGTTTAGCCTGAGAAATCAGTGCCAAGGAGTTACAGCATCTTCGGAGGGTCCAGATTGCTCAACTAGTTAGAAAGCATAAGTAGGTTATCTGATTCTCAAAGAGCTACAAAGGTGGCAGAGTAAATGATATCTTTTCCTGGGGCTAACAATGAGGCAGAGATAATTGAGCTGCCAGCGGCGACCCTCCTGTTCCACCCTCCAGACAATGTGTGTCACACCGAAACAGAAAAAAAAACAAAAAAAAAAAACAAAAAACAAACTTGGAGACCTTTGAGCATATCAAAGATAAGACCTTTGGGCTTTTGTTTCCCACGTTTTTGCGCGCTTGGGTATCATTAACCTGACCTACAAGTGCACACAGTTTACTAAAAAAATAACCTCTGTCTTTGTATTTCAACCTGTCCTTCTTATTGGTAGGGAAAGAAGGGAGTGTTTTGATCTTGCATAGTAATTCAGAGATTGGAAAAGGACCTTCAGTTCCAAGGGTCGGTATATATTTGAGTAGATTAAAAGTGTTGGATAGACCTCATGTGAAGAGGCTAAAAGCCCCTCCTGGTTTTCAAGGGAATTTAGATGAGGTTGATTTTCAGGAAAATGGGTTTACATCACTGATGAACAGCTGCATAAAATTATCGTTTATGTAAAAATCAAATAAATAAATAAAAGTTGTCCAGTCATAGTACAAGAGCTTTGCAGCCAGTGGGTGTGATGGATAGAGAGGTTTGGGAATGGCTGGGCCTAAGGCAAAGTTATTTTAACTACCAATGTTATGGAGCTGGTTTTTAGGTCAAAAAAACCAAATTTACGTGCATTCTCGTTTTCTCCTCACAACAATCAGATGAGTCAGGTCTTATTACCATTCTCATTTTATATATGAAGTTTATGTTTCGTCTCAATGTGATCTAATCCTCAGAGCCTGCAATCTCTATTCAGTGGGACCAAGGTTTATTCCTGAAATTTACCGTTTACTAGTTGTATTCCCTTGCCAAAGTGCTCCTTCTACGTGGGGATAATGAGATGTGTCTCAAAGGGTAATTAAGATGTCCTGCTTCTCTCTTGAACTAGTTTCTCAGGTGGTAGCTCCCAATGTCCTCATGCATCTCTATCCACATTACCGTTAGCTTGGTTCAGTCACCTGTCCCCTTCTCCTTGGACTTTTATAATAGTCCCTTACGTGGACCTTTTGCCTCCTATCTCAAGTCTCTATATCCACTTTTCATAACACCGCCAAAGATACGTTTCCAAAGTGGATATCTGTTATGCTATCTCTCTGCCTTAAATATGCTGACAGTCCCATGCCGTCTACAGAAAAATGTCCGGACTCCTTAGTGTGAATTGCAAGATCCTACCATTCCCTGGGGCGTAATCCCACCTACCTCCTTTTAGGCCACTGCCATTGTGTCCCCACGCCATGACCATTTCTCTTGACCTGTAGGCTCCTGAATGTGGCCTGCCCTCTTCCGCTTCTACATCTCTGTACAGGCTATGACCTCTGCCAGGAATGCCCATCTTCATGCTTTCTTCTTGGTCAATTACTTCTCCCTAAAAAACCATTTCAATGATAATCTTCTGCATAAACCTCCCCAGTTAGGAGCTGGCTATACCAAACTATTATCGCGCTTCGTTTTTTAGCCTTTCTTCCTTTTCAATTAAAATGAAAAGTTATTTTTATCAGTTATACAGGCACAAGGTTTCAGAGTCATGTGGTCCTTTAGGATCAAAGGAACAAACAGGTTCCCTGGCTCACTCTTTCCTGACTTCAGCTCACTTCTCGGAGGCTGGCAGTTTCAACTTTTTTTAGCAGTTGCATCTAGTTACATCCATTTTCCTAAACGGTATGCTTGTGGTACTGCCTCTTGATTTTTTAGCTTTAGATCTTCATTTCTGAATTTCTCCTCCAACTTCCTCCCCTGAGTACCATCCCACCTCCAATGTTCAATACTACTTAACTGTGATTCACAGGTGAACCGTGCAGTATATACCCTGACTACATTTCTTTTTTGTACTGCTTGCTGTTTACCTAAAAACGAATAAATGAAGATGTTAGTGTGCCTACCACTAATTTCTTCCAAAATTCTTTGCTGGGAGTGTCCTTCAAACCTATCAGGCGAGCACTCATTCCCCACACCCACCCCCCCTTTTTTTTCCTAGGAAACATCCTTTCTGGAATCTTCCATTTTGCTGCTTTAATCTGGACCAACTTTTCTCTGGGTCTACCGCCCACTTCTTGTTCCAGGATGTCCCTTTATCCTCAGGAGAGGAGTGTTTCTACTCTCTCTTTTAATGTTTGTCCCCTTTGTTGAATCCCAAATGCCCCTTTCTCTAAGCTCCATACACATTTTGCTGGAGTGCCTTCTCTTGTAGGTCACTAAGAAAGGCCACAGGAAAGTTAACATTTTTGAGACTTGGCAGGTTTTAAAATATTTTCATTCTACTCTCACACTTATTTGATAGTTTTCTGGATATAGAATTCTAGGTTAGAAATAATTTTCATTCAGAATTTTATCTTCCAGGGATGCATCTGAGAAAGCAGGTGGCATTCTATTTTCTGATTATTTGCCTGCCATCTGCAGTCTGTTTTTGTTGTTTATTTAAAATTAAACAATTTTTTTTTTTTAGGGTCGCCTGGGTGGCGCAGTCGGTTAAGCGTCCGACTTCAGCCAGGTCACGATCTCGCGGTCGGTGAGCTCGAGCCCCGCATCAGGCTCTGGGCTGATGGCTCAGAGCCTGGAGCCTGTTTCCGATTCTGTGTCTCCCTCTCTCTCTGCCCCTCCCCCGTTCATGCTCTGCCTCTCTCTGTCCCAAAAATAAATAAACGTTGAAAAAAAAAATAAAATTAAATTAAACAATTTTTTTTTAAAGTATGGAAGTTTGGGGGATTTTCACTATACCTCTGATGGTCCAAAATGTTAACAACATGCCTTGCTATAGGTCATTTCATTCATTGCCCTGGGCCCTGTAGGATCGTTTCATCTGGAAACTCATGTCCTTTGATTCTGAAAGTCTGTTGAATAATTTCCTTGGTAATTTGCCCTCTCTATTTTTTCTATTTTCTTTTTCAAGAACTCTTAGGATTCAGATGTTGGCTATTTTTGGTCTTGTATTTTTATCTTCTTGTATCTCCTGTTTTCCATCTCTTTCTCTGTCTCTCTGTCTCTGTCTCTGTCTCTCTCTTTTATTCCACTTTAGGCAGATTCCTCAAATTTATCTTCTACCATCTGTGCTGCATTTTTATTTCTGGTACTGTATTTTACATTTTATTTTTTATTTATTTTTTTAGTGCTTTATTTATTTTTGAGACAGAGACAGAGTGAGAGTGGGGGAGGGGTAGAGAGAGATGGAGACACAGAATCTGAAACAGGCTCCAGGCTCTGAGCTGTCAGCACAGAGCCCGAAGTGGGGCTCGAACTCACGAACCTCAAGATCATGACCGGAGTCAAAGTTGGATGCTTAACCAACCGAGGCAAACAGATGCCCCACATTTTTTATTTTAAATGGTCCTTTAGCTTTCTGAAATTAAAAAAAAAAACAACAACAACAAACATTGTCTTATTGCATTATTGTAATATTTCTTATAATAAAGATACTGATGATAGGTTTTATAGATTTCTTCCTTCCTTTTACGTCTTCCAAGTCTCTTTCTTTCTTCTTTCTTCTTTCTTTCTTTCTTTCTTTCTTTCTTTCTTTCTTTTTCTTTCTTTCTTTCTTCCTTTTGTTCTTTCTTTCTTTCTTTCTATGCCTCCCATCAAATTTCTTTGACTATTTAGCAACCTATGTATATTTATTAATGAAACATTAAAAAGCTTACAGGAAGATCTGTATATAAGGTAGAACTTATTAAATCCTACACTTTCCAGTAGGGCGACAGTATTGAAATCCTTTATTGGGGGTCTCAAATGGCAGCATTTGTAGGGCTTTTCTCCCCAGAGTAATTCTCCCATCTTTTGCTTAGTAGGTATAAGCCTGAGGGGCAATTCTCTCTAGAACTTTTGCCTGTAAGGAGGCTGGATCAGTGTTCAGAATGGAGACTTTCACTTAACCTTCTCCTTTTCAGAATTGAATCCTAGCTCTCATCTGGGACTAGTTTTCTTACATGCTGGGCTTCTGTCCCTCAAGATCCTTTGAAAGTAAAATTCTAGTCTTCTCCCAGGGTTGAGGAAGGGACCATATCTCCAAGCAGCTAGGATGCAGATTTCTATGCGTTTCTTAATTAGACTTCTTTTAACTGTATATTTTACTTTCAGAGGTACTTGATGCCTCCATTTTCAAAGGCTTTTCAGAATCCTTGTAAGATTTGGTTCATTTCTAGAGTTTCCTTAAAATAGGATGGAGTTTCTGCTATATTAGTTATTCTTCCTTTCTGGCTTTCAGCTTAAAAAAAAATCTGCTTCCTGTTTTTTCCTCTTTCTCTTTTGAGTATGTGCTTTTATCTATTTTAATCTCATTACTGTGATTTTAGGAAGAAAACATGGTAAATATTATGTGTTCAATCATCCATGTTTATCTGGAACCCCTTGTCTTATTTTGATTCAGTCATACCCACATACACTAAGGCCAGGCCTAAAGATAAAATCAATTATTTCCATCAGCTTTGGTCAACAATTTTGCTTCTATTTTTCCTGATGTAAGCAGGTTGTTATGTAAGTCAAAATAGTTAAGTATTATGATTTGCTGTTACGATAATGATTTTGTATTTTATCACTGGATAAGAGAAATTGGTTATGAGCCTGGCATCTATCAATGAAGTTTTACAGAGAAAAAACAACGCTCATATAGTGGTATTTGAAAAAGTTGATAGGAACTTTTATCATCTCTCTATACTTGCCTGTGGCTACTGACAGTCACACTCAAGTGTGGACAGTCCTCCACATTTGCAGTGTTTTCAGCAGCAAAGCCCCGACTCCCGACTCCTCGACAGAGGGGGGCCTGACCAGACCACAGTTTTGTGACGGGCTTGCGAGAGACTTTGCTTCACCTTCTAGTTGTTACTAGTGACTGAGCTAGTTACTCTGAGCGCAGCTCATTCTTGACTGTTTCACGATTTGGAGACATATTGCTGATTTTATTGTTCAGTGCCTTTCCTCTCCTTTTTTCTGGTGCAATGAGTGATGTTCCACACGGAGGATTAAGATATACAATAACAAAACAGAAACTCTCACGTTTAGCTGTAGCTAGATTTATGGCTAAGTTTATGGAGATTACTGAGGGCTGGGAACACATGTCCAAGAACGTCTCTGCAGTTACAACACTGCATAGAGTGAGATGCTATTACAGACTGTGGACAGTAAACACCTCTGAGGTTGTATGTCACTTCCTGCAGGCCCGTGAATCTTTCTGATTTAAGTGGAAAGGTGTCTGTTAGTAAGGCAAACGAAACCTGGTTTAACCTCTCGCTTCCACCATCTGGAATACTTATCCTGTGGCAACTGTGTGATTCACTGAACACTCACTATTTCAATGGTCCACCGAAGGACAGTTTTGGCCTGAAAGGAGATTGCCTGCCGTGGGGGAAGAAACAAATGTACTCTGAATAGTTATCACTGAGAATGCCAAAAGGATTTGAGATAACAGTGTCCCACCGACTCCACAGCCGGGCTACACGGACCGTGCTCTGGTGAGAGCCTGCTTTCCTAATGCCATGAGAAAAGACGCAGAAGGAGCCTTCCTTTGGCCCTCGTTGCAAACACAAGACTTTTCTTGTTCTCTTTAAAGACTGTTAAATCTGTACACTTAGCTTCACATTTTTATTTCTCTGGGTATGAATGGAATCCAAATAATTCAACTTTGATTCTTTTAAGAAATGTTTGAGGGAGGCAAGTATTCCTTTTTTGAGCCCCCAGACGCCATCTTTGCACTTTTATGGACTCAGTTAGACACGAAACAAAGAGCCACTAGAATAGACAGACAACTCATCTGGCAACATACACCTGAATCTTTTTTCCACAGCTTTTGGGAACACCTTATTTCTCAACTGTTGAAGTGGCATACGAAGCGGGGTTACTGCAGACTTGAGAATAGGGGTGGGGAGCAATGTCATAATGGCACCAGGGACCACAGTCAGGGAAGTAGCAAGCCCCTTACCCAGCAGAGCAAACTAGAAGCCCTAAACCTATCTAGGAGCAGGCCCGAGTGAAGCATGTGTTCAGTTAGTTATTGGAACAAAAGTATGTGGCTTGCCTCAAGTTCCTGGTAATGATTTCAGGGCCGATTGACTTGGTATTTCTTGGTATTTCTCTGTGTGTATGATTGTTTTTCTCCATTTAAGGATAGACTATAAGGAACAGATACTGTACAGCTTCTGGAGATTTATTCCCTCTAGCCAGCGGCAGCTACGGTTTTTTGTTTTGTTTTTTTTTTCTTTTTTCTTTTTAATTTTATTTATTTTTGAGACAGAGAGAGACAGAGCATGAACAGGGGAGGGTCAGAGAGAGAGGGAGACACAGAATCCGAAGCAGGCTCCAGGCTCTGAGCTGTCAGCACAGAGCCCGACGCGGGGCTCGAACTCAGGAGCTGTGAGATCATGACCTGAGCCGAAGTCGGTTGCTTAACCGACTGAGCCACCCAGGCGCCCCCAGCTACGGTTTTTTAATGGTTGAAGCCCTCGGGCAAGTTTCAAAACATGGCCTTGCGAAAATGTTATGAGCGGGTTCTTGAAACTCTGGGGCCCTCATGCAGCTCTTTTCAGCGAAGACTCCTTTTCTACGCACCTCCCTCCTAACTGGGCCTCCTGAACATTTCTTTTCCTCCAAACTTCTCATTGGATAATAGTAATAACCACCAGTTATAGAACAGTTTGCAAATATTGGCAAATATCTGTCCTCGTTGGTTCTTATTCTCTGAAGCAGGTAGAATTATGACTGTTTTACAAATGATGAAAGAGAACCTGAGGAAAGTGGGTTGGGCCAAGGTTACAAAGTAAAGGAGTAGTAGAGGTGAATTCAAAATTCAAGATTCAGACTCCAAATGCTACTTTTTTTTTTTTTTTTTTTTTTTTTTTTTTTTTTTTTTTTTGCTTAGTGTAAAGATCTATTTAGTTTCTTTCTCATCAGAGGACACAATAGCTTATTTATGGAGTAAAACAATAGCAGATAGCCAGAACCATGGAGTCCTACGGATTTATTGTGACCTAAATTACGTCCATTGCTCTGTTAAGAACTACACGCCAGTGGTTTGCAAGAGCTTTTTCTTACGCCAATTTGTAAGAAACTTTTCAGTTATCTTCAGCAAAATAAGAAATTGGAACTCTATTCACACACACAGATATATATATATATATATATATATATATATAGATATATACACATATCTACCATCTCCCCCCACAGATATCTTCATTATGAGATTTCTAACCTCCTTCCTGTGCGCTCTCATTATCTGACACTTTCTGTTTAACTTATTTATATAGCTTACTATCCCAAACTGTCAATAAAATGTAAGCTCCAATTAAAGCAGGGCTTTCTATCTCTTGCATTTACTCTTATGTACCCAGAAACTAGAACTATACTCGGCCCACAGCAGGCACTCAATAAATGTTTGCCGAACGAATGGATCAATGACAAACTAACATGCGTAACGCAGAATAATCAAGTCCTAAGAAGCATAGTATGAAATCTAGCCACGGAAGGAATTCGGAGATGGGAAACAATTTAAAGCTGTCATTCTCAAAGATTTCTGAAGGTAAAAAAAAAAAAAAAAAAAAAAAAAAAGGGTGGTGCTAATGTTAGGTTGTAAAATCCACACTGGGTTTGGGTAGCTGAAAAAGATAAGAGAGATAGGAAAGCTGGAGGAAAAAACAAACAAACAAACAAACAATAGCAAACAGATGTAAATGGCTAGCAGGGAAGACCCAGCCATTCTTGGAATAAACTAAATTGTTCTACGTCTCCTACTTCTTAATTCATTCCTGAGACGTTTAGCTACTAATTTATTTCTTAAAGTCACATTTCAAAGGGCACACGTTTCCACATTTTGGAGGCAAATTTATTTGGGTGTATTTTTCTTTGGTTCTGAACACAACGGTCAAAACAAAGAGTAGGAATCAATGGTTTAATAGAGTAGAAAGAAAAACGCCTTTTGCGAGTGGGTCAAATAGACGTAGGGGAGAGAAGGGAACTGGAAGTGAATTATATGTTTCAGTATTTACTGCTGCGCTGGCTGACAAGTGAACCAACACCTTCAGAGATTAATAGCTCCTAATTGCAGCTTGAAAGGCAAATAAATGGGTGGTTTAGAGTTGTGTCTCATTTCATATTTAATGTTATGAAATATGACTCTTGTTGAGTTTTTCTTGCTTGGAAACACTGAGCTAGAATTCAGTTCTTGTTCCAATTATTTTGGCCAAGTTAGTCCCGTACTTCTGTATTCCCCTGATTTAATACAAGCAGAATTTCATGTTCATTAAGAGTTTGTGTGTTTTACATTAGCGATAGCGACCTAATTTTGATAGGTCATGGTACTTTCTGATATGTGACCTGTCAGTAGATTGCCAAAAAAAATTGTAGTGTGACTTCTCCCTGCATCTCTTGGATTGATGCTAACATCTCTGAGGTTATTACTAGGATGTTCTTTTTTTTTTTTTAATTCTAAGACATTTTGATCATTACTTATTTTTAGATTTTGTATAGCATCTCTCCTCCAAGGAGCTCAAGGCAAATATTGCAAATACGAATAATCTTCTTTTATCATAATGTTTTGGTTTGGAGGAGGAAAAATGTAATACTGATATCCTGCCTCTCTATGTCTCTCCCCTCTCCCCAGTCAAACTGAACACCCTTTCGCCTTTCCTTTTCTCTAGGTTAAGGGTTTTTATTTTATATGGAGGCTTAATAGGAAGAGCTCAGACTTTGAATCACCAGTGAGGAGGCTAAGCCATTAAAACAAAATGCAGCAGAGAGAGCCTTCAGGAAAGGCAGGGGTAAGTACAAGGCACATTGTCAAAAAATGCTGTAGGTGGTTACAAAAAACCTCCGCGAGGCTCTTTAGCCAACACAAGTGGGTCAGTTACTTTTTCCAAGTGAATGCTCTTAATGGGGACTTCAGTTGCAGACTCACTAGCCAGAGCTGTCTCATTATAGGAGATGTGGCCCAGTCTATGAAATGTTTATTTTGTAACTAACCCCTTAGGCAGTGAAGGGAACAGTTTACTATTCCTTTTTGTTCTCTCCTGTTTTTTTGTTTGTTTGTTTTCCCTCTTAATTAAAGAAATCACTGATGAATTTCAGAAACCTCTTCAGGGAAAGAAAAAAAAAACGAAGGAAGGAAGGAAGGAAGGAAGGAAGGAAGGAAGGAAGAGAAAGGAAGAAAGTAAAGGATGGGAAGGAGAGAAGGAGGAAGGAATGGGGAAGAGAGGGAGACAGGGAGATGAAAAAGAGAGAGAATAGACTCGACACACTGTATCTTTAGCTTATTCATTCTTAAGGATTATTTCCAGAACGATTGTTATCTTCAGTGACCTGCTTAGAGTGTGTATATGTAAATGTGTGTGCTCAGATTCTGATAGAGAGCAGTACCATAAACATAAGTGTCTCTGTATAAGCAATGTCCCACTGGCTCACTTTTGGAATGACTGCCCAGGACAGCAAGATGTAGAAAGCTGAAATCTGGGAAGGGGAGCAAAAAGGCCAGGTAGAGAAGGTGTTTGTTTGTTTGTTTGTTTCGTTTGTTCGTTTTTGTTTTTGTTTTTGTTTTAGCAATGATTTGCTGAAGGAGAATAAAAGATGAAATTTAACGAAATCACACAAAATGAAATCATTTATAAGCTATTAGAAAATTCTAAACTCTGAATTTGGTTTGGATTTCATTTTAGTTTGCAAAATAATTAACCAATGAAACCACACTGCTTGAAGGGAATGTTTTACTGTCCTTTCATTCTGCAATGCAACATATTACTCCAAAGGAGATAAAAAGAAAGAGAAGTCTGCATGAGACGACTGAATAATTTGTGATCTTAGAACATATATGCAAGACATGTTTAAAACACAAGGCTCTGTATTTCCACCTTCACCAGTGCTACTATATTTAGGTGCTTTTTAAATAGTTGAAGTAGATGGCTGGAGAAGACATTTTTTTTAATGTTTATTTATTTTTGAGAGAGAGAGAGAGGGCATGCGAGCACTTGGGGGAGGGGCAGAAAGAGAGGAAGAGAGAGAATCCCAAGCAGGCTATGTCCTGTCAGAGCAGAGCCCCGACTAGGGGCTAGAACTCATGACCCCAGCTGAAATCAAGAGTCGGAGGCTTCTCTGACTGAGCCACTCAGGTGCCCCTATATGCTTAATTTTACAGAGTTTAGAATGATGGGACTGTGAAATGCATCCAAAAATTGAGGCTCCGATTTGGAAAATGCTAGTAAATAGATCCTCAGATAGGTGATTGGAACAGCTGCTACCCTTGTTTCGTGTAACCCTTGTGTTCCCGGTATGTTCTTTCAAAATGAAATTCGTAGTCTTCAATTTAGAGATGTGTTAAGAACCCTTAAGGAAAGAAGCCCTCTGCCCTTCTAGATTCAGTATTAAAGATTTGTAGTCTCCTATGTTTGTAATTTCATATGTTTTGAGAATTTTGATAATTTGTTCTAGAAGCATTTACTCAGTCCCAGTGTGTTGGAAATAGGCTCACGGTTCCTTAACTGGGACTATTTTGTATGGCGGTGCAGGTTGGATTGGACACAACCCCATGAGTCGCGGTTCATATAGACCGCAATGCAGATTACACTAATCACATTGAGAAGGCCCTCGGATGCCTTCTTGGTGGAATATAGCGATGTAATCTTCATGTCCACAATAAAATAAGACTTACTTCCTAATATAATCTAAATAATTCGAAGGAAGACTTTTACTAAACATTTTATGCCAGGATCCAAAAATTGAGTGATAATTGATCCCTAGAGATATCCAGAAGTTCCTGCCTTTCCCTTTCTCCTCGTTCATACTTCCCCTAACTGCAAATATTAATTTTGTGGCAAAATTTTGTGAAGCAAATAATCATTTTGAAATACCAGTAATGAAGTCCTAATTTATCTCTTTGGTGAGCATTACATATCGTATTTCAGGCATTTTTTTTTTTAATATAGCTAACATGTTGCTATAGAATTCTATATACTTCAAAGTTTTTGACGTGAATGTTCTATGAGATTCTTTCAATAGTGCCATGGAAGAGGCAATGTGACCATCATTCCCATTTCACAGACAAGAAAATTACTGCTCATGAAAGTAACTGCCTTAATCAAGGTCACTCAGAAACTAAGGACAAAGTTAGGATGAAAATTCTGCTCTCCTAATTTCATTCAAGCTAATTGTTTAATTTTCTTTTCTATTAACTAATACATACTCAGGGGTGCTTGGGTGGCTCAGTTGGTTGAACATCTGACTCTTGATTTCAGCTCAGGTCATGATGCCAGAGTCATGGGTTCGAGTCCTACCTCAGGCTCCACACTGAGTATGGAGCTTGCTTGGGATTCTTTCTCTCTCTCTCTCTCTCTGTCTCTCTCTCTCTATCTCAAATAAAAATAAATATTCAATATGTATATATGCGTCTATGATTTTTTTTCTTTCCATCTCTTTCTCTGCCCAATGGTGAAATTGTAAATATACCTATCAAATACTGAAGACAAGGAAAATATATCTAGGTCGGAAGAAATATTGAAAAGGGCACAAATATTATGTACTGGAAAATTAATGTAATAGTTATCAATGATCTCAAGTTTACTTTTCTCATGCTGTCACAGATTCTTTCTGATCATGTATATAAATTGTCAAGTGAAATCAACAAATGCAATATACTTCCTCCCCCACTCCAAATCAGTGGATAACAGTAAAGTCAGATTGGGTTATTGGTACGTTTTACATATTAATAGGTTTTTCTGATTACTGAGTACATGGTGGTGTTACAGTGTCTGGAAACCTTGAGAGATCTTGCCTCTACTCAGTGATTGAAGTGTAATACTACGGAGCGAATCATTCTGTCATCTTTGTGTCTGATAGTGGCCCCAGTAAATTAAAATTACATGTGTTGGTAATAAGTAATCTTTAGAATTTTTCAAAATGAACCATTTGCCAGGATCAGATCCAGTTGCGCAGACTCTGCAGGACTGACCTACATTGCTTCCTAATTCATCTCTTTGTAAAAAGGTAATTCTAATATTACCACCGACCTACCTATTACTTAACCTCATTTATTGAATACCTTCCATGCACAGGATATTTTACTAGATAAAGATAGAGTAAAAAGGAGGAAGGGCTACTTTATACGAACGTTGAACTTTATATTACAGAAATGACCCACTAATTTATGGCTCAATTACCTGCCTTTTAGAGCCCTAAGTATCTTTATTAAGAAAATGCATGGATTGTACATTGTAATGAAAATATAGCTAAATAACATAAAGGACTATCAAGAGCCCACTTTAAACATATATTAGAACAATTTGCTTTATGAAAATCAATGGTTATATGTAATCTTATTTGTGTCACTCAAGATTTTAAGCACTTCTGTCTCTTTATAGAATCTGGGTCAGCAATAAAAAAATTTTTTTAAAACTATATGCAACCACCATCTATCACAGATTAGGTAATAGATTATGTGAAAGTGGTAAATTTTAATTTTCATCATATCAGTAATGAAGGTTATGTATTGATGTATTGACTCTATTTTCTCTCCAGAGTTTATTTATAAATGTTTTGCTGGAGGAGCCTGCATGAATAAAGACTGAACTTCAAAACTCAGACACTTTGGACTTGGAATACTGTCTGTATTCTGGTTCCAAAGTGCATCCCAATCTGAACCACCCAGCCAACCAGCTCTGCATGTTTGTTGGAATCCTCCTAAGACTGGAATTTCCTTGGAGATATCCAGGACTTTCAGGGCTATCAACAGCAAAATAAACTGCCTTTCTTGTCATACGCTATGTCCACTGCGAACGGAATCCAACCAGTTTATAGGTGTGGAGAAAGTAACTCAATTTGGGGGGAGAAACTTACAGATTTGATTCAGTTTACAAGTTGACCAAAAATTCATCTCAGTAATATAATTTCTTTGGAATAAGTTTCCTTTGCTAGTAGTCTTCAGCATGATAAATATTGTAAATATACATAAGAAAATATTATTCTATGCAACGAATTATGGCAAACAAATTCCCTGCGGTGGTAGATCTTTCATCAAAGTAGGGCCTGATTTCACCAGAGATAAGGACTCCTTGTCCATTATATGTATGTCTCTGTATGAAGACATACGTATATATCACTTTCATCTCCAAAAATGGCCCGAATTTGTAGATGTTTCTATAGGGTGTGTAACTGAAAAACATAAGCAAATAGAAAGAAATCGTTGGCTAATGCTTTGGTAACTAAGCATGTTTGATGGCAAATATAGACACATAAAGTTAGCTTAATCTTCTATGAGAAATTTCTAAAACGTCTATGAGAAACAATGTATGAGAAATATCCCACAACATTGATTTTCTTCTCTCCCTTCACTAAAAAAATCCTGATGTTTTTACGTCAGTGCAAGCTACCCAGCTAAAAGATGACATTTCAGCCTCCTTTGTATCCAAGTGTGGCCACAGGACTAGGTTATGCCCCACGAGACTAAATAGAAGTATTATGTACAACATTTCTGTAAGGTTTCCCTATAAAGGTAAGAGTGCTCCTTCTCCTCCATTTATTTTTCTTACTATTTAGAATGGAGCATTATGCCTATAGCTCTAGTAGCCATTTTGGGTCAGCACATGATGGTCTTGAGGATGTAAGCCATGGGCTAAGGATATTAGAATGATAGCTAAAAACAAGGGCTTGGAAACTTCACTGAACCATAAGTCACTGAACCATGCCTGTTTTGGATACTCTCCTTTTAGACTTTTGAATATGCAAAAGAAATAAACTGCCTTGTTTAAGCCACTGTGATCGGTCACGAATATTGTTATGACCAAAGTCATAATGAACTTGGTACCAGGAATTGGGTCCTGTAAAACAGAACCTAAGATTTGACACTGACTAAATGAAGCTAGTGGAAGGAAGATATTAAGTTGGAAAACGGGTGGCCATAATATATGGTTGCAAACATTTGGTCAAGCTGCTGCCTGCTATATCTTGGAGACCACATGTTATCATGAGGTATAGTCATGGGAGGAATGGTGGGAAATTTTCAAAATATTCGCTTTCTTTAATAGTTTGTTGGTGTTTTCATCAAGAAAGGTAAACTCAGGCTATAAGAAAAGTCCTTAAAGCAGTGGGAGAATGGTGGAAAGTTAACTTTCATAAGAAATATTTGTAGGGTGCCTGGGTGGCTAAGTTGGTGGAGTATCAGACTCTTGATTTTGGCTCAGGTCATGATCTCAGTTTGTGGGATGGAGCCCCACATCAGGATCTGTGCTGACAGCACGGAGCCTGCTTGGGATTCTCTCTCTCTGCCCCTCTTCTGCCCATTCTCTCTCTTGCTTTCTCTCTCAATAAATAAATAAACATTAAGAAAAAAAAAGAATTCCCACAGTTACTTATGTAATGATGCAGTGATGATATAACAGGACTACTACCAACATTGTCTTCAATCAATAATTTGGACTTGAAGAGTAAAGGAACCGAGTTTGAATCCCAGGCTCTCGACTTGCTACCTGTGTGGCCTGGGGCGCATCACATATTACCATGTCCTTATCTTTTAAAACCATTGACAGTAGTAGTAACCACATTCTAAGGCTCTTGTGGATTTTAATGTGATCATTTATGTAATGCATTTGGCAGAAAATTTGGTACTAAAAAGACTTTGAATAGATGCTAGTTGTGTCCAACTACAAAGTCACTCTGGAAGTTTTCAATTTAACCTATGACGAGTCAATGGGGTCGTCAGAGAGTAGCTTTAAAATGAGAGATTACAGGACACAGAGAAATAGGCAATAGTCACCAATCTTTCTCAATGATTACCTCTTCTCTTTGTTCCCATCTCTGTGTCAAGCTCCTCGCATTCCCTCTCCTCCTCTCCTCCCTTCTCCCTTGCCCTTTAGTAAGAATTAGGAATTCTAGAAATTATTTAATTGCCATAATAAAATAATCCTGGTGCCTACAAAGTGCTCGCCTTAAAAAAAAAAAAAAGAAAAGAAAAGAAGAGAAAATTGCTTCCTTTTTTATTCCTTAGTTCTTTAGTTTCTCTTAATTTTCTTTTCTTACTGTTCTCCCATATGGGAACGTGAATCTATTGTCTTTTATCCTTTTGACGGACCTCAAGTACTCCCATCTACATTTTAAATCTTGTATATAGTTATGGGGAAAAGGATTATAATTCAACTAGATTCATCAAGATAGATGACTCCAGCTGTTCAAACCATTCAAACATACAAAGCACACACACACACACACAGTTTGCTTTTTCCAGTAGCTTCTAACCAAATGTCCTTATTTATGGCAAATGCACATACACCTTAATCTTGGAGTGACCCCAAGTCAAAGACCTCTCTAAACTCTTTTATCCCTATAAACCTCTTTCTTTTTTTCTTGTTTTAAATTTTTAAAAAATGTTTATTTATTTTTGAGACAGAGAGAGACAGGGCATGAACGGGGGAGGGGCAGAGAGAGAGGGAGACCCAGAATTCGAAGCAGGCCCCTGGCTCTGAGCTGTCAGCACAGAGCTTGACGCGGGGTTCGTACTCAAGGACCGTGATGCCATGACCCAAGCCGAAGTCGGATGCTCAACCGACTGAGCCACCCAGGCACCCCTCCTATAAACCTCTTTCTAAAACTCTCAGAGCTTGCTGCCATTGTTTCTTACCCATCTGTCCTTTTTTTAAAAGTTCTGACTGAAATGAACTCAATTTTCAAGAGCTATAAACACTTAGCAAGAAGTGTTTTGGAGTCCAGGGACTTCTGCTTTACTTCTCAAAGATATTACATGTGTTTTAGAAGTCTCTTGCAGCAGAATTTTCTGTGGTCATTTTACTTTATTTCATTTTTATATTTTATTGTCATTATTTTTTCATGTTTATTTAATTTTGAAAGAGAGAGAGAGACAGAGCATGAGCAGGGGAAGGGCAGAGAGAGAGGGAGACAAAGAATTCGAAGCAGGGTCCAGGCTCTGTGCTAGCAACTCATCAAACCTGATGTGGGGCTTGAACTCATGAACTGTGAGGTCATGACCTGAACCGAAGTTGGAGGCCCAACTGACTGATCCTGAGCTGAAGTTGGAGGGCCAAGTGACTGAGCCACCCAGGCACCCCTGATCATTTTACTTTAGATTTGTCTTCGCTCAAGAGTATTGTGGTCATTGTTTAGGTAACTGATTTGCAATCTAATGCTTGGTGACACCAAAATGTCAAGAATTATCTCGGAATGTCCTGAAGTCCTTTAAAACTTTCAAGACATTTAGAGCACCTGGATGGCTCGGTTGGTTAAGGTCCAACTCTTGATTTCATCTCAGGTCATGATCTCATAGTCCTGGGATGAACTCCGTGTCAGGCTCTCCACTGAGCCTGCTTGGGGTTCCCTGTCTCTCTCTGTCTCTGTCTCTGTCTCTCTCTTTCTCTCTCTGCCCCTCCCCTACTCAGGCTTTCTCTCTGTATCAAAATAAATAGACAAACTTTTTTTTTTAAAGTTTCAAACATCAACATAAATCCACTTTGATGTTAATAACAAATGTTTAGCAAGATGCTTTTTAGAAAGTATGATAAAATTAAATGTTTCTTTATCATAATAAAACATTTTAAAATAATTTCAACATATAACTTTAAAGTAGCTACTTTTAAAACCATTCTGAAACATTCTTAAGGGAGAATGTCCTTCCCATCCATCAGGTCATGTTAATCAAAATCTTATATTGCTTGTACAATATTCAAGTTATCACAATCATTTAGAATGATCACGTTTTAATGGGGCTGCATTTAAATGAGATTTAAATCTTGAAGCTAGTTTGCTATTTTTATTGTTTAGTAAAATTCTGACCACCAAACATCAAGATGGGTTTGCTTTACCATTTGTCTATTATGATTTGATTTTGTCCTAATTTTAATCCTATTGACTAATTTCCTTCAAAATCTGTCCACAATTCGAATACTCATTCCTGGGTGTAATTCTCTTGTAACAAATATGAATTTTCCCTCTGGAGAGGGGGCACATTTCTGGGATTAGTGTCTCTTTTTGGAAAATGAAAGGAGGGAAAATGTTCTTCAAGGGTTTTTATGGGAAAACAGAGGTGATAATTGTATATGTGTTCCTTGTTTTTTTCTCTGTTAATCTTATTTTAATAAATAGAGAACTTTTCCTTTTATCCATTTTATCCATTATGAAATTATTCATTTTTACTTCTTTTAACAGAGAATTTACTCAAAAGTGGTGGATAGGTTTAATTATGAATATTTCCAATCAACATATATTCAAATGTATGTGTCATAGTAGACCTTTATTTATTTATTTATTTGAAAATATAGCTTCTTAGTGAAGGTTTTAAGATGGTAACATAAAATAAACTTGAGAAAAATGTTTGCATTTAGATTCTTTAATTTCTTTGTAACTCTAAGTACCTATTGATTTGTTGTGGCTTTTTTATTTTTCCAGTGTTTCTGTTATCTCTGCTTTGATACTTGCATTTTTGACTTTTCTTTGCTACCACTGTTTGTAGAGAGCAGCCACAGGGAAGGTACCTGCATTCCTTGTGATACTGAAGCAAATAAATCATTGGTTTTTTTTGAGGAGGGGAAGAGTAAGTCATTTTCTCACCTTCTTTGATTCTCCTCCTTTTTTCTGCTGCTTTGATATATCTAACAGCTCCTCTGTAGACCTTCTCCTTCTGTAGTGCTAAAATAATTTCTCATTAGCCAGACAGTCAACACGGAATTAATTCCACTGCAGCATTAGCTAGAGCTAGGGGTGGGGGTTTAGGGGACTCGGGGCAGGGGGTGCAGTTTCAAAGAACTAGAAACAAAATCTCTCCTCGTCAAGAAGTTGAAATTTTAGGGCAGTCAGGCACGTAGGAAGTAATGAAACTGAGCACTATGTCATCAAGTGCAAATTGACATAGGACAGATTGAGAATGAAATGGTGTGAGGGACGACAATTCAAGTAGGAGGAGATGTGAATCCTGAAGGTGACTTTGCTGATATTCATCAAAAAAGACGTCTCCGCAGGTGATTGGAAAGGAAGGAGGTGCACATGCAAATGAGAGAGACATATGTGAGTCCCACATGAATTTGCTAAACTTGCTAGAAATGCCATGGGGAATGATACAAAAGTTTACTTTTCTGGAAAGGAGTGAGTAATGGGGAACAAGCGATCAAGTGACGAATGTACCACAGCCTGTTAGCACAGCAGGCTCTTCACACTCCATTCCATCCATTAAGTCTTCATGACACAACGTGGGAGGCAGATGTTATTCTCACTTTGTAGATGATCAAACTGAGGATCTGAGAGATTAAATAATTTGACCAGTGCTCATGCAAGTAGCATATGGTGGGGCCAGGAGTCAGTCTCACTGTCTATGAGCTGTATGTAGCTTCTGAATGCATCACTTTTGATGTGAATATATGAAAATTGTCTTGGCTACATTTCAGGCTACCAACAGGTATACATTTTTTATATTTGGGTTTCAAAAAGAAACCTTCCCCAGTCCCTTATGTTAGAGTAAAGCACTAATGTCAACAAATCAGTAGATCAGAGCAGAGAGATGCAAAATCACTTTAAAAATATAAATTGGACCCAGATCATCAATATTTGGCTTTATATTTGGAAAATATTTATGTTTCTAAAGAAAAACATAATAATCAGAATATTGGTTTTTATAAAGAGGTAGAAAAGGCCATCATTATCAGTGTCCTTTCTAGCATGCTCCAGAAGAAGTACTACCTGTTTTGAGAAATTGGTCTGTCCAGACACAATGATGGACCCAACCTTAACCATCAGACACAATCATGGGCCCGACCTTAACCCAGACACATACCTCAGTCTCCTCTATCAAACATTCTCTTCATCTTTAAAACCCTCTCTTTCTCCCCTTCTAATTCACTGCTCCCAAGGTGTCTTAGGCTAAATCTCCATAAAACTTCTATATAGAGACAATGTCCCTTTAGCGCTTAAATCTCCAAAGTACCTTAATAAAATGGAATGGAGTTTATCATTCTCTGGGAGTGTTGGTACTATGAGTTCATGCTTCAGAAGAGGTTTCACGGTGGGGTTGGGAAAACTCAAGTTCCTGGATCTGAACTTCAGAGTAGGGAATTCCCCTTCTGGGGGACCTTGAGCTACTAACTGGACTTCCCAAGGTAGTATGATGTTGAGTGACCTTTTCTCTTGGCGTTATTGCAATGACAATATAACATTTAATCAGGTGCAACATTGAGATTTCTAAGTTATGGCATAATATAGATTGT
The DNA here is from genome assembly GCF_018350155.1 of Leopardus geoffroyi. Taxonomy (NCBI): domain Eukaryota; kingdom Metazoa; phylum Chordata; class Mammalia; order Carnivora; family Felidae; genus Leopardus; species Leopardus geoffroyi. The sequence continues at coordinate 126,297,414 of NC_059332.1, forward strand.
GTCTTTGTAGGAAGGATTTAAATAATTATAGTCTATGTAAAGAGGACATCAGTAAAATATTACACAAACTGCATATTAGACCAGAATTTAATGTAGAAACACTTTATGTGGAAGATTTTTAAATGTTAATATATGTATTAAAATCTCTTTCCTATACTTTATTTTCTATATCTGGATAAATATAGTAAGTATTTTTATGTACATAAAAACAGTTGACTCTTAAACAGTGCCAGGGTTAGGGGACCAATCCCCTGCATAGTTGGAAATTCATGTGTCACTTTTGACTCCCTCAAAAACAGAAATGCTAATAGTCTACTGTTGACTGGAAAGCTCATCGAAAACATAACAGTCAATTAATACATATTTTCTATGTCATATGCATTATATACTATATTCTTAGGATAAAGTAAGCTAGAAAAAACAAAATGTTATTAAAAATCATAAGAAAGAGAAAATACATTTATAGTACTGCATTTATCAAAAAAATCCATGTAGGGTGCCTGGGCTCAGTCAGTTAAGCATCCGACTTCTACTGAGGTCACGATCTCGTGGTTGGTGAGATCGAGCCCTGAATCAGGCTCTGTGCTGACAGCTCAGAGCCTGGAGCCTACTTTGGATTCTGTGTGTGTCTCCCTCTGCCCCTCCCCGACTTGTGCTCTGTCTCTCACTCTCTCAAAAATAAACATTAAAAAAAAATCATATATAATTAGGCCCACACAGTTCAAACCCATGTTGTTCAAGGGTCAACTGTGGGCCTAAATGGCATGAAATTTTGCTCATACTTCTTTTTTATTGCGGTTACTTATTTGGAAACGCAAGTGACTTAATCAACTGTGATTCCATCAGGATGTGCTTTTCTTTGCAAAAGTTAATTCTATTTTTGATGAATAGTCTTTGCAGAATGGAGATGGGATGGGAGAAGGGGAGGGCACGTGAAGGTGTAGACCATGAGGAAACCTCAGAGTTTGAAAGCAATTCAAGGGGCCCCTTTAAGGAGGGGAAATGACCAGAGAAAAAAGAGAGAGAGGGAAGGAGTTGAAGAGAAGGACTATGCTAAGGAAAAGGAAGAGAAGGAAAAGAAAAAGAATGTTCTTTCTGTTAACTACGTCATACATGATAAATATCTCTCGGGTATTTGGATATTTATTAAAGCAACCAATTAAGTCATGTACTGCTTTCCAGCTTTCCTGTTTCTCTTTGCCTATCCTTACTTGCTAAAACTTTGAGTGTCCTTACATCTGGGAAGCACATCTGGCAAGAACATGTTTACGATTCCTTTGCTGGTATTCAAAGTAGAAATTCCCAACCTGCTACTCAGCTGTTTTTGGAGATGGACCTTTTCGTTAAAGGGGCTTGTTGGTGTTATTTGGAACTGACTTTAGGACTCTAATTCCCCTGAGAAAACAGTAGTCTGTTTAAACATTCCCTTGATTATAGCATACTCATGTACATTTTTATTATCATTTCAGCCATTTTATGTGGTCATTAATTACTACAAAATTGAACTTCAGTTCATTTTGCAATTCTGTAGCTATGACTGTCATTTTATCTCTTCGAAATATAAATATTCCCTGTCCAATATTATGTCTGTTTTGCAGAGGCTGAGAAATCTATTCTTAAATTAATGACCTGTTTATTTAAATGATGACGATCTTCCTCAGAAGCAGAGGAAAACCATTTGTTGAATCTGACAGCTTAATACATTATTTGTGTTTCGCCCTTGTTCGTGAGGCTACAGAGACTCTGAGAAGTACATTTGGAGGTAACCTGGGAGGCCCGGTGGGCGGACACCCCCATCTTAGCACACTTGTCTACCACATCCGGAATGTGCTGGGAATCTAGTCTCTGCGCGAACGCGTGGAGAGGCAAGATTCTCATTATTTTATGAAGCAGTCAAGGCCATTGGTGGACAGCGTTGATTGCCGGGCAATTCTTCATGACAGTAAGCTAAAATCTGTCCTGAACCATTTCTCCTGCCCCTATCCCCAGCAGCAGGATGGAGTGGTGCTCTTCAGCTTCCCTATAATAGCCCCGAGGGTAGAAGGCCTCATTCAAGCTATCCCCAACTTCTGCTGGGGTAGAAGATACCTGGGCATGTGAATTTGAGCATTTTGCTTCCCCTGCTAAGACCATACCAACCATGATGCAACTTCTTGGGATCAATTATGTGCCAGGCTCTGTTAGTCTCTAATATATATTTTTTCTATACCTCACCACGAGTCTGTGTTGCACACATTATCTTCAAGCTATAGACACAGAGCTGAGAACAAGAATATTGAATAACCACCTAAAGTAACATGGCACCAAGTGGTGGAGTTGGGAGATACTTGTAGTTCTGTACACATCAAAGCATGTGTTTTCCCCCCCTCCGCATCATGGTTCTTCTCTTGCGTCTCACGCTGATTAGCATTTGCTTCTAGAGGACCGACATTCTTCGTGATATGATTTCTAGATTTTTGTCTTCCTGGTCGCGGCTTCTCTCCACTCCCTGAATGTATTCCAATTGTCAATATCTCAATATTGAAATGCAGATCCAAGCATGATCTGTGAATGTGTGAGCTGACAACAGATTTTCCCTGGAACACTGCTATACCACATATTTCTGTACAGGCAGCCGATTTTTAAAGCAATATATCTACATTTTATCAAAAGGGTTCCTAACCGGTTTTGCGCCACAGACCCCTATGTGACTGGTTAAAAATGTTCGCTTCCCTGAATAATGTTTTTAAGTGCATAAAATATAATGCATGGAATTACAAATGAGCAAATTATGCAAAAATGCAATAATAAAGTATTGAAAAGACATTTCTAGTTTAGTGTTACACCTGTGTATGTATACATCTCTTTATTAATGTATTGTTATAAGATCTGGTGGTGGGTCCAATAGTTAAGCTAATCTTGAAGTAGGGAACCATAAATACCATTTTGAGAAACATATGCAAAAATGCTAATGTCATAGAAAAATATCTGTGATTGCTGTTGTTACCAAAGTTACAGTATTGTTATTACTGCTGTGATATTTTGACTATATTCATAATGGAAGAAAATGCTAAATTTCGGTCAGAGGTTAGTGAAAATAAGAATATATAATTTTTCCCTCTTCAAGTTCATGGACCCCCTTGAATTCTATCCATGGACCACTGGACTGTTGCGAAACAGCTTGTCCTTCATTTCTAGTTAATCAAAATTACCAGGCCTCTTACAAAAGCAATATACCCATACGGTTGATTATTTAACTTACAAACAAGATTTAATGTTTATCCTTTAAAATTTTGATCTTACTATGATTAGCATTTCAGCCTATTAAGATAATAATAATAATTATTATTCTTATGTTCATTTAGGTTTTGAGAGAGACAGACAGAGCACGAGTGGCAGAGGGGCAGAAAGAGAGGGAGACACAGAATCAGAAGCAGGCTCCAGGCTTTGAGCCCAACGCAGGGCGCAAAGTCATGGACCACCACCAGATCACGACCTGAGCCGAAGTCAGATGCTTAACTGACTGAGCCACCCAGGAGGCCCTATTAAGATAATTTTACATTATGTTTGTTGCTATTTCTTCTAGCTTTAGGATATCCCTTCTATCTTTAGCCAACTTATCCATTTAAAAAACAACAAGATTGGGGGGATGCCTGGATGGCTCAGTTGGTTGAGTGTCGGACTTGATCTTAGATCATGATCTCATAGTTTGTGAGTTCAAGCCCCACATTGGGCTCTCTGCTCTCAACATAGGGCCCATTTCAGATCCTCTGTCCCTCTCTCTCTGCCTTTCCCTCCCCCTCTCTCTCAAAAATAAAATAAAGAACATTAAAAAAAAAAACAAGATTGGGCTATGGACTAAGGTTTTGAACAATATATTAGAAATCACATTTTTGGTTAATAAAATTCTACAATAAACACTTTTTTACAACAGCAGTTGTGACTCCACATAACTGTACGACTGTCAAAAATATCATGAAACCATGCTTAATAACTTTTGAAGTTTAGATTCATTATATTGGCCTTCCAATATAGACAATTGTATAAATTTATAATCCAGTGACCCAAAGAAAAAAATAAACTAAAGGCTAATTTGCATAACCTTTTCTTCATGAATCATGCCAGCTTCAGGTGTTTACAATGCCATTTTCTGAGAGCCTACCTAGTTAGTGTCTGTTTAACAAATCATTCTAGAAAAATGGCTGGGGATCAACTTCAAACTCACTACTTACTTTGTGAATTCTGGCATTCATCTCATTCTCTTTTCTGAGAATTAGGACATATCTTTAAGCTTGGATAAAGTTTGCTTGAGTCTAAATAATTTAACCCATTTACAACAATTAAATGTGCCTATGAGTCTCATAATCTTATTCCCTTTTTCCTTCCTCACTTTCTCCTTCCTCCCTCTGTTCCTTTTTTTCTCCTTCCTTCTCTCCTCTTCCCTCCCTGCCTCCCTGCCTCCTTTTGTCCTTTTCTTTCCTTCCTTCCTTCTTTCCTTCCTTCCTTACCTTCTTTCCTTCCTTCTTTCTTTCCTTCCTCCCTCCCTTCCTTCCTTCCTTCCTTTCTTCCTTCCTTCCTTCCTTCCTTCCTTTATTCAGTATGGAATCATGTGAGCTACTAGGATTATACAGATAAGTAAGACATGTCCCTTAAAGTCAAAGGACTCACATCTTACCTTCCATAGAAACACTGGCCTTCTTAGACTTGATATTTTAGCAGGTGGTTCATTTGGGAAGGAACACTCATAATAAAGATGAATTTTGTCCCAGGGTATGTCTTGATTAGTTTTCTTTCATCTTACTTTCCTTCCTCTTAGCTTGAAACTTCTAGCATCCTTGAGAGCTCTGTTTTGAGTTGGTTTTGATGGTCTTCTACTAGAATTGAAGCATTTATTTTTCTTAGCAGTCTATTCTTACTGGTTGCCTTTTAGCACTTTTTGGAAGTTTCAGCTAGATTTGGGGTTAGCTTTCCATCCCAAACTAAGCTTTCCTTGTTGTGTATTGTTCATCATCTATCTTCAGTATATGTCCATTTTGTGTATGTGCTATGTATAGTTTCCAGGATAGTTATTTTTTCCTTTATTTTCCATTAATTTTATTATTTAAAATTTGTTTAGTAATGTGTTGAGTTTGCTAAGAATTTCCTAATATAGTATATATCTGTTAAATAATCAGTTCATGAAAGGAAACTGTTCAAACTTGTTATGTATAAATTTGCTGATTTTTCATCGAAAAATTTACTTTATGAACAATAAATACATGAAAGTTTGGGACAAAAGTTTAGTAAATGAATGAAATTGTTAATTTCAGCTTTGTATGTCTTTATTTCTCCTTCTACACTTTGCAAGAATTTTTGACATTGCAACATGCTCCCTTAACATTATCTTAGTTTTATTTACTCTTCCAATTGATTTATTCTGAATAAATTTAGTCTGTTCAAAAGTTGATTAGCTGGATATAGCAATACCCTTGTGAAATCTATCATAAATGCAGTGTGAAAATCTTTGTAAATTTGATCATGCAATAGTAAATTCATTTCTTTCTTTTTCTCTCTTATTCAATAGGAAAAGTAGCCGAATAACATGATTGCAAGAAGAAGATAAATATATATTTGCAAAGCTCATTTAAAAAAGTGGATATTTCTGCCATTTCCATTTGGGACACTTATTTATCTTGGGTTATTTAGATAGCTTTGAAGTTAAAAATAAAACACTGCAATTCATCAATGTATATAGCAAAGTTGTACTTTGGTTTGTCCCCAGGCATTCCCATCCTTTTGCTACCTATGTAAGTAAGTTGGTTTATTCCATGGTTTAAGAACTCTTCTTTGACCAAATACAGAATTTCTGGGAAACCCCCCCCCCCCCTCCCCCATATGATAGGAAACACTCACAGAGAAGGAGAATGCAATTTGATTGATTCTGAACTTCTCAGCGAACCAAGTGATTTCAGATGTCATAACCTGGTCACCCTCGCATCTGTGCGTGTATATGTTATAGGCAAACATTTATCTGAACCCCCATGAATATGCTTGGTCCCCCATACCAAAAGAGCCAACATTTTTCTTTGTCTCTATCTGTCTTCTTGCTCCCTTTTCTTATACGTGGTCCCCAGGGAATTGCCAGGGCAGAACAATTAAAACTTAGCTACAGTACATTAAATGTTCTCTAAAAGTACTCCCACTGTTTATATAGCATGATCATCCTGGAGGGAATTTTCAACAACTGTCTCAAATCACTGTCTACTAAGTGTTCCCTTGTTGTGTCCACAAGATGAAGTGAAGTGAAGCATTAAACATTTATTGGATCAATTAAAAGATATTTGATTTTGACTTTCAAGCATTTCATCATCTTTTATTCAAATTATTGGAATCATTTTAGGTATAAGACTTGAATTATCTGAATCATCATGTATTTACTTTCCATATTTATATGAACATTTCATTAGTTCCTGGGATATTATTTTTATTTTCCTCGGAAAGAATTCCATAGTAAGTTATTTGCTGCAGTAGCCTGAGCAGGAGATGGCATTCTGCCATCTTTACCAGCATCATTTTACATTGTAGAGCTGCGTAAGGAACCTTTAAGCAGTTCTCTACCCACATTCACAGTCAAGCCTTATTGGAGGATGCTGTTGGTTACCTCCAAAGCAGTAACCGAAAGGTTCCAGGAAAATCTTCGGAACCATCAACAGCATGTGGCAAATGCCTTAATCCCACCGTTAGTTAGGGTAATCCTTATGCAAATTCTTGTGTGAAGGAATACATTAAGATATAAATTACATAGCAGAAATTCATTTCATTAAAGCAGTTTTGTTTTTCCTCTGAAGCAAGGATATTGGGTCCGAAATGAGGTCTTGGATACTTAGAAGGCAAAGGCACACTGGGAAGCTGACTGTAATGAAGAAAGGGAAGGGATGAGGAACAAGACAACTTTGGACTATGTAATGATTTCGCTGTCAGACAACTAAGTCTTATCCACTCTTGTAAACCAGAATTACTCAGTCTTCAAAGAAGGAGGAATCTATGATGGAAGCATGTTGAGACGGAGCCTCGAAGCACAGTAGAGTGGTCATTTTTATAAGGCATGTAAGTTCAATAAGAGAAGGTTAGATAAATCTGGACCTATGTGTATTCTAGAAAAAAGTCTGGGTAGCATACCTCTGGGTATTATCACCTTCCAGAACATGCAGGTGGGGTTTGAGAGAAAAATGCTGGGGCAGACTAAGTCTCACAGCCTAATTACTTTCTACATCTACATGAGTACTTACTTAGCATCCTCTTCATATCAAGCCCAAGTAAAGTTCATTTAGTACCTACATCACTGCGCTGCCATTAAGTTTCTCCTTTGGGTCAAATCTTTCTCTCAAGATTTACAACCGCTGCTTCTCTTGACCTCCATAAGCAGGAAATATCCATGTACCTCTGAGTTTTCAGAATCCTTGCTGCCCATAGCAGCCAAATGAGATGACTGTCTTAGCCTTAAGCATTAGACTCAGAGAAGGTTACAGTATACTTTTAATCAGAAAAAAAAAAAAAAAAAAAAAAAAAAAACCCAGCCATGTGAGATGTCAGTTTCTTTTTGTTGGAATGTAACCTAGAATTCTGACTTTAAAGCACCATCTTCTGATGAAGGTTTCTGCCATGTGCTTTTAAGGAGACACTGTTCCTTGGACTTCCTGAAATCACATCCCTAGAAAATTCAAAGTTTTACATTCTGGCAACAGGGGGTGCAAATTAAAATTGCACTGAGTTCTTTTCCTCTTCTCTTAAACCACTTCAAACTAGCTTGTAATTGGTTTGGAGGGATTGTTTTAAAAATAACCTTATAATATTTGCTTAAAATGATGTTAAGGATGTTTTACAATACCTAGAGGATCACACAGCACTTGAGAGTTGATTACCTTTTTTTTTTTTTTTTTTCATTTTGCATTTGCATCTCCTGCTGTAAGAGTAACAGTGCAATCTGGGAATCATTCTGGGCCTCAAATATTGTTTCTACAAGTTATAAAGTACAGTGGAGAGTAAGCTGTTGTCTACTTTATTTGATTAAGCTTAGTAGCTAACTTAGAAAATTGGTCTTCTCCAGCGATTTCTTACACGACTTGTCTGGTGTGCTAGTCTACACACAATGGGCTCTAAGTTGCTTTAAGCACATAGACTAACTGAACAGAAGAGTTGCAACATCACATTGTTCCGCGGTATATTTCAGCTATTTCTGCATTTTTCCAATCAAAACAGGATGCGTGGTTGAGTATTGTCGTTTTGTTGATTGGAATGATCAACATTAAAATGTTCAAGGATTCTTTGGACTGAACCGGAAGACCACCAGGAGCCCTTGAAGAGGCTGGGTAAGCCCCGGGACACTGAGCATTCATTCTTCTGAAAAGTTCACAGAGGAGTGCTCTCTACTATTTTTTCTGTCCCCTTTCTAAGAAAATGCAAAAAAAAAAAAAAATGCCTTTCTTCACACCACTGGACAAATTACCTTAGGATAAATTGAATCTTATTTGCAGTCCAGTGGTTTTATGTAATCAATTTTTTTTGAAACCTGGTTTCAAACGGGAACACTCGAATAATATGAAAAATCTAAGTAGGGCTAGGAACTGTCCTCTCAGATAGCATGGGGAAAGAGCAGTGTGACTAAAACTGAAAGTTTTGGTCCAAGTTCAGGCTTTGCCTTTCCCCAACAGTGTGGTCTTGAACAGGTCATTTATACTCTCAGTCTCAATGCCTTCCTTGGGCATAATATTACGACCTCAGTTTGTTTTGTTTTGTGACTACCAATAACACAAGGTGAACATGCTTTGTAAATTCTAAAATGTTAACAAACATCAAGTTATGATCTTGATGATTCTTGTTCTCCATCAATTGGTCAACAGTCTCACTGATGAGCAATCCCCTTTGTAAGCTTTATTGTATCGACAATAGCTGGATGATGGGAAAAGGAGGACAAAGGGGGCTGTCAAATGAGACAAAGGAAACAGTGAGGGCACAGGAAGAAAGACTGGCATATGGTGAGGTGGGGGAAGGGCAAGGCACGGAGGATACTGGTCAGAGGAAGAAACACACAACACACACACACACACACACACACACACACACACGCTTCTGTAGAAGTAGCTCTTACAAGTAAAAGATGGATAGTAGGGTGGAAATGTCGCTGAATGATCTTTTTGTCAGATCCTGTCTTATAAAATCAGCTGTCAATTGCAGATTGGCAGCTGCAGCCATGCCTATTTAAACAAATTTAATCTCGGTCTCATTTTGTGGGTGATAAGAGGCCTTTAACTGGTAGCTTCTGGGTTTGTTCTTAGGCCTTTGCATGTCATTATCCATTAAACAGACTATGTCCACCAAATGCGGGGTTTAAGGTGGTGCTCTGACTGCCTGGGCGTGGAAACAGTTCTGGAAACATCCTCCAGGTGACACGATTAATAAATTTCTCAGTTTCCAGTTGCGGTCCCAGGATTATTTGAGGTTCTGGTGTTAACGCAGATTCCTGAGACCTTCAAACTGAGCACATCAATGTCCGTTTCCACAGAGCCCGGGTATCTGTATGCAGAACAAGATTTTTAGGTGGTCGCTGCCCACACACCGGGGTGACCACCCCTGATGGGGTCATTGTGGGCACCAGCTGCAGGGTCCTGGCAACAGGGCAACCTCAGCAGGAGGAGCTTCAGGCTGGCTGAGATGCCCAAAGCTCCCAGCCGCTGTCCCAGAGGATTTTCCCTGGAGGGAAGGTAAACTAGGGTCCTAAGTGTCTCATCCTCCTTCGGTCTTTTCCCGCTTAGAAGCTCGGGGATACTCCGGAGGCGGTTTCATCCCTGGTTTCTTTGCCTTTTGTTTTTCATCTTGAATCTTCACCCTGGCCTTTCTGTTTCAGATTGCTGGTTTAGTTTTGGTTACGGTTGGTGAGTCACAGAAAGCACGAGGCATTGTTATCTGCAACTTTTGGTGTGCCCTAGGGACTATTATCTGTGTATTTTGGGCCAAGGGATCTCTTTTCTGGATTTGGGAAAAATGCAGAAGAGAAAGAAAACTTGATATTTAGCACAGGGGCTACTGTCATGCATCAATCTACATCAAAAGAACCCAGGGCTTCCGGCCCGCCCCTGCTCACTGTCTGAAGCCTCCACAAGCCTCAGACCTCGCTCGGCAGAAGGAAATGTGCGGAAGTGTAGTTTTCACAGGAATTAACTCTTGCAGCTAAACAGGCACATCAGGTTGCTTTAGATCCCTTCCCTCATAAAAGCCCACGTTGTGTTCTCCTCGTCCACACTGGTGTTCTGTTTTGCTATAACTTTGCAAATTCAACGAATGTTTTGCAGGTGAGGAAAAAAAAAAAGCCCACGGAATCTTTATTGCCTTATTTAAAAAAGAAAAATCTGTGGAGCAAGAAAGAATGTGACTGCGTTTTTATTTATGGTCAATGAGCCCGGATGAATATGCGGTAAACGTTGCTGAGACCGTCACAAAGCAAATCACCATGTCACAAGAAATATTATTAAATTCTATAATTTCCTTTTCTGAAAATAGTTTCTCTGTATGGAGTTGGAAAAAGAAAATTGCATTCAATATTCACCTTAACTGAAAAGCAGCTGAGTGCGGTGGCTGATATCCTATAAATAGCAGATCTGTGACCTCATTCCTGTTCTCTCCCTTGCCTAGCTGTTTCCAGTTTCAAGTTGAATAGAAAATTGTCAATCATCTGGTGAATCTGAGCATCTAGGCCAGCTTATGGGGAGAATTCTGGCCCGGTCCTTGTTTTTCTGTAGTCATTCAGGTACGGCGCCTCCATTTAAGCAAAGCAGTCGGCAGTCTGTGTCTGTTCCTTTTTGCCTACATTGCACAGGTAATTGCGGTTGTGTGGAAATGGCCTTTCCTGACCTTGGAAAACTGCTTAACCTTTCAGAGCCTCAGGTTATCCATCTGTAAAGCGAATATTGTAGCTGCCTCTCCCTCATTTCAATGGAATGCTTTGAGAATTGATTAGATAGTGTGCATAAAGCAAGTTGACCTCCTCAAGAAGGAATACAATGTATGATTTTATTTCTGGTCTCCAAGCTCTTAGGCCAGGCCTCTCCAGTACAACGTGGTCATTATCTGTGCTGTTGCACTGCCTGGAGAGGAAATTCACACCATTCAGGGTAAAACAATCCACTCCAGTCTCTAAATGGTGGGGATTGTCTATCTATGGAGCACAAATTCAACAGATGGTTGCCAACCTTCCACTTGATTTTGTGGCTCTTTAAACTGTGTTCATTAAAACTTCAACTTGCAGACAGCTTTGTAGAGACTCGAAGGGATGTATGAATGTCAGTTTGCGATATAACGGCTACAGCTGGGGTCTTATGTCTCTGATTCTTAGGAGCAGTGGTTAAATCGATGTGTAAAATAACACACAGGATCACTATCAATAATCAGAAGGGCTTGCTTCCCACATGTTTGTGAATCTTCTATTAATGTCAACATTTTGGAACTTCACTAATAAGCCTGTTTTGCAGAATTTCAGCACAACCATGTTTCATGTTGAATTTCAAGTTCCTTTTTTTCAGAAGACGGAACACAAATGTGAACCAAGGTTTTGGGGAAACAGACCAAATGTGTTTCTGTTTTTGTTTTACCATCTTTAGAGAGATGTATAATGCCATGGCACTTTTTATTTAAAGCTCACTGACTTCTTTAGTCTTTCTTTCTCCCCTTCTTCTCTGGGCATGCACGCATATGTGTACTCCATACTTAGCTTGTGAAGTTTTCATTTATTTAGCAAATGCCTTGCTTTACTGAACATTTTGACTATTTCCTTGGACTGTTTTGTTGCAAGAAATAAATGTGTTCTTTAAATGATTTATTTCGTTTTCTATCGACTTGGGAACCAACATAAAATTGACATTCTTAGAAAACAAAGGTGCTGTGGAACTTGAAAACATTTACTCTGAAATAAAAATTTGTGTTTACTTAGAGCTCGGTTTCAGTTGAAAAACAAACATCATAGCCCCTCAGAAAAAGAAGAGAAGCCCCCTGCTGACACATTCTCTCATTGATTGATGATGTTGTCTTGGCAGAGCAACTTCAGAAATGGCAATGAGGGAACAAACTGGTCGGGTTTTATTCAATAAGATACCTTTTAAAAAAGAAAAGAATTCCTCTCAAAATTCAAGGAATTGCATTTGAAACTTGTGAAACACAGTTGTGTGAGTTCAGTCTTTGGAACACAAAGAAAATGGAATTGTGTCTTGCTCTCATTCCTAAGACATCAGTCCAGTTTGAAGGCCACTAGTCCACACGACAATGTGTGGCATTATATGTGTGGAGGGATACACATCAATAGGAGTATGACTTCTCTGTTTCCTGCTGGGCCATATAAGTCTTGTATGGGCCTGACCTGAGAATTATATACTAATTCTATATACTAAACAATACATGCACCGAAAGGGAGACTTATGAAATATTTACAGTGGGCCAGGCACAGTGCATTATGCATATTAACTCAATTTATCTTCACATTGGCTTTATGATAGGTCTTTATTATACAGATGAGGAAATGGTACAGAGTAGTTAAGTCATTAGCCAAAGATCACACAGCTAGAGAAGAGCAGAGCTGGGATTTGAACCTAAGACATCTGATCCCAGTTATCTCTTGTTAGACCTATGAATCTTCTTTGTATGTATTAATAATAATAATAATAATAAATCCTTAATACATTGATAGCTTAGTACAAAGGTAATTTCTGAATTAGTCACATTGTTTTCATTTCTCATTCTGTACTTTCAGACATTTTAAAACTTTAATTTGCTTTTCATTTCTCTAACAGGTTTGGTTATTTTTACTGCAAGACTTTTGGACCTGCGTGATCCAATTTAACGCCATTCATTAGCACTTTCTTTTAGGTTGCTGTGGGAGTCTATAAAATTACTTCAGGCAGGTATAAAATTCTTTCCCATTTAGTTCTAACTTTTTTTTTTTACCATGAACAAAAGTATATCTTTTAAATCTTATTTTTAAAGTATAATTTTGACCACTTATAATCATATCTGTGTTTTCCTCTCGGATATAGCATTTCTCAAGATTTTAGGGGGAAAGAGTGATTGCTTGGCCTTTTCTTTTTTTTTTTTTTTAACTTTTTTTTAAACATTTATTTATTTTTGAGACAGAGAGAGACAGAGCATGAACGGGGGAGGGTCAGAGAGAGAGACCACAGAATCTGAAACAGGCTCCAGGCTCTGAAGTATCAGCACAGAGCCTGATGTGGGGCTCGAACTCATGGACCAGGAGATCATGACCTGAGCCGAAGCCAGACGCTTAACTGACTGAGCCACCCAGGGGCCCCAATTGCTTGGTCTTTTCAATGTGGATGTTTGGTCTTCACCCCTCACCCCTGATTTGGGGGTATTTTGCTTATCTATTTTTTTTTCACTCCTCCATTTGTACAGTAGCAGAATTGTTTATGATAATAAAAGGAAGTCACTTAAAAGCTTCCTAACCATTTATAAAACACTAAAAGTAGAGCTTTGGTATTTAAAAGAGCATGTGTTTGGAGAGTAAGTATATGGGACCCTTCCTTTAGGTCTTGATAGGTTTTTATAAGTATATGACTAGGTTCTTGATGTATTCTCAAACAGAACAAATTAGGGGACTTGGCTGTATTCTACTTTTAAAGATTTCTAATTCAATACTACAAACAATCTGAAGGGTAGCCCATCGATGACCCTGTGAAGCATAAATAGGAAAAGCTACAGGGTGGTAGGTCTGAAATTTTATACCATTGCAATACTTTTTTCTATTGCTTATAAGTCTTGGTACCATGCTGCTGAAGTGAAATCTTCCCTTAAATTTTGCCTACCAATCTGAATGAAGAATTTGATCTACTCTTGCAAGATGGTGTTGACTTTGGTAGCCTCAACACTTTCATAGTGGAGGCCCATTAAACAGGAACAATAGCAAAACCTCTTTAAATGAGAAAATAAGGTTGAGTTGCCCAGGGTCCCCTCGTTTGAAAATCAACAAACCCACCTACTAGGTAGAGAACTTTCCCAGAGTGCTAAGGAGTGAATCTGTGTGTCTTTGAGTAACTATACTCTAGATTACTCCACTTTCCTAGAGCTGAGTCTTTTAAGTGGCACAAAGCAATTGAATTTATTTTTAAAGCTCTGATAAAGATTCAGAAGGTGAAAACTTTTTTCAAATGAGTCCTACCGTGTACCAAGATGACTAGACAATGAATCTTCAAAATCATTTTCTCCAGAGATTGCAGAACACTTTAAAAATCATAATTAGGGGGCGCCTGGGTGGCGCAGTCGGTTAAGCGTCCGACTTCAGCCAGGTCATGATCTCGCGGTCCGTGAGTTCGAGCCCCGCGTCGGGCTCTGGGCTGATGGCTCAGAGCCTGGAGCCTGTTTCCGATTCTGTGTCTCCCTCTCTCTCTGCCCCTCGCCCGTTCATGCTCTGTCTCTCTCTGTCCCAAAAATAAATAAACGTTGAAAAAAAAAATTAAAAAAAAAATCATAATTAGGAAGAGATACAGTTACTGGAATTTGTTAGAAAGCCAGAATAAAATAAGAAAATGCAATAAATATCTCAATGAGGATTTCTCAAAATCTTAATCTTCCGTAGATGGCTCTCTGTTCTCTAATTTTGCTTTTTTTTTTTTTTTAAGTAAAATATTGTTACTTCATGATTTTTAATGTCTTAGTTTCCACTTTGGAATCTATGAATTGTTAAGACTTTCAGTTGTCTGGGACACTTCTGCTTGGAGACAGTAAATGTAGACATTTCTTGCAAGACGTTTGGCAGAAAAAGAAGGAAAAGAGGTAGGGCCTGGAAAGAGAACTACAGTCAAGGGAAGGTTTGAATTCAAATGAGTTTTAAATCAGAAGATCTGGGCCTCCTCCCTTCTTCTATATTTATTCACAAATTAGTTCTTGTAACCAAATGAGCTGATTGTCTACCATATATACATACAGCAGGCATTGTATTGGGCTCTTGGGAAAGACACATTTTATTTACTTATTTTCACATATATTTATAATTTGCCTTGTTGCACACATGATTCGAGGTAAGAAGAAATGAAAACTACCTTTAAGCTGCCCTTCCATGTTTGAAGTCTACCAAAGGATAGATTTAGCTATAGAAAAATTACAGTACAATGTAAGTGCTATCATCAGGAGATGGCAAAGCACTATGGGAGCACAGTGGGTCTAGTAACTACATCAGCAGCCTGTTGATTTTCAGCTGCTGCTTTAATTGATTCCTTAAAATGTACATAACTTTACTATATGCCCCAGGAGAGGTCTAGATTCCTGGACTAAGCAGAAAATTCGGAGTAACCATCGCCACAATCTGAGGGGCATAGCCTGCTTAGTAAAGTGACTCTGATACACTTACTAGATATGCAGGCAATTTCTAGTTTGTCTGAATCCCCATAGGGCAACAGCACACATGGTCTTGAATTAATCCCAGAAGATTTTGAACTTGTATAAAGGAATGGACAACTATGCCCAAGGATCTTGAGTGTTTAAGCAATGACTGTTCTAAGATCCTGGTATTATAAGTGGGGAAAGTATATTTTTGTTTAAAATTTTTTGGTTTCAATGGCGATATTTGTGTGTTTATTTCCTCTGGAGAAACAAAGATAAAGAGGAAACGAGGGGAGGGGACTGTGGTCTAAGGATTGCAAATAATTCTTTGTGGTATGTGTTGCTCTGCCTGGACAGAGCTTTATTTTCTCTATTTTGGGGTTATATGTAGTTATATCCATTAGTTATGTTTATAGAACTGGTTACATGTGGTTGAGTTATATGTGGTTATAATTATGTGTGGTTGAGGCCAGAAGATGACGCTGAGTAAAAACATAGGTAATTATCTGATTTCCTTTCTAACTTTGCTCTTAGCAAATGAGGACATTTGCCTGAGATTGAATTTGAGCAGTTTTAAAAGAACAGGTAAAGTCAAATTACATAGCTCTGGCAATATATTTTGTGTTGTGCTAGTAACTTTAAAAATTATAATTAAGTATTTTTTATGTTGCAACTTCTCCTACACCTCCTGTTAAAAGTAAATTCATGTGGAGTCTCGGCAAAATTCATGTTTTTTTTTTTTTTTTTCTGCAGGAATGCAAATAATACAAAGTTTTAAAATAGGAAATCCAGAGATTTTCCCTATTCCCTTCTTAGGGCTGTGTTATAAAGACATCCACTGGCAAATTTATATTTATTTCAGTAATACAAAGGTCAATATCCTCCTGACTGCCTGCTCTGTCTCCTAATACAAAGTGTTAATCACAAGTATTTTCTGGACGAAGTGATGACAGATGTTACCAAAACGTCCCTATTTGTTATAAATTAGTTCTACACACACACACACACACACACACACACGCAGTAAAACACAGCAGAAACTCTTGCGTAAAAGGGAGCTGAAGGTGGTTGAAATTCAGTCATGATCCAAGTACATGCTAAGAATTAGGCAGCATTTTTCAAATTCCAGAAGGAATCACTGAGAGGAGGGGAGCAGAGAACTGGCCAGGAGAGTGAGAATTGTATCTTGGGGGAGGGGAAGAGAATGGCCAGCTTTTTATACCTCCTTCTTTTATAGGAAAAAAGAGCAGCCAGCAGAAACTAGATGGGGATCAACATGGGGTGAGGGCGGAGGGACTCAACCGCTGAGACAGTCAATAGGCAGATTGTTCATCGCACATTGCCAGAAGATTAGCTGAGCAAAAGCACAGACAATGCTGATTAGCGACTTGAAATGCATCAGTTCTTACTGGGGAGAACAAAGCCGGTCCAGATCACTGCCCTACAGCCTAACTGCAATAATGGAACCCAGCTATGCTCGACATAATGTTTAGAGCTGAGAAATGTGGGCAACGTGTCTATCTGTTTGTATTCACTAAATTTCTCTCATCTTTGGAATGGCCTCAAGAGATACATATCTTATTTCTACCGGGTTCTCAAGGGACAGCAGTCCTATAATCACACCCCCACATATTTCAGCCCCTTGTGGATTGTGTATTTCTTTTCACTTAATCTGAGAACGCAGATATTGAATTGTCAAATTTGGCCTTTTTTTTTTTTTTTTTTTTTTTTTTACACTGACCTTGCAAAGGCAGGTGATCATATTGGGAACATTTTTTAAAATTGCTCTCAAATTGTATTATTTGCTTACATAGAGAACTGGTAGCGACCGTTATAAATGTATTTGAATATTTTGAAGTTATGAAATAAAGTTTTGAACTAAAGTAAAGAAACATATTTGCCTTGTATCCTATGAATATGTTTCAGACAAAGCCTGTGGATGACTTGTTTTATCCTGATCTCCTTTCATATTGAGTCCAGAGACCTCTAGGGTGTTTTTGCCTCCACCCCACTTCAGAGGTTTGGTTCGGACACCTAAGAAATGGAATATGACCTTGGGGTGGCACAAATTCTAAGATGCTGGAAATTTTTAGAGAAAAGTCTTTATATGCATTATTACTGAACCCATCAAATATAGCCTTTCCATTTAATTGATGTTATAATTAAACCTAAGAATAGCCATCTCCCTTTACATTTTCTTCACATATGTAAAAGTAATCTTAATATTATTAATAGATCTGTGTTACTCTTTATTGAAAGGCTTTCTCTTCCCCAGATAAAGGAGATTTACTTTAGTCATAATGCTCTTAATAGGATTCATCTAGGAGAAAAGCACTATAAGGCTGATGTGTCTTTCGCAATCCTCATTGACATTGTATACCTTATTGGGCTTGTAGTTTCTCTCCATTTCCTTTTGTTCTTTCTTTGTATTTTTTAATGCTCAGCCCCTTCTAACTTTACTTACACACTTTCTAACACCTGATTAATTCAGAGATTCTTCTCTACATCAGGGAAACAATGAAAAAATTTTCAGAATATTTTATACGAATGAGATTTTCTTTTTTTAACCTAACCACGCCACCTTTAAAATTTAAAATATATTAGAATTATTTGCACCAAATTCATGAGACAACAGATTGTTGACAATAATCTATATAAAAACTCCTACAAATATTTTGGAGAAACATATAAAAAATTCAATGCCAAAAAGAAGCAATGGGTATGATTCAGAGATGAAATGCAATGGCTAAGAAATGCGAAAAAAAATGCTCACTGTCACCGGTAAACTGTGTTAAATACAGACTGAAAATAGATTGCGATAATATTGACAAAAATTGTAAAAGGTGGATAACATCCAATGTTGGCAAAGCTATAGAGAAAAAAAGTAATGGTGTAACTTGATACGCTGTATTTTTAGATAGTTTGCCAACACCTATCAAAATGTAAAATTGTGAACCCTTTCATCCATTAACGCTATTTCTAGAAAGTCATTCTACAGAAAATTCAGATGGGAGCACCAATAATTTTTTGCCTCTTTTTATTTTTTTATTTTTTTATTTTTTTTTTTTTAAATTTTTTTTTCAACTTTTTTATTTATTTTTGGGACAGAGAGAGACAGAGCATGAACGGGGGAGGGGCAGAGAGAGAGGGAGACACAGAATCGGAAACAGGCTCCAGGCTCTGAGCCATCAGCCCAGAGCCTGACGCGGGGCTCGAACTCACGGACCGCGAGATCGTGACCTGGCTGAAGTTGGACACTTAACCGACTGCGCCACCCAGGCGCCCCATTTTTGCCTCTTTTTAAAAATGTTTATAGGGAAGCAGTTAATTGATGGCATTGCTGTTATATTCACCACATGGAGTGTTATATAATAGTTAACGTGGATGATGTCCTAACAGAAATACCTGTGCAATATATTGAATCTCAGGATGAAAAAGATGAATCTCAGAAACATAAGCACAGAGTGATCTCATAGATGCAAAAGAGAAAGAGAAAAGGAGAGAGAGAGAAAGAGAGAAAGAGAGGAAAAAAAAGAAAAACTACCTATCTATGTGTATAAAAGTACCACAAATACTTGAAAGGATAACACAAAACTGTCACTAAGGTAACTCTGGGGAAAGAAGAGGGTTATAACAAGGAATGAGGAGGAAATTACTAAACTATCTTAGATTGTTTCAATTATGTTTTATGTTGGTAACACAAACCCATAAAAAGAATACATATTCCAGTGCATAGGTGAATTCAAATTAAGCTAACAAGAATGTTAGCTAGTACAGGTCTGCAAAAAATATGCTTAATGAATGAATAAGAACAATGGGTTACTTGTAAATAGAATATCATATGAAGTTATAACACTTGTTTTGAAAATGTGATTTTTTTCCCCAAACAAACTGATAGAATAGGGAATAATTTGAGCATAACACAAATGTTCCATTCCTTTATGTTTGTGTCTATCCATGGAAAACACTAGGTGTATACAGAGAACAGCACCCAACTCAGTTGAACTGTGAGGAAAACACAAAATGTACACACACACACACACACACACACACCCCTCAAACGTTTGCCTCCTATCTCACTGTATGTATTATGAGTCACCCATGTACATCTGTTGTTACATTTTCCATCTGATTTTAGATAACCCGCTCCATTGCTTTGTAATAGCTCAGAACTGAAACTCTCAACAGTCCCTTCTACAAGCAAACTTCAAGTTTTTTCAAGGTAAAGTGTCATATTTATTAGAATATTTATATTTAGTTAAATATTTCATATGTGTAAAGCCACACTACTGTGTTTATTAGGTTTCTATATTAGTTTTAGTGTGTCATTGACAAAACTTTTGAGTGTTGTACTCCTTAACACAATTTTCCCCAAAAGCTCTGTTATTTTCATTGCATAATTTTACACAGCATGGCACTTTTTAGGAACGCATATGTTATATTATTGTAGAACTGGTCCTATTCTATATGTGATAGAATAATGAATCCCGGAGTCTGGTTCTCTGCTTTGATGGAAGTCCATAAGTAGCATTTGTCGGGAGATAATTATCTATAGGTGTCTCACATTTCTGCCCATCTTCTGAGTAAAGGCACAAAGTGTCTTTCTTCCAGATGATCTTTTCAAGGATGTTTATATAGCACACGGCGTCTGCGGTTAGAGAAAGCATCTCTCTCTGGAGCAAAGGCGGGTGTGTTTACAGTCTTGGAAGACAGAGAAAGTATTTCCCCTCCAGAGCAACGAGCAAGTACGTTTACTACTCAGTATAAAAGATTTGGTTCCCTAAGCTCAGGATTTCTTTCCTACAACCAACTGGGTGTCCACATGTCGTTTGACCCTCTTTGTATCACTCTGTGGGGACTGAGGCTTGGAGAACGAGTGCAAGAACGATAAATCTTTGGCCACTAATATTGCTTTGGGTAATAAACTTTTCTTTGCTTTTGACTCACAGGTTCCATGTCTCTCGTTAGCATGCACAAAGCTGTGGAAGATGAGCAGACACTGATCTGTAAACAGTATAGAACCCCAGACCCTTCAGTTTTGGGCGAGATGTCCTGGTATTACAGATATCTTCATAAAATTATTGTTCAATATAGTTCAGGACCTTATTGCAAACGTAATGATGATCATTAAATACTGTCTTTTTTTTTTTTTTTTTTTTTTTTACTTTAAAGAATGATGTATCCAATAACAGCAAACTAAAGATGGTCCCTAAGGACGTTTGAAATAAACAACATCTTTAGTCATCAAAAAGTGGGGTAGAGAGTATTTTTAGTTTTCATTTTACTTGATGGAATGAACAATTCTTTGTTCACATTACTTAAAATGAGAATTATGCGGGTTAACATCGTCTTGCTCTGTGTAATGGGTTATCTTTGAAATTCTTAGAAACAACTTACCATTCACGGAAATGTAATTAATTCTGCTATAGTTTCATTTATTTGATTAAACAATAAATATTAAGTTTCTATCCTCTGCCAAGCACTATAGTGGATACAAAAATGAACAAGATTTTCAGAACTTTGCACTCTAATACAGGATAAAACAAAGCAAAACATAAGCATTATGCACTATGTCTCCACATGATAGGGACAAATAAAGGAGGTGTTCCGAGGAGAGACGGATAGGAGAAGACACCAAGGAAGAAGTGGAATTAGGAAGAGGGACATTTGAAGAGAAGGGAAGGGTGTGTTGATACAGGAAAGTTAATGCCCTAGTGGAAGAAAAGCCTGGAAAGAAGAATTGGGAGGAAGACCCCCGTTCTACAGAGTCATGATTGTTATGGATACTTACTTCATTGATTCTAAGGCAAACAGTTTTAAAACTGGAACACTTCTCTAATGCATTTAATAATCTACGGTACTTTACAATATCTGGTGTCTTACAATTGCTCTAAGTGTGTTAGCAGCCATGACATAACTGTATGAACATACCTGCTTGACACTTTCTGATGAGATCCACGAAAGTCCAGAAAGAGTCCATTTTGAATTAATGTGAGCACATTCATGTGATTATAGGGTAGAAACTTAGAACCTTGAAAGGGACCTTTCGAATTTGAGGGTGAATCTTCTGGCTAACATACTGTAAAAAAACCCACACTATTTGGAAAATAGTAATAACTATTGCCTACAGCCTAGCATTTCAGATGTACTCCCTTGCCATACGTAATTCTTACAAAATTCCTGAGACGGGGATCAGTTCCATTTTATGGATAAGAAAAAAAGGGTTAAGACATGTTTTGTAAGTAGTGCAAG
This sequence comes from Leopardus geoffroyi, assembly GCF_018350155.1. NCBI lineage: Eukaryota > Metazoa > Chordata > Mammalia > Carnivora > Felidae > Leopardus > Leopardus geoffroyi. Next base: position 126,319,002 of record NC_059332.1, read on the forward strand.
TTCACAGAGCTAGTAACTAAAACGTGGATTTAGGTAGTTTGGGGATTTAAATGCAGTTCTTGCTTACTCTAAGAACTGTTCTGTTCGTTATTCAATTCCTTCTATAGCACATCTTTGCTTAACCACATATGGTGATAGTGAGCTCTTTTCGGCTCAGGGCAGTGTATTCTTCTAATGTGCGGACGTGGTGAGGGTGTCAGAGAAAGCTTCTTGAGAAAGTCATTCTTGAATCTAAGGTCAATCATCAATTTTGTTCCTCATTAAGATGGAAAAGTATTTATTGTTATTTATATTTACTAACATTATTACACATTTATTTAAGGCTTAGACACGTTTGAGGCAGAGATACGCGGTGAAGCCACTGTGTAGTAGCTTGCTGAAAATGTAACCATCACGTGCAATTTTCAGCAGCTTCTCCTTTTTTAATTAATATTAGTAGTTTAAAATTTAGAGCAAGAGCTTTATAACTACTTAATTTTTTGCATTATTTTCAACTAAGACATGAGGGTTGAGGCCCAGAGAGGTTGAATGGTTTGTGCAAAGTCACACAGCGGGGCAATACGGGGAGCTTGGTTCCTAACTAGCTTGAATATCCAATGCTAAGTAATCTGAGACCCACCATCATTCATGTTACATGACACGTATGGCCATGCGTTGGAATATTTAATCATTGAATTGTGACTGAAGTTCTGAGAAACATCTGCTTGTAGTTGTTGCAAACCCAAATCTTTCAAATTCCTTTTTTCACTCCCTCTAGTGTTTGAAATATGTTGTGCGTTTGCTTTCCCATTATTTTCTTCTACATCCAAGTCAATTCTGGGATTGGATTATCCTAGGATGATTTTATAAAAAAGCTCAGTTTTCAGCTTAAAACCTCTATGGCTTGAATGTGCTTTGCTTAAAAAAATAATTCCTTTGAATGTGAAGTAGGATGATTTGTTTCAGTTGTATCATCAGGATAAGACTTATCAAGAGCCAATGTGATAAACGCAAATTAAAATATGAGTCAAGATATTGTATTAAAATATTACCAAGTGGGTGAAATGGCCAAATAAGACAAGGTGCTAAAAAGCATCCAGTTGGTAAGCGTTTAGAATTTCATTTGTTAAAATATGCCTTGGGGAGGGGGGAGGGGGGTGGGTGCCTGGGTGGCTCAGTTGTTAAGCACCCGACTTCGGCTCAGGTCATGATTTCACGGTCATTGAGTTCCAGCCCTGCATAGGGCTCTGTGCTGACTGCTCAGAGTCTAGAGCCTGCTTTGGATTCTGTGTCTCCCTCTCTCTCTGCCCCTCCCCTGCTCATGCTCTGTCTCTATGTCTCAAAAATACATAAAACATTAAAAAAAATTAAAAATAAATAAATAAGTAAAAAAATAAAAATATGCTTTGGGGGATAGGGCTCTTTTGGCTTTAACTCATAAACACTGCTTTCATAGTTAAGTTTTTTGTTTTATGTTCCACTCAAACAATAAAACCTTGAAATTTTGAACTTATATGAAAAATATCAGATCTTTAGACCTGCTTCTGTATTCTTATCCTGAATTTGACTTAATTAACCAGTTGTATGAAAAGGATTGGCTTGAGTGGTCGTGGACATTTAACAGTTCACCCTGAGCTTGAACCATGTGGTACTTTTTTAGCCTGCAAATTATGTGCTAGGTTCGACAATCCATTTGCAGGGCACGTGGGTGGCTCAGTTGGTTAAGCGTCCAACTTTGGCTCGGGTCATGATATCCCAGTTTGTGAGTTCAAGCCCCTCATCAGGGTCTGTGCAGACAGCGAGGGTCCTGGAGCCTGCTTCGAGTTCTGTGTCTCCCTCTCTCTCTGCCCCTCCCCTGCTCTCACTCTGTCTCTCGCTCTCTCAAAAATAAATAAATGCTAAAAAAATTTTAAAAATTTTGGGACTTACTCAACATGAATAAATTAAGCCAATTTTATATTTTAGAGAAAAAAAATAGATTACTTGAGTAATAATCATCATAATTAGAACTAGTCATGATAAAACCATGATACGCAAGGGAAAATAGAATGACAGTGTATTCTAGGTATATCTGAATGATTCATAATTATAGACCCACAAATTCTCAGTAAAAACTGATAAAACAATGAGTCTCACTGGTATTATCATTCTACTGAACATGCTCTAATATTGTAATTAGATAAACGAGGCATATCCTTCTTCATAGAAACTATAAATATTGAGAAGTATTTTAGTAAAGTCTTTGGGAGTTAGATTCATCTGTATGCATCAGCTGTATATATTTTAGATTTATTTGAGAAAATTTATCATAATATCACTTTCTTCTGACACCTGACAAAATTAGAAAATTAAATTTTAAAATATTATCTATACATTTTAATATACATAAAAGGGACATATTATATGATATAATATATGGGATACCATATGTATGATTTTATATATATTATAAAATATTATTGTAATAGTATTTCAAACGTAAACTTCCCCTCAGTTTTCTCTTCTCCCATTTGGAAACCTTATCCCATTTGGAACACTGGCATGTCAAAGATGACTGACAGTGGTTTTATTTGTATGGCAGTCCAGTGTAGCCCCACACAGACTTCATTGCTGAGCTAATGAAGGAGGTTCTCAAAAAAAGGTAACCATAATGGCTACCCCTTCAACCTTTGCATAGTTCTGCACAGGGGCAGGGAAGTTACCATGAGATTGTAGTTTTCTGACTTGGACCCTGTCAACTCTGAACTCTCCAGATAACCACCAAAAAAATCTGCTGCATATCAAAGCTATATTTAGTACACTTACAACAGCAAAAGAAAAAAAAAATATTACCTTGGCAGAATCTTAGTAATGTCTCAGAAAAGTCAGGGAAGAATACTTCCAGTCTTTAATGTGTGGGATGGATAAACTTAAGGTCTTTCAAGGTAAAGGACTGGTTGTGGGTAGGCAATATTTATAATAGTTTTGTTTTGGGCACAGAGGTGGGGATCTTGAAGAATTTGTTTTGTTTTTAAGTAAGTTCTAGGCCCGACATGGGCCTTGAACTCATGATGTCAAGATGAGTGCTCTACTGACAGCAGATGCCCACTGAGAACTTCTGGATGAAGAAGTTGTTAGCTATAAGAAGAAATCAATTATTACTGGTTTACAGTTTATCTTCTAGGAGCAGATGTTTTCTGAAGCAAGCAGCTAAGTTATCTTTGCTTGTCCTCAGTATTGTGTAATATAACACTGAGACAGGAATTTAGGCTTGATGATCCAAGTAGGATTTAATTTAGGGACTGAGTTTCAGTTCTGTCTTCATATTGGTCGTTCTTCAGCGTAAGCTGGAAGATAAGTGATTATCATCTGGAACATGATCGATCCATACCTGTGCCACTGCGTGCTGCATAGAATTTCTGATGATACTTATTCCAACCTTTGTGTTTCCCTAATTCTCTGGTTTTTCAAGTAGGAATATCATTTGTTGGAGTGTTTTGCCAGGACAATAGCTGCATAGCAGCATTTTAAGTCTTTAGAGATCACAAATTTGAGAATTGCAACACAAAGAAAACGATGATGATCATTGTTACATATGTGTAAGCCAGGAGCCAATGGCTCTCAAATTAGAACAAAAGAACAGATCTCATTCCTAATCTGTAGAATTGTATGAGGGATATTAGCCAAATTACCATCCTTCATGATTTTGCGGTTTCTGACATTTATTAGTAATATACTTGCAATATAGATAGAGATATAGGGACGCCTGGGTGGCTCAGTCCGTTGAGCATTCGACTTCGGCTCAGTTCATGATCTCGGGGTCCGTGAGTGACCCATGTCAGTCTCTGTGCTGACAGCTCAGAGCCTGGAGCCTGCTTCAGATTCTGTGTCTCCCTCTCTCTCTGCCCCTCCCCCGCTCATGCTTCGGATTCTGTCTCTCTCTCCCTCTGTCAAAAAGAAATAAACATTAAAAAATTTTAAAAAAAAGATAGAGATATAAATGTAGCATCCTTTCCTTCAGACAGCACATGTTTCATCTGGAGAGCTCAGAGTTTCAAGTGGCTTATTTTGAACTATCACTGTACAATTTTCATGAACCTCTTGGCCTTTGTTAGAAGAAGAATAGTTCCCAACTATATCCGTCTCCTCATTTCTGGAACCTGAGTATGCTGTTACATGGTAAAAGAGAACCAAGGCTGTGGATGGAACTAAGGGTGCTACTGAGCTGACTTTAAAATTAAGAGTTTTTAAATAATCCGGGTGGGCGCAAGGTAATCCCAAGGGCCTTATAAGTGGAAGAGAGAAGCAACAGAGTCACAGAGAAAGAGGTGCAACTATGGAAACAGTGGTCAGAAGGATGAGATTTTTGGCTTTGAAAATGGAAAGAGGTCATGAGCCAATGAATGCAGGTAGCCTCTAGAGATGAATCCAGAGATGAATTTGTCCCTAGGGACTTCAGCGGTCCCGCCAATACGTTGATTCAAGCCCAGTGAAATTCATTTTGGACCTTTGCTCTCTGGAATGGTACGGCAATATATCCGTGTTGTTTAAGCCACTAAGTTTGTGGTACTTTGTTGCAAAAATTAATGAGACTACTAGATCCTTAGTAAAATAGTCCCATTCACCTTCTATTCTCTGAATGATAGGATGTGTAATTTCCCCTACTTTTTGAAAGTTTATTTATTAATTTTGAGAGAGAGAATGGGAGAGAGAGAGCATGGGGGAGGAGCAGAGGGAGAGACAGAATCCCAAGCAGGCCCCACGCTGTCAGCACAGAGATCCACGTGGGGCTCGAACTCACAAACTGTGAGATCATGGCCTGAGCCTAAACCAAGAGTTAGATGCTCAACTGACTGAGCTGAGAATTTGAGACAGAAGAAACAAGTTCAAATTTTTTTTTCAATGACTTCAGTTTTTAACTGAATTCAAGGCCCCGGTTTTTGTCTTTGAATTAAATTGTGTCAAGATCTTTTTTTCTGGAGGTGAGGAAATAAGCCTGAAAGACCCTTGATGATACCAGAGGATATACTGAAGGCAGGTGTCAGTTTACAAAGATAACATACACTTGTTTAGTTTGCAGGTAATAGGCACGAAACTTTTGTGTTATAAGTCTAACGCCAGAAGACCACACAATGATTATGTTTTCAGTCAATATATCTGTATGTGATTTTTTAAACGCATTATAACATTTTGGTGCCACTCATCAAGTACAGTCGTAAGCCAGGTGATGAATTTATAGTACAGAGATCATTGACCAAAGAGGTTAGAGTACAACCTAAGTGGTATGCCTTTGGGTAAGATCTGTAAAAGTGGGATAGTTTCCAAATATGCACTATCTGGTCCCTAGCTCTTTGCAGAGGATATAGCTCCTGTGAAAGTTCTATGAAGGTTTGTTTCTGAGAAACCTCCATGTTTAGGTTTGATATGATAGGGGATTTTAGATTTTTATTTTTCCAGTCTGTCTGGATACACACACACACACACACACACACACACACAAACACACACACATACATTTGAGGTAAAATTGGTATATGACATTATATAAGTTTCAGGTGTACAGTATTATAATTCGACAACTGTATGCACACAACATGTAGTGATCACCACTAAAAGTCTAGTCACAATCCATCACCACACAATTGACCCCCTTCACCATTCTGCCCTCCCCTCACCCCCTTTTCCCTCTCGTAACCACCAATCTGTTCCCTGCATCTATGAGTTTGTTTTTGTTCATTTTTTTAAAGATATATATGGATATATATATATGATATATATATATATATATATCACACACACACACACACACACACACACACATATATATCACATCTTCTTTATCCATTCATCTATGGATAGACATTGATGTTGTGTCTATTTCTTGACTATTGTAAAGAATGTTGCAGTAAACATAAGGATTCATATATTTTTTTCAAATCAGTGTTTTTGTATTCTTTAGATATATGCCCAGAAGTGGAATAACTGGGTCATATGGTAGTTCTAGTCTCAGCTTTTGGAGTAATCTCCATACTGCTTTCCACAGCGTCTGCACCAATTTGCATTCCCATCAACAGTGCTCAGGGTTCTTTTTTTCCATATCTTCACCAACACTTCTTATTTTTGATAATAGCCGTTCTAACCAGTGTGAAGTGATATCTCATTATGGTTTTGATCTGCACTAACAGTAATGTTGAACCTCTTTTCATGAGCCTGTTGGCCGTCTGAATGTGTACTTTGGAAAAATGTCTATTCAGATCTTCTGCCCAATTTTTAATAGGATTGTTTGATTTGTTGTTGTTGTTGTTGAGTTATATGAGTCCTTTATATATTGGATATTAATGCCTTGTCATATACAGGATTTGCAAAAATCTCCCATTTCGTAGTTTGTCTTTTTGTTTGATTTTTTTTTTCCCCATGCAGAAGCTTTTTAGTTTGATGCAATCCCATTTATTTACTTTTGTTTCCCTTGCCTTTGGAATCAGAACCACAGATATATTACTAAGATTAATCAAAGAGCTTACTATCTATGTTTTCTTCCAGGAATTTTGTTTTCAGGTCTTACGTTTAAATCTGTAATCCATTTTGAGCTAATTTTTGTGTCCAGTGTAAAACAGTGGTCTAGTTTCATTTTTTTCCACATAGCTGTCCAGTTTTCCCAACACTATTTATTAAAGAGAATTTTTTTTCTTCATTTTATGTTCTTTAGTTTTTTGTCATGAATTAATTGTCCAAATATGTATGAGTTTAATTTTGGGCTCTCAATTTTGTTTCATTGATCTGTGTGTCTGTTTTTATGTTAATGCCATACTGTTTTGATTACTATAGCTTTGTAGTGTAGTTTGAAATCAGAAAGCATGATACTTCCAGCTTTGTTCTTTCTCTCAAGTTTTATTTGGTTATTCAGACTCTTTTGTGGTTCCATACAAATTTTAGAATTATTTGTTTTAGTTCTGCAAAAAATGTAAGCGGAATTTTGAAAGGAATTGCATTCAATCTGTAGATTGCTTTGGGTGGTAGGGGCATTTTAACAATATTAAGTCTTCCAATCCATGAGCATGAAATATCTTTCTATTTATCTGTATTTTCTTTAACTTTCATCGTTTTTCTAATAGTATTTAGTCTACAGGTCTTTCACATTCTTGGTTAGGTTTATTCCTAGGTATTTTATTCTTTCTGGTGTATTTATAAATGGGATTGTTTCCTCTTTCTGATATTTCATTATAATTGTGTAGAAATGGCACAAATTTTTGTATGTTAATTTTGTATCCTGCTAATTTCCTGAATTCATTTATTGGTTCTAACATTTGTGTGTGTGTGTGTGTGTGTGTGTGTGTGTAGTCTTTTAGGTTTTTTTTTTTTTTCTAAATTTTTTTAACGTTTATTTATTTTTTGAGAGACAAAGAGAGACAGAGCATGAGTGGGGAAGGGGCAGAGAGAAAGACACACACAGAATCTGAAGCAGGCTCCAGCACAAAGCCTGTGCTGAGCTGTCAGCACAAAGCCCAACGCGGGGCTGGAATGATGAACTGTGAGATCATGACCTAGCCGAAGTCAGACTTTCAACTGACTGAGCCACCCAGGTGTCCTGTCTTTTAGATTTTCTATGTAAAGTATCATGTCATCTGTAAATCCCGACAGTTTTAATTCTTCCTTTATAATTTGGGTGCCTTTTATCTTTTTCTTGCCTAATTGCTGTGGCTAAAACTTACAATGCTATATTGAATAGAAGTGGCAAGAGTGGTCATCTTTGTCTTGTTCCTGATCTTTCAGGAAAAGCTTTTAGCTTTTCATCATTAAGTATGGTGTTAGCTGTGGGTTTCTCATATATGGCCTTACTATGTTGTGGTACATTCCTTCTATACACATTTTGTTGAAAGTTTCTGTCATAAATGGATGCTGAATCTTGTTAAATGCTTCTTCTGCATCTTTTGAGGTAATTATATTATTTTTATCCTTCATTCTGTTAATGTGGTATTGATCTGCAGATGTTAAATCATCCTTGCATCTCTGAAATAAATCTTGCTCGATCAAGATATATGTTCCTTTAATGTATTATTAAAATTTAATTTGCTAATATCTTGTTGAGTATTTTTGCATGAATGTTCCTCAGTGATATTCACCTGTAATTTTCTTTTTCTGTAGTATGCTCATCTGATTTTGGTATCAAGGTAATGCTGGCTTCATGAAATGAGTTTGGACATATTCCCTCATCTTCAATTTTTTTCAAAGAGTTTGAGAAGAATATAGGTATACACTCTTCTGTGAATGTTTGGTAGAAATTACCAGTGAAGCCTTCTGGCCCTGCACTTTGTTTGTTCGGAGGTTTTTGATTACTGATTCAATCTCAGTAAATGGTATATTTAGATTTTCTTTCTTTCTTTCTCTGTTTTCATTTTTCAGTCTGGGAAGAGTGTGTGTTCTAGGAATTTATCCATTTCTTCTAGGTTGCCCAGCTACATAGAATTGTTCATAGTAATCTCTTATGATCCTTTGTATTTCTGTAGTGTCAGTTGTAACTTCTCCTCTTTCATTCCTGCCTTTATCAGAGTCCTTTCTCTTTTTTTGTTGCTTACTTTTGCTAAAAGTTTGTCACTTTTGGTTATCTTTTCAAAGAACCAGCTGTTAGTTTCATTGTTTCTTTTTTCTTTTTTCTCTTTTTTTAGTCTCTATTTCACTTATTTCCTCTCTGATCTATGTCATTTCCTTCCTTTTACTGTCTTTGGGATTTTTTTTTTGTTCTTCTTTTGCTAGCTCTTTGGGTGTAAAATTTGATTGCTTACTTGAGATTTTTCTTGTTAATTGAAGTAGGCTTGTATTGCTATGATCTTCTCTCTTCTGCTGCATCTCAAATATTTTAATATGTCGTATTTTTGTTTTCATTTGTCTGTGGGTATATTTTTATTTATTCATTGATTTCTTTGATAGCTCGTTAATTGTTCAGCAGCATATTGTTCAATCTCCCTATTTTGTGTTCTTTCCAGTTTTCTTCCTGTAATTGAATTCTTGTTTCATACCATTGTGGTTGGAGAATATGCTTGATTATGATTTCAAACTTCTTGAATTTATTGAGACTTGTTTTTTTTTTAATAATTTTATTAACTTTTTAAATGTTTATTTATTCTTGAGAGAAAGAGAGAGAGACAGAGCATGAGCAGGGGAGGGGCAGAGAGAGAAGGAGACACAGAATCCGAAGCAGGCTCCAGGCTCCGAGCTGTCAGCACAGAGCCTGATGCAGGGCTCAAACTCATGAACGGTGAGATCATGACCCTACCTGAAGTTGGATGCCCAGCTGACTGAGCCACCCAGGTGCCCCTATTGAGACTTGTTTATGGCCTAACTTGTAATCTATCTTGGAGAATGTTGTGTGTGCACTTGAGAAGAATGTGTATTCTTTTGGATAGAATTTTCTGCATATATCTATTAAGTTCATCTGGTCTAATGTGTCATTTAAGGCCAATGTTTCCTTATTAAGTTTTGTTTGGATGATCAAGCCATTGATACAAGTGGGTCATTAAAGCCTTTTACTATTATTGTATAGCTGTCAATTTCTCCCCAGAAGTTCATTAATATTTGCTTTATATATCCTAGTGTTTCTATTTGGGTGCATACATATTTATAAATGATATGTCTTCTTGTTGGATTGACCCCTTTATCATTATGTATGTCCTTCATTGTTTTAAGGTTTATTTCATCTGCTATGAGAATAGCTGTACCAGCTTTCTTTTTGTTTCCATTTGTAAAGTATATCTTTCTCTATCTCTTCATTTTCAGTCTGTGTATGTCCTTACTTTTTAAGTGAATCTTTTACAGGCAACATATAGACAGTTTTTGTTTTCTTTATACATTCAACCACTGTACATCTTTTAATTGAAGTGTTTATTTAGTGCATTACACTTGAAGTAATTACTGCTAGCTATGTACTTATTACCATTTTGTTCATTGTTTTCTGATCCTTTTTGTTCTCTTTTTCTCTTCCCTTGTGGTTTGATGACTTTGTTTCATGTTATGCTTAGATTTCTTTCTCATTTTCTTTTTTGTATTTACCAGACATTTTTGTTTTGTGGTTTCCATGAGGTTCACGTAAAACTTCCTATGGATATAATATTCTGGCTTGAGTTGACAGCAAATTAAATTTGAACACATGTCAAAACCACATTTTTTTCTTCCCCTTCCTACATTTTATATAGTTGATGTCACATTTTACATCTCTTTATTTTGTGTATCCTCTAATTACTGAAACTTTAGTTCATGTTATTATTTTTCTCTTTTAACTTTCATAGTTGCTTTATAGGTGATTGTTCCAGTACCCTTACTATAATTACTTTCTCCAGTGAGATTTTTACTTTTGTATGTTTTCTTGCTCTTAATTAGTACCATTTCTTTTCAGTTTAAAGAAACATTTTAACATTTCTTGTAAGGCCAGTTTAAGTTGTGATGAACTCTTTTAGCTTTTGTTTATAATATTCTTAATTACTTTTTCAATTGTCAGTGATAACCTTGCTGGGTAGTGAATTCTTGGTTGGATGTTTCTTCCTTTCAACACTTTGAATATGTCATTCCACACTCTCTTCTGGCCTGCAAAGTTTCTGCTGAAAATCTGCTGATAGCATTATGGGTTTCCTTTGTATGTAATAAGTTGTTTTCCTCCTGCTGCTTTAAGATTCTCTCTTAATCTTTAACTTTTACCATTTCAATTATATGTCTCAGTGTGGATTTCTTTAGGCTCATCTTTGAAAATTCTTTGTTCTTTTTGCTTCTCTGGCTGGGTAAATTCTATTGCTTTGTCTTCCAGCAAAAGAACAATCAGATCATTGGCCTCATGCAGTCTGCTATTGAACCCCTCTAGTGTATTTTTTGGTTCAGTTATTGTATTCTTCAACTCTGTAACTTTTGTTTAAAACTTTCTTATATTTCTTGAAGATATCACTGTGTTCATCCATTCTTCTTCCAAGTATTAGCATGACTTTGAACTCTTTATCAGATAGATGGCTTATCTCCATTTCACCAACTTCTTTTTCTGGTGTTTTGTCTTATTCTTTCATTTGGAACATATTCTCCTGTCTCCTCATTTTGCCTGATTCTCTGTGTTTATTTCTATGTATTAGGCAAATCAACTACCTCTCCCAGTGTTGAATGGGCAGCCTTCAAGTTGAGTCTGGAGTGAATCCCCTCTGACCACTAGAGCTAGGCAGTCAAGGGGCATCCCCTGTGTGGGTTGTATGTACCTATCTGCTGTGTCAGGGCTACATCTGTGGCTTGGAGGTAGTGAGGCTGGCACTCAGCCCAGCTGTGACATGAGGCCTCACTGAGGCATAGGGGTAGGCTGGGCTGTACCCAACATAGCTACAACATGCTCCCAGTTATGCTGGGGCATGGGAGTGCACTGTGCTGTCACCCAGCCTGGATGCAATGTCTGACTGCAGAGGTTGGCAGGGTTTTCAGCTAGGTGCACCCACTAACTCTAACAAGTTAGAGTGCTAGTTCCAAAATGGCACTCAGCAGTGCCAACCTTAGCCAAGCAGGATGAGGTCACAAATATGGTGTCTACCAGTGTCTCCATCCCCAGAGAAAGTCCCAATAGTTTTCTCCTCTCCAGCAGGCACTTTAATTTTAATAACTGGGTCTCCTTCACATATGGTCTAGCCACTTTTCAAATTGGTATTTTAGTGCTGGGTCCTGGGGAGAGTGAGTCTGTACACAAGTCCTTTAGGAGAGGGCTCTCTGTTCTCTACAGTTCTTTGGTTTTTCTGGATGTAATACCTATTGGTTTCAAAGCCCAACGTTTAGAAGTCTCACCTATTTTGTGTAGGATCTAAAAGTTGGGGTCTATGATGTGGGGTGCAAACCCTTCATTCATCAGAAAAAAAAATCTGTGCTTTTGAGATCTCTCCTGATTGTGTATTGCTGAGCCTAGAGTGTTTTTGTTTTTTGTTCTTTTTTGTTTTTTTCTGGTGAGATGATGTCTCTGGCTCTCCTACCCATCTCAATGTTTTTCTTTTTGGCTTTGGTTATGGAGGCTCTGTTCATACAGTTTAATTGTCTTTTTCAGAGGAAATTATTCCATATGTAGTTGTATATCTGTTGTGCCCATAGGCTGGAGAGAGTTTAGAATCTTCCTCTGTAGCCATCTCGAACCCTCTTTATTGTTCTTAATTTTAAAAGTTGCTTAATAGCTTGGTCCAATTACTAAGAAAACCAAAAAGATTAATTTACCAGTGCTTATGAAAGGAAACTTGGTGACATCTAGGAAAATGAGTACAAACCCAATAATAATTTTGATTGTATGTTTTTTTTTCCCCAAACCATAAGCAAATTTTAGTAAAGCATTGAATTTATACCAACGAGTGACTAAGGATGCTAAAGGCATTATTAAAGATAAGAATCTTATAAATGTAAAAATTAAGAGATGACAAGAGTCTGTTAAAAATCCAGAACTTTATAATAGCTAAGAAAAAAGAAAACCACCGAGAAAAAATAAAGCAGGCAGATTGAAGCGTAACAACCTGTGGCTCTTGCTTATGGGTCTTGTATAGAAGATGTTCACAGTAATCTTTATACACACAAGCTTTTTTTTTTTTTTAAATTTTTTTTTTTTTCAACGTTTATTTATTTTTGGGACAGAGAGAGACAGAGCATGAACGGGGGAGGGGCAGAGAGAGAGGGAGACACAGAATCGGAAACAGGCTCCAGGCTCTGAGCCATCAGCCCAGAGCCCGACGCGGGGCTCGAACTCACGGACCGCGAGATCGGGACCTGGCTGAAGTCGGACGCTTAACCGACTGCGCCATCCAGGCGCCCCAATATACACACAAGCTTTGAGTGGAAGCTTTATCTTCCCAAATGTTACCTACTTTTGGAGGATCCTAAGACTGTCTCTGGTTGGAACAGAATTCAAAAAATATATTTGTGTTTTCAATTGGGAAATGTGAATCTAAGGACCAACACTCTAGAATTTTACAATTGTGTCAACTGTTAATAGCATCTGATATAGCCCTTGTCAGATACACAGAGTTTTCTTGTCATGGAAATTTTACGTTTACAGTATACTGTTATACTTGTTTTCTTTTATTGTTTATACATCTCTGAATTAATCCTAAGATATCGTTTTATGTATGTGTTTAAATAGATATCTATGCAAAGGGATGATAAAGTTGAAGTTTTTAATCTTATCTTTTAAATATCAGTAGCTACATCATCTACACACAATCAGTATGTATGTCTTATTTTAACATTATTATTTCAATAATCTAGAACAATTCCTTTAAAAACCAGGTAAACCATATTTATTATTTTGCATATAGGTTCCTGTTTCTCTGTAGTCATTTATATTAATTAAAACCTTTAACTAAAGGAACCAACTTCTTTCGAATGTGAACAGCAGAAAGAACTGGAAGATAGCACATCAATACTTATTAAGCAGTTTTCCCCCCAGGAGCACATATTTTATGCAAGTTGAGCGTATTTTAAGCTGTCGGAATAAACATACACATAATATTATTTAAAGGGATAAATATGCTAAATATGTACCCATTCCATATAAAATAAGGAAAATATTGTGTAAAACAATATTTAGTAACCAGCATTTGTAGTGCTTTTTTCATATTTAGAACGTGTCTGTCAAAAATGTATTAAATTTAATTTATAGTAGGCTAAGATCCTAAAGTTAACTACAAATCTGGAAATTATTAGTTGACACATTAAACCCTGTTGATTTATAGCATAAAAATACACAATATTAAAAAGATATCTATTATTCAATTTCATTCAGTTAAACATTTTAATATAGGTATGTCATCTAAGCTATTTATAGAAACAATGATAATTTGAGAAACTCATGTAACTGTTGTGGGAAGAAGTTTAAAACATGAGAAATTAAACCCACACCATATGGTAATTAAAAATATTGTGCTGGCATTACTTTTCTCGTAGTGATATTACGGAGAAGACTAAACTTGTTGTCAAGCTAGAGTTAATCACTCTGATTTGTCTAAGTAACCATCTATTTATATTGCATGAACTTAATAAATAGAAATGAACCTCTGTATTTATATATCAAAAAAACATGATTCTGAATTTATGTCAAAAGCTCTATGTGTGTAGCTTTTCTTTTCATCTAACAAGATCATTTTCCAAATATACAGATAAGCTTTTTCTTTTGATTTATACTTTGGAAAACAAAACAAACCTTAGACTTATTTCTTTTTGTTTTTGGAAATTCTTGACTGTTTATTTGAGCTAGATATTCCTAGAGTATGTATAGAATAACAAAACACCTACTTTTTGATCAATTAGTCTCCAAATTTACCCAAGAGACAGAAAAAAAAAGTGGGAAAGGAAAGGAGAAAAAAAATGTAAGAGGGAACAGTTTTAGGTAGATATTAAGTTCTCACTGCAAATGGCAAATGATCTTTTTCTCTGCAAGGAGAGAAGGCTGAGGTTCAGGAGAACCCATTTTTGCGTATATGCACATAGGTACGCACATACACACACAACAGACAGAGAGAGACAGAGAGAGAGAGAGACAGAGGAAATGATTATAGCTGATTTAAACAGTTACTTGGACTTTTTGCAACTTTATCAAGCTGTGTGCCTTTTAATTGTACATCAAACTTTGAAGCAGTGTCAGGAGAGAGGGAGAGCTTCCTATTTTAAACAAAGAAACGTTTCTTTGAGACAGACAAAGTCAATCAGAGAATCTGTCTATAATCTCTCTATTTGTTTTAGTGCCTCTCTTAAATAAATATTCTTGTTCATGCCAAAAGTTTCCCGAAGTGGCTACTGAAATTTTAGGTTGTCCTGGCTGGAGTTACGGTGGAGAGATATACACATGAGTCAATACCTGTAAAGAGACCCTCATAAGTGGCAAATGTCAGAAGGAGGTAGTAGCTCCTACTTTGTGTCTTTAGACGGGGCCAAAGACGTGTTGTTAACTGTTGGGAGCTGAGGGCAGACAAAACTAAATAAAGCATTTCTAGAGACCTAATGACAAGTCTCAGGAATGTTCTTAAATGTCTATCTTAAATCACCTTTGTTAACACATAATTTACGAAAATAAACTACATTCACTGAAAGCATATTACAAATTTTGTTGAAGGATGACAGTCATACATAAGCTTCTGAACTCTTCAGTCCTTTGGGGGAGGACTTATTGGGTCTATGTACCTCCTCTCCCTATAGACTCTCTCTTACGGACTCATAACAGCAGGACAGACAGGAATATAAACCAAAGTGTTAAAGAAAAAAAAAAGGGTGGGGGTGTTGTTCATCAAAGAATTACTAAGATCCTTTATTCTTCATTGAGAAAACAATTTTTATGAGTTAATGGAAGTAAATTGGAGCTTAGACCCAACTTAGATCATACCGCACTTGGATTCAGAGACCACCCTTCAGTTCCAACTTAGCAGATCAAGCGCTTCTCGTAATTTCTTTTGAATGGACACAGTAATGTGGTGGCTCCACTGGGAGTCTAACTCAGGATTTTCTGCATGTCAAGCAGATATGATGACCACTACTCCATGGAACCTGAAGGTCCAGCTTAGATTATCAGGGAGTCTTGGGGGGATGTACCTCTCCAGTTATTGCAAAAAGCAACAAAAAGATGCTGATTAGATCCTTACGGAACTTCTAGGTTTGTATACGAATGACTCCTTAAAAATTCACTGGAGATACCAGTTGATCAACAAGAATCCGTGCTTATCAGATGTGGAAGAATGCCACCTTTACAAAATTTTGTAGTGTTTTAGAAGGGGGAGCCAGGGTAGGATATCAAACAGGGTTTTAGGGCCTGGACTGGGAAGGTTTTCAGTCAAGTCTTGCAAGATAGAGTACTGTGCTTTGCTTTCGGGATTGTTCCACATAAGAGCAGAAAATTATGTTGCTTTCAGCTTTCAAACCCCATTCCCCCAACCACTGCTAAGGAATTTGCTTCAGGTTTCCAGAGAGTAGAACTACCATATTAGTCCATTAAAAGTGTTGTAAAACTGGCTATTGTAATGACTCAGACCTCAAAGCCACCTTATTTGAGAGGCCAGTAATAGGTGCTAACCCAGTGATTTCCACTTAAATTAGCCATCTTTTTTAGTGTTTATTGATTGACATACATCCAACTTTAAAATGGACTATTTTTCATTCAGTAATGATTTTTATGTACATTTTTGTTTTATAAACACATTGATTCCATGACCAAATAGTAAGTTACCTTGAATTGACTCTGTACATTTCTGTCCTACTACTCTCAAGTGCACAGGCTGGGATTCATTACTGGAGGCTAAGTCAGAGGAGAAATGAATTGAAGTAATGGTAATGATGAGGATGAGGATGGTTCTCATGACAACGTGGACAATACTAAAGTCACACACTCCATTATGAACCCACAGCATCTGAAACAATAGTGAAGCAGAAACATAAATCCTTCACAATGCATGAAAATACCAGGAAGCGCCTTCGTGTAGCATGGAGAACTTCAGCATGGTTGAGGCTCTAAGGAAATGAAGTAAATTTATATTTGACAGTGGCTTTAGAGAGAAAAATGATTAGTGGCCACCAATGGAAATCTGAGCTACTCTGGGACCATAACAAAAGAGGAGAAAAACATGGAACATGCTAGTAAAGCAGAGTTCCAACAATTACCCTTGTATTGTCTCAGAACTGTAGTTATTGAAACCCATACTTGCTTGATTGAGCTCTGTAGTGTCCCATAGTTGAAAGGTAAAGAGATAAGGGTACTCTCATTCACACACACACACACACACACACACACACACACACACACAACTGTTAAACTTTAAGGGCATGTCAAGTGCATTACCAATGCAATGCATTAAGAATAGACAAATCTAACCCCTAAAAATAGGCACCATGACAAAAATGTGAGAGCTGATGTAACTAGCTCTTGAGCTCTGGAAGCAAACAAAAATTTCCAAAGAAAATATCATTGCCAAGCCTATTTTGGGGGGAAAAAAAAGACTTTTTAATTTTAATTTGGTCATTCAACCTTTTAAAAACAATTCCGTCTAGGGGTGCCTGAGTGGTTCAGCTGGTTGAGTGTCAGACTCTCGGTTTCAGCTCAGGTCATGATCTCACAGTTTGTGGGTTTGAGCCGCATGTCAGGCTCCATGATGACAGCATGGAATCTGCTTGGATCTGCTCTCTCTCCCTCTCTGCCCCTCCCCTGCTCACACACACACACACTCTCTCTCTTTCTCAAAATAAATAAATAAATTTAAGAAGAAAAATAAAAGCGATTCTGTCTCAATTTATAAAATCACAAAGCTTACAGCACTCCAAACTTCTAATTACTTTTCACATGTGTCCATGCTTTCTGATAGAAATGGCAAGCCCCAGAATTTGCAGGACCCATGACCAGGTGCTAGGAAGCAGGTGGCTTTATCTGTTTCTAAAGGGTTGTACTTGTACAGATATTAATGGCTAATTAGGTCTGACCTATTTTCCTTGGATGGAAGAAACAACGTGTTCCTCCAGGTGATTCCTTTCTCTAGGATTGGGACAGCATCTGCTGAAGATGCTAAATCCTGAATATCTATCTTCGGAGGCAGAGAATCTTTAATGTGCCTTTGTTGGAAACTATTTGAACTTTATTTCTTATAAGGGAACTTAATGTCAGTGCTTCACAATTTTCTGGGGGAAAACAACCTTTGGGTATCATTCTTGAACCTGTTAGTTTATTCCCTGGAGCCTCAGTGAATTCAAGGAAAAACACTAGCCTGCAGGCATTCAGCCTGGGGCTGTAAAGTTGTCAGATCTCATAAGCTAGGCACAGAGTTTGGGTCTGGCCAGGACTTGGAGAGGAGAACTCAAAAGGAAAAAAAAAAAAAAGTTCGTGGAACACACATCTGTTATGCACCAGATGGCAGCTGTTATTTCATCTCCTGTGGAACTTTTTCCTATAATTCTTGTTACATCTCTTCTACTGCAGTACTTACGGGTTTTCAGGAGAAAAAGCAAAATATTTGGGGAAAAAAATGAGGTGAATGTGACATTAAAACCAAGGCTTTAATTGTTCCAAAACTCAGGATTTGCAGAGTTAAGGTTCCCACAGCAATCCTCCAACTGTGCAGGGTGTATTAGAATGGGAGCCCTTATTACATAATCACCAAACCCCGGCTAATGTTACAGAGTGTTCAGCAGATAAAGGGCACAAAATAATGGAAAGGAACACTGCACTTTTTCTCTAATCTTAGATGTACAGAGCATATTATGTTACTGCATAAATATTACATGATCATGTAACAAAATATACTAATGAAATACACAGATGCAAAGCAAGAGTGCAAGGGTTGAGATTGCACTGGGAACATTTAAATTGATTTTCTTATTCTTTGCTAATTCAAATTCAAACTTAATCTAGCATTTGTGTCTTTTTATGAGAATATAATGTGTCATGGGAAAACTGACAGTTTTTAGTGGTTTATAAACTGGTGCTGAGAGTCCTATGGACGTACAACAATATCATCGTCTTTCATCTCCCAAATTTCTGTTCCTGATGATGTCTTAAGCATTTCATTATTGACCTAGAAGCTAAATTTTTGCACAAGGATTCTTCCTGGAGAGTACAGCATATTTGTTCTTTATATTAAGGACAAAAATGTTGCCTTTTGGGGTTGGTGGGTTTCTGCCTATGTTTGTCACTTACTGTTTGTGTGCAAATTTGTCAGCCTATTCCAGTAGACCCCCTCTACCAATTTATTAAAAACACATTTACGTAGCCCCTACTGTATCAAGAGCTCTGTTCTAGATTCCGATGTGACAGAAAGAAATGGTCATGGGCTTGCATTTTAAGAAATTAAGACCTTCAGTTACTGATGGCAGTGTTGGTTATGTTCATTTTGAGTCAGATTGCGCTGTGCGCCCTAAACACAACTTTGACAGGGCTGGCATATTACGTCTCATTACATTTTTTCTTTCACTTTAAAAAGGCTCTATTTTATGCAAACATGTCCTTTTATTCCCATCACTGTTACTTGGTGTTTTTTTTCCTATCTTTTGATATTTTTATTTAATGTTTTACTTTTAAATGTTTATTAACATTTTATACTCTTAGAGCAATTTCAAGTTCAAAGAGAAGTTAAGGAGAAGTACAGCCCACTTTTAGTGTTGTGTAGCCAATGAGTTTGAACAAATGTGTAATGACATGTACCCATCATTACAGAATCATACAGAATATTTTCAGTGCTCTAAAAATCTTCTGGGCTCTGCCTATTCGTCCCTTGCTGTCTTCCGCCTTCCTCCCAATCCCTGGCAACCACTGATCTTTTTACTTTCTCCATAGTTTTGCCTTTCCTGAATGTCATATGTTAGAATCATGTTAGAATCATAGTATACATAGCCTTTTCAGATTGGCTTATTTAGCCTAGTAATAGGCATTTAAAATTCCTCATGTCTTTTCATAGCTTGATAGTCATTTCTTTTTAGTACTGATTAATAGTCCATGGTCTGAACATACCACAGTTTATTTATAAATCACCTACTCAAGGACATCTTGGTTGCCCCCAAGTTTTGGCAATTACGAATAAGGCTGCTGTAAACGTTGGGTGCAGGTGTTTGTGTGGACATACGTTTTCAACTGCTTTGGGCAAATCCCAGTAGGAATGTGATTCCTGGATCATTTGGGAAGTAAGTGGATATTTAGTTTTGTAGGAAACCACTAATTTTCTGGCAGAGGGATTGTACTCTTTTGCATTCCCACCAGCAACGAATGAGAGTTCCTGTTGCTCTGCATGCTCACAAGTGTCGTCAGTGTTCCAGATATTTACCATTTTAACATGTGCGTAGTAGAATATCATTGTTGTTTTAATTTGCATTTCCCCGATAATATATGCTGTGAAGCATCTTTTCATATGCTTATTTGTTATCTGCATACCTTCTTCGGTGAGATAACTTATCAACTGTTAAAAGGTTGTTTGCTTTCTTATTGTTGAGTTTTAAGAGTTTTTTGTGTATTGTACATGACAGACTTTTACCAGATGTGTTCTTTTGCAAATATTTTCTCCCAGTCTATGGCTTTTCTTCTGATATCATCATTAGCAGAGCAGAACATTTTAATAAAAAAAAAATGCAATTTACCAATTTTTTCTTTCGTGGATAGTGTCTTTAGTGTTGCATCTAAAAAGTATCATCCAGGTTTTCTCCTATGTTATTTTCTAGTTTTGTGTTTTACATTTAGGTTTGCAATCTATTTTGAATTAATTTTTAGGAGGCCTGTGTCTAGGTATTTTTTGTTCGGTTTTATTTGTTTTTTTGCAGGTGGATGTCCAGTTATTCCAGCACCATTTGTGGAGAAGACTATCTTTGCCCCATTATATTGTCTTTGACCCTATGTCAGAGATCAGTTGACCATATTTAGGTGAGTCTATTTCTGGGCTCTTCATTCTCTTCCATTGATCTATTTATCTATCTTTTCACCATTACCACACTGTCTTGATTACTGTAGCTTTGCAGTAGGCCTTGAAGTCAAGTTGTGTCAGACCTCTATCTTTATTCTTCTCCTTTAATATCGTGTTTGCTATTTTGGGTCTTTTGCCTCTCCAAATAAACTTTAGAATTTTTTTTTTTGATATCCACAAAATAGTCTATTGAGGTTTTGATTGGTGTTGCTTTGGTTTGATTTTGATTGGCATATGCATCATAATAATATTGAGTTTCCCCAGGAAAGCAATTGCCTTTTGTATATTAACTTTGTGTCCCATGGCCTTGCTGTAATTGCTTATTAGTTGTAAGAGTTTTTTTGTCTTTTTCCTTTCATTTCTTTCTGATTTTCTACATAGATGACGATGTCATCTGTGAACAGAGACAATTTTATTTCTTCCTTCATAGTATGTACACCTTTTATTTCCTTTTCTTGCCTTTTTATGCATTAGCTAGAATATTCAGTATAGGGTTGGCAAGAAGTGTTGAGTGGGGATATCCTTGCCTTGTATTTGATAACAGTCAGAAGGCTTTGAGTGTCTCACCATTAAGAATGATGTTAGTTACAGTTTTTTATTTTTTGTAGATATTCTTTATCAAATTGAGGAAGTTCCATTGTACTTTAGGTTTCTGAGAATTTACTTCATGAATGGGCGTGGGATTTTTCTCTCTACTGATATGATCAGATGAATTTTCTTCCTTAGTTGATTGATATGCTGGATTAACTAATTTTCAAATGTTAAACCAGCCTTGCATACCTGGGATAAATATCATTATGGTCATGGTTATAATTCTTTTTACACATTGTTAGATTTGCTAATATTTTGATTTTTGCATCTATTTTCATGAGGTATGTTGGTCTATAGTTTCTTGTTCTTGCAATATCTTTGTCTGATTTTGGTATGAGAGTAATTGTGACTTCATTGAATGAGTTAGAAAATATTTCTTCTGTTTCTATCTTCTGGAAGAGATTGTAAAGAATTGTTATATTTCTTCTTCAAATATTGGGTAGAATTCACTGGTAAACCTGGTGGTTTATGTTTTGGAAAGTTATTAAGTATTGATATAATTTCTTTAATAGACGTAGACTAATTCAGATTGTCTATTTCTTCTGTGAGTTTTGGCAGATTTTATCTTTTAAGAACGTGGTTCATTTCACTTAGGTTATCAAATTTGTGAGTATAAATTTGTTTATAATATTCTCTTTATGTCCATAGTATCCTTTTTTTAATGTTTATTTATTTATTTATTTATTTATTAAAAAAAATTTTTTTTTTCAACATTTATTTATTTTTGGGACAGAGAGAGACAGAGCATGAACGGGGGAGGGGCAGAGAGAGAGGGAGACACAGAATCGGAAACAGGCTCCAGGCTCTGAGCCATCAGCCCAGAGCCAGACGCGGGGCTCGAACTCACGGACCGCGAGATCGTGACCTGGCTGAAGTCGGACGCTTAACCGACTGTGCCACCCAGGCGCCCCTGTTTATTTATTTTTGATAGAGAGAGAGAGGGTCAGAACACGAGCCGGGGAGGGGCAGAGAGAGAGAGAGACACAGAATCTGAAACAGGCTCCAGGCTGTCAGCACAGAGCCGGACACCAGGCTCGAACTCACGAGCCATGAGATCATGACCTGAGCTGAAGTCAGACACTTAACCAACTGAGCCACCCATGCACCCATCCATAATATCCTTTTAACGTTTAGGGGATCTGTAGTGATGTGCACTCTTTCATTTCTGGTATTACTAACTTGTGTTCTCTCCTTTTCTTAGTTTACCTGGTTAGAGGCTTATTACTTTCATTGATCTTTTCTTTTTTTTTTATTTTTTTTAAATGTTTTTATTTATTTTTGAGACAGAGAGAGACAGAGCATGAGCAGGGGAGGGGCAGAGAAAGAGGGAGACACAGAATCCGAAGCAGGCTCCAGGCTCTGAGCTGTCAGCACAGAGCCTGACATGGGGCTCGAACTCAAACATCGCGAGATCATGACCTGAGCCCGAGTCGGAAGCTCAACCGACTGAGCCACCCAGGCACCTCTATTGATCTTTTCAAAGAACCAGCGCTTGGTTGTATTCATAGAGATTTTTCTCTATTGATTTCCTGTTTTCAATTTTTTTTATTACTGCTAAAATTCTTATTATTTATTTTCTTTTGCTTACTTTGGGCTTAATTTGCTCTTCTTTTTCTAGTTTCATAAGGAGGAAACTTAGATTATTGATCTTAGATCTTTCTTTATTTCTAATATGTGCATTCAATGCTATAAATTTACCTCTATGCACTGCTTTTGCTGCATCCCACAAATTTTGGTAAGTTGTTTTTTTTTTTAATTTTCATTTAGTTCAAACTACATGCTCTTCATATATTCCATAGATATAATCACATATGTGATGTTTTGTGTGCAGTTACTCTTAACTGTGTTATTGGCATGCCACTAATATCAATATTCTGGCAAGCAAAACAATTTTATAGAATCTCAGAAATCAGAACTGGAAGCAAGTTAAAAGGTATCTAATTCTTTATGAAGATGGAGAAACTGAGGCTCGGGGCTACCCAAGATCACAAATATGTTATAAGCAGAGAAGACTAAAAAGAGCTCTCCCTGCTTTTGTGGTTTATCTTCCCTGCACACAACTACTGGAGATTGGGTAGTGGCTAGTTGTGTGGTCACAGAATAATTTTTTTTTCAATTACATTTAGTTCTTAAGAAGGTAAACATGTTTTGAGTAAGAAATAAAATAAAAGGTTAAAGTAGACATTGATATATGAAAATGGAGACAAAAAATCTTAGTAGAAAAAATATAAAGATAGAAAAGTTTTTGAACTCATTTATCCCTGCATCAGGTGATAAAACCAATTTATTCAATTCCACTTATTATTTAAAACTGCAATCTGATCTTTAAAAATGTTTTGTTGTTTATTCGTCTTAAAAGTATTCCTTTGATTTATTTTCATGATTTTGTATTCTCAAAGTCCATGATGGAATTACAGCTTGTTACAGATAATTGTCACTGTTAGGTTAATTTTGTAATTCAATTATCAAATAATATACCTTAGTGATAGCTATTTTTTCTAATTAATTCAGTACCATAGGAATATGTGCTTTATTAAGAATGATCTAAATATACAAATTTGAAATAGCCAAAAATGTTAAAATAAGAGAAATCGTTTCTAAATATTGTGAGGGAAATAAAAATTTAAGTACTTTTGCGTTGTTGATAACAAACAGAATGGTCATCATGACCTACTGAAGGATTTTGCTAAATGTTTGTAAATATAAATTTGCATTTTTCTTGATTGTGACCGTGTACTGTATCTCCAACAAGGAAATGAAACAGAGGGAATAACTAGAGGTAAGGAAATCTCAAACTGCATGAAAATGTACTGTATTAATTCTGAATGGAATCAATTACTAGACATCTGAAAAAAGGTATTAATATTTACAGCATAAAACAATTGTGCAGTAATATATAAAATTAGAGAAAGTAATAAAGCATATGTATTTAAGATATTTGCAAATACCTGAATTCATGCATTATTGTGGAGAATTGAAAAACAATGGGCCAAAGATTGAAAAATACTGGGAAAAATCATTTTAAATACTCTTATATTAAGTTTCTACTTATTATAATTCTATTTTTAACATTCCTGTGTATATTTTGTCACTTAAAGCTAGCATAAATCTCCTGCTAAGAAAGTTTTGTTCAGCAGTCTACCTTAACAAGAAAGAGACTTTTGAATTGGTCCAATGAAACAGGAATTTTTTTTTATTAATTAAAGAAAACTTCATTTCTATCATTTTACTTTCTGCCACATGAGGTATAATGGAACATACCATAAATGTTGACAGTTTTATTTGCAATTTTTAGTTGTTAACACATTTACACAGATTTTTTTTTTTAAGTTGGCCCCACCATAGTTCATTTTTATAGCCATAATTACTGTGTCTGCAAAATTGGGTTCACACTTTTACCAAATTTGGCTGTTTTTTGCCTTAAGTTAAAATCCACCTTAACTTTGATCAAGTCGGATGTATATTGTTATGGACATCTTTGAAATGACCGTCTACATGGGATTTCCAAATGATTTCATCAGTGAGGATCTGTTAGCTTTTATATATTCCCAGAAACTTCATACTAAGACAAAAATAGGCTTATTTATTGGATAAACTTATGATCTTAATTCAAAACACTATAAACAACACCATCAACAAATTAATCACTTATTTAAACTGTTTCCTCAAGATATTCCTAGGGCAATATTCCCACAGTAAGTATATTAATAATTATGTAAACCACTTTTTTGGTCTTATATTTCCATTTAAACATTGTTCCTTGTTTAAATACCTAAAGTATTTAAGTTTTAGCTAACACCTTAAATTTGACAAAGTGCTGTGGTTGTTTAAAGGATGTCCTTTATGTTTATTTTTTTATACTGGTGCCATTTATATACTCATGCAGACTTTGTTACTCTTCAGAATCATTGTTCAGTGAGAAAAGCATTTACAAACTCTACTGTACTATTTCGCTCTAAACATACCTCTTCTTCCTCTGCTTGTTTACATGGAAAGATCAAGATAAGTCGGCATGTGATTACAGGAGGCATGATTCATCAACTGCCAATCAGAAGGCTGAGAGTGAAGTCTTGGCAGAAAGACAAATATTTGAAAAACAATGTGATTTTAAAGCAGTGTTTTGCCGAATGTCAATGCCACTGATCTGTAAACTCTGAGGAACTCCTTTCCCAAATATCTATTCCTCTTGGCTAGATACACTCACCTTATTTTTCTTGTCCAGTGGATTAATCAGCTCTACCCTATTTAAGCATGATCATTTGTCTTCTGTAAACTCATGAACTGGAAAAACTTGCACTGGAACCCTACACTTCAAATGTTTCAGTTCAGAATTCACTCAACATTCATTCCATAAATACTTACCACACACCTATTATGTCCTTGGTACATTGATAGGGATGACCATTCCCGTGAGTACCAAAGATCTTTGATAGGTTTTTAATATATCCAATTGTCTTAAAATTCCACATTCACTATGACATTTTTTCCCAATCATTGAATTGGCTCAGAACTGAATAAATTCTTTTCCTACAAAGTAACAACGTATAGTCAATAGAAAAAAAAATGTTAAATAGTTATCAGAATAACAGAAAAGCTACTATTTACTAAAATGCAATATTTTTCTAATATTTAATTTTGCAGTTTTTTCCCCCCTTAATAGGTAACAACTCCACAGTATTGTGCCTGTAGTACTATGACCTGTGACTTTCCTTTACCACTTACCTTTCATTTGTTAGGATGAATTCTGGCACTTGCCCCTATCAGCTCATTCTTCTGCCAGGATCCAGTTGTTTTGAGGTTTGGACAAGGTCCACAAATTTGAGTACAACTCTCAAAAGAGAGCAAACAAGTGACAAACAAAACAGCACAAGCATTAGTAACCTTTGGAAACACAGCAAAGCTAAGGGTCTATTTTCCTGGAAAGATAACATTTGTCATCTGGAACAGGGTACCCCAATCCTACTTACCTGGAAGTGACATTTACCCCATGAGAGCAGACATTCATTGTTATTATTAGATGGTTTGGGGTCAGTGAATTTCTTATCTTTGTTGTTTTTTTTTTTTTTTTCCTTTTTGAAACTTTATTTTTTTTTTTTTGAAATGAAGACACATTAAAATGATAATTAAGGCAGATAAAAGTAAAAATAAAGTAGTTGAAAAGAATTTATCTAAGGAACTTGACCCTTCTTTTGAGCACTTGGATTAACAACCAAGGGCTTCTCTCAGCTATTTCCCCTCAGAATCCAAAGGCTCTCGGGAACAACCACCAGACCTGTTGGAAGGTCAAGTGGAGGAAAACAACAAATACATATCTACTTCAAGATTCTAGGTACTTTGAAACCTCACCACTCATTTAAATGCTTAGCAAAGGCAACATTGCATGTTTATCCCATAGTATTCCAGTCCCTGGTAGATTATACATTATCTAAAGATAATACATCTTTAAATGCAGATGTATTAACCCAAACTATATAGATACAAGTTCCTTTACCTTGAAAGGAAATATTAGTAATTTTTTTTCTCTTAAGCACTAGGTAGTTAACTGCTTCCCTCCTGAACGTAAGTTTTTTTTAATATAAAGAATGAGCAAATGATGATTTTCAAATATCAGTTTTGTTGCACCAAAAAGAACTGACTGTGCATGAAGTTGTAATGGTAGAAGGTATATGGAGATACACATTGCGAAGCAGTTAATGACACCATGAAAACAAAGTGTTCCATAGCAGTGTTTCATTTACTTTAAGCCAATAAAACAATATGTTTCCAAAGTGTTTCAATCTACATCAAAATATCTCCATTTTAGGCAGCCATAGAGCCAATCTTTCCTCTCACTTGACAGTAAATCACCACCAATAATATTACTTAATATTTTTACAACAACATTTGGACATTGTCTTGGCATAACCAGACTTAAAGTAGCCAAGAGAGCTTCTAGAAGACTCATTTCAGTTTTTAGATTAATATAGGCTATGACCTATAGACCAACTGCTTGTTTTTTGTAAATAATGTTTCATCAGAACATAGTCATGTCCATTGGCTTACTTACTTGCTTTCCAGTGCAAAGGCAGAGTTAAGTAGTTGTGACAGAGACCATGGGGTCTGGAAACCTCAATTATTTATTATTTCCCATTCAGGGAGTTTTAAGAAAAGGTTTTCTGACCCATGATTTTAAAAAGCACTTTCCAATAAATAGAACTCTTGGTGATGGAAATATTCTGTATTGGTCTACCATATACTCTAGCTACCATATCTAATATGGTAGCCACTAGCCACATGTGGCTAATAGGTCCTTGACATGTGACTAGTATGACTGAAGAATTACATTCTTAATTTTATTTCATTAACATTTGTTAAAATTTAACTTTGAAGAGTCATGCATGGCTAGCAGCTACTGTATTAGCGTAAGTAAGGGACAGTTCCATCATCATTGGGCAGCGCTTCCCTAAACCAGTCAGGAAATTGTTTCTTAAAGAGCCACATGATAAATCACATGACTAGGGAGCAATTGAAATGTGGCTAGTGTAAATGAGAAACTAAAGTTTTAATGTTTATTTCATTTAATTAATTAAAATTTACATAGCCACTTGTGGCAAGTGGCTAGTGCAATGAACAGAGGGGGCTACAGCAGTAGATCTCAAAGTATGGCATCCAGGCCAGTGGCAACAACATTGGGAACTTGTAGAAAAGAAAATTCTTGGTTTCCACGCCAGATCTACTGAATTAGAAGTTCTAGGGATGGGAGGGAGACTGCCTGGTTGGCCCAGAAGAGAAAACAGAAAAGAAAAGAAAAAAGAAAAAAAGTCTCCTGGGGTCCAGGAAACTACACTTTGACAAACATTCCAGGTCGATGTTTCTCAAAATTTATCATCCTCAGAATCATCTGACAGGCCAGCTGAAACCCAGATCTCTGGACCTCACACCCAGAGTTCTGACAACTTACCAGGGTTTGCAAAGTTCTGCTGATCCAGGAACCATGCTTGGAGAGACAAGAGTCTAAGGCAGCAGTCTTCAGAGTCAGGTGTGTGTTTGGACAATCTAGTGAGTTGCAAGAAAACACTAAAGTTTTTATTTCTATTTACTTTTCACCTAAAAGAAATAAATTAGGCTTTATTAACAGGTATTATGCCCTCACTTTGTCCCTATGTCAAATGATCATAATGCTGATGAGGGGTTGACTGTGGCCTCATTTGCTTTCTATTTTTAACTCTATATATTTTTAAATTATCAATACAGTAAATTTGACTTTTTCCTTTTGGTTTGCAATACTGTAAATTAAAACACGTGCATAAGTTTACAGAACCACCACCACAATTAGGATATAAAACAGTTCTATCACCATAAATAAAACTTTCTTGGGCTATGTCTTTGGGGTTGTGTTTTCCTCCACCCGTAATCCCTGGCAGCCACGGATCATTTCTCCATCTCTATAGATTTGTCTTTTCGAGAATATCATAAAAATGGAATTATAAAATATGTGACCTTTGGAGACTCGCTTCTTTCGCTTAGCATAATTCCTTGTTCCTATATGCTGCTGAAAAATATTTCCTTGTGTGACTCTGCACGGTTTATCCGTTTACCCTCTGAAGTTCATTTGAGTTGTGTTCAGTTTGGCCAGTCATGAAAATAGCTATTTAATGGGTACAGGTTTTTAAGTGAGAGTGTTTTTCACTTATCTAGTATTCAAAACTGGGATTGTCAGGTCACAGGGTAAGTACCTGTTTGACTTTGTAGGAAATGATCTAATGTTTTCCAGAACGATTGTACCATTTTGCATTCCCACCAGCAACACAGGAGAGTTCTAATTGTTCCACATTCTTGTCAGTATTTGGTATTGTCAATATTGTTTTATTTTGGTCATTCCAATAGGTACAGGGTGGCATGTCTTTTACGGTTTTAATTTACATCGTCCTCATTTCGAAATCTTTTTTTGGGTGCCTACTTGCCGTTGTTATCTTTTCTGTCATTCCTTGCCTTTTTCTGCGAAATATCTGTCCTTCTCGTTTACCCTTTTGTTGCATCATTTATTTTCTTACTGTTGGGTTTCGAAAATTCTTTATATATTCTGGATTCAAGTCCTTTTGGGTGTGTGATTTCAAAATACTTTCTTCTATTCTTTTAGCCTCATTTGCTGTTAATAAAGGGATATGTTAAATTTAAGTTAAAATTCATTAATTTTATTAATGTGAAGCTACGTTAAGCTGATGCATTCATTACATTATCCAGTTTAGGTAATGGACAAAACAGTCAAGTGTACCAATAAGTTGTCTGTCACAGAAACTCTGGCTGGGAAATGACTAGTAAGGCAGGCACATGAAAACAGGAAAATGGCACAATATACATGTATCCCTAATAGAAGCTCTTTATCATCCAAATGATGAGGAAATGACTGTCAGTGGTAAGTGATCTGGCATATATATCTGTAAATGTGCCATTTTCTACAAGGAGTGAGAAAGCAATGGCTCAATCTTGAAAGATACGCATGCTATAGAGAAATTTTTTAAAAATTCATGCTAGGAAAATTTGGAGTGATTTTGTTGCTAAAAACAACATGAATATGTCATCTATTTAAAGTCTCACATCTGAACACCTAAAAACTTTGGAAAAAGAATTCCCAAACTTGTTTTTTTTTTAATATATTGCAGCCGAAGAACTTCAAAGGTGCCTGTTTGTTACACATATAAAATTGTAACATCTTCAATTTATTTCCTCAAACAACCAAATGACATTAGGGAAGATGCAAATTTACTAGCCTTGTTTCAACAAAATTCTTTTCAAGTTTATTGGGTGGAGTTAAAAAAAATTGGTATTACAATTTTATAAGAATGTCCCTGTCTTTGAGAGTTGTCTTTTTCACAGATAACAGCCACAAAAATCAAGAACCAAAATAAATTGAAGTTTTTACCATACTGTTTTAATTATATACCTGTTGGTGTTAAACAAAGGTTTTTAAAAGGAAGGAAGCATTTTCAACATTGTTTTCCCTTAAAAAACCCCAAAACATTCAAACTGATAATGTATTTTCTGAAAGCAAACTCTTTTGTACCATCAATAAGGGAAAGGAAAATTATTTAAAGAATATGTATTTCTTCCTTATTTCATTCTATTAAAATGTCTACATATATTTGTTTTATGTCCCTGTTCCTGGCACAGAGCTTCTAAAAGCCCTGATTTTTTTTAAGTAAGGAGAATCATAAATATGTCTTTTGCTATGTAAATGGGGTGACTTTTCAAAGGCTCTTAAGTCTCCCAAGGATGAAGACTGGTTACAAGAGAACTAACTGTGTGGTTAGAGAGTTGGAACTTTCAGTCCCACTCGTTCCCTTGTCCCCACCTCTGAGGAGGGAAAAGGGGCTAGAGATTGAATTAAATCTTCAATGGCCAGGGATCTAGTCATTTATGCTTATGTAATGAAGCCTCCATAAAAATCCAAAAGGAAGGGGTTCAGAGAGCTTTCAGGTTGGTGAACAGGTGTAGATTCAGGGAGAGTGGTCTGCTGAGACAGCATGAAAGCTCTTTGCCCCTTTCCACACACCTTGTCTTATGCATCTGGCTGTTCCTAAGTCATCTCCTTTTATGATAAATTGGTAATGTAGTATGTAAACTGTTCTTCTGAATTCTGTAACCAACTCTAGCATATTAATGGAACAGGAGAAGGAGGTCATGGGATCCTTCTGGAAACCTCTCATTTGTAGCCAGTTGGTCAGAAACTCAGGTGACAGTCTGGACTTGGGAATGGCATCTGAATTGGGAGTGGTCTTGTGGTCTCGAGCCCTTAACCTGTGGCATCTGACACCATGACCAGGTAGGTAGCATCAAAATTGAGTTAATTGCTTGGGGGTGGGGAAAGAACCCTGAGCATTTGGAATCAGAATAGAGTGCAGAATTGTAAGTGTATAAAATATGTTAGTTTAAAAGATTTTATTGATGGGTTGGTGATCACCTCATCAAGTTTTGAGACTCCTAGGCAAGAGCATGACAAAATTCTTGAGGAGAGCAGGGCTTCATGAAGATTCTGTTTGAATACCCTAGAGGGATAAGGACAAAAGAAAAAGAGAAGGAATGGGGTATAGGCAAGTATCATGTAGTGTAGACATTTTCTGGATGTCTACTCTGAGGCCTCCTATTAGACAGAAGAACTGAGGCTGAGGATGAGGGGGGAAGGGAATGATTGCAAAGTTGAACATAACATTGACCTTGTCTTCACAGATATTGAATTCTAATGACAGGGTCAGGGGTATATAACTTAAAACATCACTTACTCTGTAATTTTGCCAAAAGCTTTCTCTTTGGCCAGGTTTTCAATGTTCTCTAGAAGACTGTACCTTGATAAGAGTGATCTGTATCATTTTGGATGCAGACAGCAGGCTAAAGATATCTGTTGAATCAATGTTATCCATAAATGCAGTGGCCACCAGACCAGATAGCCTCAAGGTCAGAACCAGGACATTCTCTCTTTCTGTATGGAGCAACAAGAAACTTTAAATCTAACTTTCATCAAGGCAACAGAAACATTTGCATGATCCTGGTTATAGTTAAAAACACAACTACTCCAAAAGTTTTGAAATCGTACAGAGAATCGTGGGGGAAATGAGTTGAGAAAATAATAACTTTAAACTTGGAAAGCAATAATTCTTCCAACTTACAGTTTTGTCTGTTTAAAAAATAGGAAGTAAACACACCTTGCCCCACATGGTTTTAGTTAGGGCTCAATATTTCTTATATATACAGTTTTTTTAAAAAAAGAAACAATCAAAATAGCATACCAAAAAGTGAATAACCGAATAATGTTGAGTGATCAGTGCTGAGGAAAGAAAAATGGAAGACTTGATATCCGCCTAAAAATGAAAGAGACATTGATAAGTAGATATGGATTGATTAGTCTCATTAATTAACAAAGAGTATTTTTAATTGTGAAGTAAAATATCTTTATAAATTATCATCTAAGGCAAAATAAATGTTAATTAAAAAAAAAAAACCAAGAAATATCATAAGCTTCAGGAAAAGCAGTGGGATGGCTTCAAGGATATATTCAGGAGATGAGAGCCTAATTTTTTAAACCCTGCTATTATGTACATGGCAAGAATACGTACAAAAATAGACTATTTAGCCGACTCCACTGAAAGTATTGTCTTATCTCATATGAAAGCTAACCTGTTTCATCAAACTTTTAAATGTACCGGAAAAGATAAAAGAGTGAGTTGAAAATAGAGAGAGCATTTGTACTTACTTTATGCCCTATGAAATTAATAAATACACACCATAGAGTATTCAGAGAACTTAGTGTTAGAAACAAAATAGTACCTCATTCATTTCCCTTGCTTTTCTCTTATAGGGTGACTATTGCCCAAAGTTCTTAAAATCTATTTTATATAACTACTTGACAGGTGTTTTGTTAACATTCCACAGTTCAAAATTCAATTGCTAATCCCATTTTATGGATAGGAAAAGAGACAAAGCATCGTGTTCAAGATTGAAGCTAAAGAAAGGAAAAATGTGTGGAGGAACCATGAGAAAAATAGGATGAAATATAAAACCTGTTGGTCCTTATCTCTTTCCACAGGTCTTTGATTTATTAGGGCTGTAGCTTATAAAGTTCACTCAATTGGGAAAAGTATTACATCCCCCAATATATTAAAAATCAAACGCCTGCCTCCTTTTCTTTCTTATTTTCTTCCCAGCCTAGCTCACACCTCCCATCATCTGTGAACAACATACCATTGTTCACGTGTTGGTGACTGAGGTCTCTCGGAGTGTTTGTCACTGTCATGTTTCGATTGTTTGTCTACAGCGCCCAGACTTTGTTCCATCTTTGGCACACAGACATTGAAATGAAATGGTATGTCAGAAAATCCAGGTTGCCTTTATAACAAAGAGCATGTTGCCTCTTTAGGGAACAATGAGACACGATGAATAGCTATTCAATTTTTTGTCGCACTTCCAACACTGGATAAAGCAAAAATCTGGCCCAATGGTGAGAGTGGCCATCTCTTTTGTAGCCAGTACTGGAATGGTTAATTACTTTGTGGTTCTCGCCCCAACCAAAAACAAAACAGACAGATAGCACTCCACAGCTGAAACAGATGGTTGCTTCCAGGGCTGACAAAGCAAGCATAAACCGTAGAGGCTTTCTTCTCCTCCACAGTCCTGAAGAGGTGAAAAGAACACCTTCCCTTTGGAAGGACACAGACACGCACATCACACCGCACCATGTGACGCCACACAGGCTAAACTCTAGCACGTTATTGCCTCATAAACTATCGCAAAATCCTTAGCCATGCGAGATGGCATTCAGGAGAAATTGAAATGTGTCTCTGGGCTTTTCCACAAACATGAAGAATAATGGACTTTAATCAGATTGTGGCGGACAGGGTAGAGGGAAAAATGTGTCCACCTCAAACCTGCCTCTGACTTACGGATGACAGGTTTTCGATCCGTTCATTCTTAGAACCAAGGGAGGCAGAGAATTTATTAGTATGCTGAAAAGTCACAAAACCGAAAGAAAGGTATTTTCAAATTTCAAAAAAGAAAAAAAAGAAAGAAAAGAAAAGAAAAAAGAAACCAATTCTTTTAATGAAGATTAAAAACCCAGATATGTGTCCTTTGGCTCAGCAGTGTTTAAACACACACACACACACACACACACACACTATAGTAATCGGCAATGGGTCTTTCTAAGATGCTTATGAGGTGGAAGGCAGAGGCAAGTCCAGGGATATTCCAATAGCTACCAGGATGAGAACAGGCATGAAATGAAGACAACGAGAATGTGAACTGAATGTCAAGAAAACCAACTTTGCTTCAACTGCTCGTCTACATTGGAACATTCTTTCCATACAGCTCCAGCATCCCCATGGCTTCAGCTATTTAAACACTCAGTCATATCAGATTGTAGCTGGAACTCGCTAACGATCACAGAAGTGCTGACCCCTGTAGAATGGAAAGATGTCCGACTGGTTTTCAGAACCCTGTGAAGCTCAGGGGTAGAGGCATCCAACTGCCAAGAGGAGCTGTTGGTTTTGTAAACATGCTGGAGGCCTGGGGAAGAAGACGGCCTTCAGACTCTGTCTTGTTAACATTTGGGCTACTCAACTGACCAGGGTAATTGAATTATCTCCAGTTTCTATAGTTTTTGTGAAATCAGTTCAGTGTTTTCTTTTTGTATGTGGGTCCCTTTTCCTCATCAATTTCCCATTTTATTTTGCAGGCTTTCTCTTCCCCTTTTTCCTAAGGTTAATACCTCCTCTTTCTCATCCACTGCATAATCCAATTCTTTTGATTACTTTGCCGCGTCTCTCCTTGGCCTGGTCCACCTTTATACTTTCCCCATTTGGTCGTCTTCATCTGCCATTTTACCCGGGGATCCTATTAACTTGCCAGGGTTCAGTTGCCACCTGCTGCGCATGTTAATGACCCCTCACGCTTCCCCTGCCTTCCCCTTTCTGCCCTTTTGCACTATCTACCTTTTTCTTGCCTCTCAGATACAGCCACCTGCACACCAAATGAGGTCAATATGCCCCAGATGCGCAGGGTGT
Source organism: Leopardus geoffroyi (assembly GCF_018350155.1). Lineage (NCBI taxonomy): Eukaryota > Metazoa > Chordata > Mammalia > Carnivora > Felidae > Leopardus > Leopardus geoffroyi. The sequence continues at coordinate 126,353,485 of NC_059332.1, forward strand.
GTGTCATAAAACGGCTTCTTGTTGATATTTCTTCCCCAAACATCTTTTTCTTACCAGTTTTCTCTTCAGATGGCCAGGGAGTCTTTTTATTCCAACATCTCACTTAGAATTTGGGAAAGCATTTCACTTCTGCTTCTCCCTGTTTACACAGCCTCTTGACAAATAACTTTTGCTTTTTTTTTTTTTTTAACTTTGCACCGACCAGCTTCACAATTCGCCTCTTCCTTTCTAATGTTCTCTCTGAGCCAGTGTATTTATCACATCCTTTTCATAATATCCTCTCCGACCTTATCTGCATTGCTTCTGGTGCTTAGCCCCATAGAATTGCCTTATCATGGCATTGTTTTGGGGGGACCCAGCCGAAGATTGGTCAAATTTTCTCCTCCTTACAGTCAGGAATTGAAGGGACCAGGCAAAGGGGAAGTGATGAAATGGGATTTCTTCTCTCCTTTTTTTGAAGAGTATGGTCCACCCCCTTTAAAATCCCCTCTGTGTACGAGTCCTCTTGTGTTCACTCCATTCTCTTCTCCTCTGGGTTTTCCCATAGGCTCTTTTTGTCATTTCTAGTGAAACATTCGTAGCTGAAACATGTTTCCTCCTGTGTGACTGTGTATATCCGTTTTGTCTTTTTCATGTTCATGCCAGGAAAATCAAGCTCTCTGCGTTTGAAATGTAAACATTGTTTCTTGGTGTTCCAAATCATCAATTATCATGCCTCTAGTTATACATAAAATTTTGATTCCTCAATCTGGACTCTTTAACTTGAATGTTTTAGATGAACTGATGTCTATTTCTGGCGAAGGATATAGCTATCATTCCATTTGGATGCTCTGCCCCAAGGAACTGACCTGTAGAGTCTTATTTTTCGGGGATCTGCAGATTCATCATCTCTACTGTGGTTCATACTGAAAAGTGGGTATGTCAGGGGTGGAGTAGGATACCTTTCACTGCCAGGCTTCAGGGTATCTGTTTTAATGGTAGATAAAAGTTCTCAAGAAACAGCTTCTGTTATCCTCAGCATTTCAAAAAAAAAAAATCCTTGGAAATATTTACTCCAATTCTCTAGTGGGCATCTTCTGCAAAGCCAGTCTCTGTATTTTAAAGAAAAAGCTGCACTCTGAGAAATGTGCCTCTGCAATCACTTCTCTCAGTGTTCTATAATGTGTCAACATCCATAATTGGAAATTCTATCCCTCCTTTATGGATGTGAAAAGTGAAGCAGAATGGATCTGTGCTCCATTATGACAGGACTTGGCTCTCTGCTATGGTGGCTTATAAATAATAAACAACATTTGGCTTGTGTAAGTGTATGTCCATGACCTAATATATTAACCACAGGGTGACACGGTTTTTTATTTAACCCAGATGTCTAGAGGCAGTACCTTGCTCCAAGGGCTGAGCATGAAACTTGGGTATTAGGTTTGAGGAGAAGTTGGTGGAGACGCTCTGGTGGAGAACCCATGGCCCAAGGGCTGAGCATGAAACTCGGGTTCTGGGTTTGAGGAGAAGTTGGTGGAGACGCTCTGGTGGAGAACTCATGGCCATCCTGAGTGTTCACATTTGGCTCCACTGATAACCACTTGCCAACTAATGGCATCATCTCAAGTGACACTCGGGCTGGACTTCTGTACACTGTTCTGCTTTGAAAACATGAATGTTACTTTAGTTATTCTGCTATCTTGGAATATTGTGGTGCAAGAATTGCTCTGAAGTGCTGAGTTCTTTTCTTGACATGTAGAGTTCGGTTGAAAATTGAAATTACTGAAGCCCAGTGGTCCTGTGTTTCATTCTTTATTCTCACACACGCTCACACATACATACAAATACCTATACTTTTCTTCACTGTCGTTAAGTGTAGAAAATAAACTTTAAGGCAATTCTTAAAGTCTATATGCCTGGGTAGTGTATTCACCAAGGATTCTGATATTGGGAGCAGACTGACTTTGTGTATTAGTCCTGTGATGGTTAATTTTACATTTTCATTTGGCTCGGCCACGGTACCCAGTTTTGATTAAATACATTCTGGATGTTGATATGAAGGTGTTTTTTTTTTTTAGATGTGATTAGCATTTAAATCAGTAGACTTCAAGTAAAGCTAGTCACCCTCCATAAGGTGAGTGGGCCCTGTCCAATCAGTTGAAGGCCTCAGGAAAAAAGGCTGACATCCCCCAGGAAGAGGGAGTTCTATTAGCATCCTGTCTTCATACTCAAATGACAATATCAACTCTTCCTTGGTCTCCAGCCTATATGCCCTTGCAAACACTTAAGTCTATTCCTCAAAATAAATCTTTCGTTTTGGGGCACCTGGGTGCCTCAGTTGGTTAAGCATCTGACTCTTGATCTCAGTTCACGTCATGATCTCACAGTTCATGAGTTCAAGCTCTGCATGGGGTTTTGTGCTGACAGCCCAGAGCCTGCTTGGGATTCTCTGTCTCCCTCTCTCTTTGCCTCTCTCTCAAAAATAAATACACATTAAAAAAAATAAGTCTCTCATTTTATATATATATCCTATTAGCTTTTTTAGTCTGGAGAATGCTTTCTAATACAGGTTCCACCATTGAATAGCTTTGTGACTTTCAGTAAGTTGTTTAACATTCTGTGCCTCAATATCTCTTATTTCTAAAGTGGATATCATAATAGTACCTATGTCATGCGGGGAGGTCATGAGAATTAAGTGAATTAATGTAAGTAAGAACAGTGTCTGACACCTGGTAAATTGCTGTGTAAGTTCTAGACATAATTGCTGTTTTATCATAAATAAGATAATTACATATATTTTTATTATCACTTTGAGCCATAGGAGGCAAAATGCTGCTTCACTTGTTTTTTCAAAATTGAGAATATTTTGTTTATAAATATCAGTCTTTTGGTCTAATTTTATTGCTCCCAATCATTTTCTAACTCACCAAGGCTTATGAGAGGTTCTGGGGGTGATGTCTGTTAATTCAGCAACAAATTTTATTAAGTCCTTACTCTATGCCAGGCTCTTTGCTAGAGACTAGATGTCACAGTGGTGAACAAAATAGACAATTCCCTGCCCAAGGGGAGCTTACAGTTTGGTGCGGGGGTGCGGGAGGTAAACAGACAGACAAATAGATATATAATTGCAAATTGCATTATGTGATGTTCAAGAGAATCCATGAGTTTTATAGGAGAATCTAGAAGTTTCATATTAGAGGTGGGAAGGGCAGTCAAGCTGGTTGTCTCTGACACTTTGAGTCGAGGTTATAAGACTGAGTGTTATTCAACTAGAGGAAAGGGTCAAGAAGGACCAGGCCAGTAGAAGAACTCTCAGTGTCTGGACTAGAGCAGGAGGAAAAGACATTTGAGGGGAGAAGGGAGAGGGGAGTTGGGGTAGAGAAATTGTTGCAATTGGATGTACTTCAACTTCAATTTGTAAAAACCCCAAACCAATCAAGCATTGTAAAAGTTCCTGACTCATTCCATCCTGAAATACATCATTCTGCAATCTGCTATTGTCTTGTTCTGGAATCTATTGTTGCTCTTTTTTGTTCTCTTTGATAACTACTTATCCTTTTCTTATTCCTTTTTACCAACTGATGGTGTTTACCTTGTACACGACTTCCTCTCTTTTTCTTTTCTTTATAATTTTCTACATATGAAAAACTTTCATTGCTGTGAATCCTGCGATCTGGTTTTAGGTTCCCAGCTAAGCGGGGGTCCAGCTTCACCTTGAGTCTATCCTTCTTTGGGAGGGGATGTCCCTGAAGAATGTTCCCTCAGGGCATTTGTCCTTAGGTCACTACTGTGCATGTGGTAGATGGTATATGTAGAGATATATAAATAATATATATATATATTAGAGAGATAATATACATATTAGATAGATAGGTTATATGTATTAGATACGTTATATATACAGTAAAACCTTGGATTGCAAGTAACTTGTTCTGTGAGTGTTCTGCAAGGTGAGAAAACATTCCTAATAAATTTTAACTTGATAAACAAGCGATGTCTTGCATTACGAGTAGTACGTGATGCTGAATGTCACATCATCACCACTGAGCCAATGGTTCTTGAAATTCACTTTGACATACAAGTGCTTTGGATTACAAGCATGTTTCTGGGATAAGTTATGCCTACAAACCAAGGTTTTACTGTATATAAAAATATATATAATGTAGATAGTTTATAAATTATATGTATACATATAATTATGCCTATATGTATGTGTATATAAACATATATATGTATATACGTATATATAATATATACATATCATCATGTATATATCATATATATGTTTATATAGTATAGATAGATAGGTAGATGATAGAGCCTGAGACAAACTCTAAGTAAGATTTTTTGGGTCTTTATTTTGTTTTTTGTAACCAGTACAGTGTTAAACAGCTTTTAAATTAGTCCTGCTGAGTAAGGTTCCTGCTAATGGATTTTGCTTTGGGGGGAAGTTGTGAGGCCTCGTTTCCCACCCTGATTACTAATTATTATTGCCTTTGTCTTTCAAATCCAGTGTGGAGATCACAGAGCTTTATTTAGCCACAAGCCGTGGACTCTATGATAATTTTGAGGAATATTTCTCATGATTTCTATTTGTAGTAGTTTATATTTGTATATGGAAATGTTCAGTTAGATCTGATCTGTGGCTCGTCGCAAATGTGCAACGTGTGCGTGTTGATCTTCCAGCCTTCCTCGCAGGGCAACTCTGCCTGATCAGTGTGTGAACAGGAGGCTGTGTCTCCTCAGTCTTTCCCTTAAATCGCATCTCCTATGCCTCGCAATTAGAGTCAGTTGAGGAGGTGAACTAGATTGAGACCACTGAGTGATTTTGCATGCTGTGGGCTGCCGGCACATTGTGAATCCCTAGGGATCCCAGAGCCCGTTACCAACCCAGTGAATCACTCACTCTGTTTGCTTTTCCACAAAAAAGAAATGTGCAGCTGCTTACTCGTGCCATGGACTTTGGAATTTTGTTCCCTTTTCCATCTGCCTTTTGTGTAAAGAAATTCTGCCTGAATAATTACTTGTCTGTCCCCTTTGCTCATTCCCAATATCATCATTCTTCAACCTTCTGTTTCCAATTAGTTCTTATCTCAAATGGCTTATTGGCATCAATCTGTTCTCAGCATCACCAAAGTGCACAAAACTACCCTGAAACATGAGGGAATCTAGATAAGGCTGAGGCTTACCAATCAGTCCAGCACAGTCTCTACATTTCACCCGTGCCTTCCTTTTCTCAGGAAACCCGAGATAGGAGATGGTGTCGAGACATGTCATTGATATAGCACATTCTGGAACAAAATGACATGCGTGAGCATTGCAGAGACTGTGTAAGGCCTGTGAAAATAGCCATTGTTGGACATCTGGTGTCGAAAAGAGCTGTTTCAAAACAAGTTCACAGTGTTAAATCATGGTGTAGACAGCTTCTGAGCAGCTGTCCACTGCTGGAGAGGGTGCCCTGAGATCTGTGTGTCAATGGTTGTGTTTTAAGCCTCTCTAGTCACTTTGATCTGCAAACCTTTGTGCCACAGTAACATGGCTAAAATTGGGCCAAAAACCCAGAAAACAAAAAACAAAAAAAACCCCAAAACACTGCTGTCATTATTAGCCAACTAGGCATGAAGAGAAAGTGGTAATAGAATCAGGCAAAAAAAAAAAAAAAAAAAAAAAAAAAAAAAAAATATATATATATATATATATATATATATATATATATATATAAATCACTTTTGAGAGGACTATCTTGGTTGGTTGAAGCATGGGACAAACAAATCCAAGGACACATGTTTGAGATTCATGTAGTTACCGATGCTCAGAAAAACAGGGGTTTTAGAAATTATGTGTCCAAAGTTCTTTTTCTATAGAAACTGACATCCAGGAGCATTACATGGTTTTTCCAATGTCATAGGTTATTAATGGTAGAGATAGCATCCTAACTTTTTTTCTTTTAACTCCTGGTAAAGTGCTCATTCTAACAGATCACACTCCAAGACCATGTCTGGGAAAAATAGTTTAAAGCATAGGTCAAAGCCAGACTTTACATTCTATGAGGCTCTGGATTTGCCTTTTTGAGTCATTACATGTATAATATATGAGTATATATATATATATATATATATATATGTGCATATATATACATATATATACGTATATATGTGTATATATATGTATATATATGTATGTATACATGTATGTATATATGTACATATATGTATATATGTATACATATATGTGTGTATATATATACGTGTGTATATGTATATATATATATATATATATATATATATAGTAGAGAAATGAATCTAATCACAGTAAGGAATTAGTACACATTGAGTGCCTCCAATGAGCCAGACACTTTTCATACAGTATTTCATTTGGCTCCCATGTTGGTAAGGGATCCCTGGGATCATTCCGTCTTCCTAGACTCTTCTAAGGAGAAACCACGCTGTAATCAGATTTCAACTGGTCACAAAGGGAGCCCTTAAGAAATTTAAAACTGGGACACTTGGGTGGCTCAATTGGTTAAGCTTTAGACTTCTGCTCAGGTTCGTGAGTTTGAGCCCTGCATCAGGCTCTCTGCTATTAGCACAGAGCCTGCTTCACATGCTCTGTCCCTCTGTCTCTCTCTGCCCCTCCCCCACTTAAGTTCTCTCTGTCTCTCTCTCTCTCTCTCTCTCTCTCAAAAGTAAGTAAACATTAAAAAAAAAAAAAGAAAAGAAAAGAAATTTAAAAGCTGTAGGCCTTAGATATAAAATGTCTGAGGCATTTGAAGCTCACATCACAGTCTGATTTGGGAATCATCAAACATTTAGGATTGGAATTTAGCTACCATCTAAAATGCTGTGTTTGGTTGGCGTTGCCTGGCCAATCGTAGTCCCTGTCTTCCTGGCCACCTCTGACAAATTCTACCCTTTAAACACTTCCTCACTCAAGGTGCGAGCAGGCTGTCTCCAAACCACCACTCTACAAACTCTACCCAATCCCATTGAATCTGTAAGACTGGGGGTTCCTTATAGTCTTTCTCTGGGACAGTCTGAGACCACAGACATGAATTTGGCTTGACATTCTGCTCCTATCCTTCTTGGGATCTCCTGATAGAAGTTCTGTTATTCTTTCGGCTTGTGAGAAAAGAACAGGGTTTCGAAGGGTAAGTGGCTGTCCAGATAACACTGCAGTCCTTCTTTGTTGTTAGTGTATCCCATGCCTGCTTGGAGTGGTAAAGATGTGTGACCCTTAACATCCCTAGCTGACTGGAATTCCTTCCCCTTCCTTATCTTTTTAATGTTGGAGGAAAAAGGTGGCATTACAGCTGGCTTGGGTTTCATTTATTCCCTGTGAGTGTCCACGGTGAGATAGTGGTACATAATGAAGAGGGGAATGAAAAGTTATTTTACTCCCCCTAGAATAGAAAAGTTGACTTCAAACATGAGTTAGGTGTTTCGACCTTATATATGCATGAAGAAACCAAGGTTTAAAGAGGTTTGTGTGTATGCGATTTCAAGGTCCCTCGACTGGTAGATAAGAGAAAGCAAAATTAGCACACAGGCTGGGCCAATTCAGAAACCCACCTTCTGTCTGCTACATCACAATGCTGTTACGTGAGAGAAGATAAACAGGTATGAGAGTCAATAGCATCTCCTTCTTGTAGATAATAAATGAGATAAAAGGAAAGTAATAGTTGATTACAGAATTACAGTCCTCATTGGCACAGTTTCCTGAGAGAAAGAGAAGTGAAGGTATTGTTCATTCATATTTATCCGATACACGCACCCAAAGTCAGTAAAATTTCATGATAAGCTCATGCAAAGTGCTATTCTCTTAGGGTACTCTCAGGTTTTTGAGACACTCCTTTATATTTTGTGACTCTGCCTCTAATGGTACAAAATGAGCTGATGTTGTCAAGTGATGGTCTAGCAAGAAGCCACTGTCAGCTCAGTGCCAGAGAGAAATCAATGGGTTTCACCCACTGCAGCAGCTTCTAGATCAGTTGGTTCACCAGATTTTAGTCGCAATAAAAACTTAACTCCATGAAAATTATCGTGAAAACATTAACAACATTTTTCTTTAGGAAATTGTTTTAGGCAGTCTTTGTAAAATCTCTTTATACAAATTCACCCTAAAAACGATTATAAGTCCAATAAGGTTGTGGATAGAATAAAACCCAAGATTTTTATGGTTCACATATCTAGCCACAGTGAGAGAGAGATTTGCTACCTAAGCCACTTACTGTTACCTGTTTTTACCTCTCTCTCTCTTTTTTTTTTTTTTTTTTGAGAGCACGAGCGTGAGCAGTAGAGGGAGAGAGAAAGAATCGTAAGCAGGCTCCATGCTCAGTGCAGAAAGCAATGTGGGGCTCGATCTCACTACCCTGAGATCATGACCTGAGCCGAAACCAAGAGTCAGACACTTAACCGACGGAGCCACCTAGGCGCCCCCTTACTTACCTTTTTTATTTATGCATATATTTATTTTTATATAGTTTCTGACATTTAGTGACCACAAATTCTTTAGCAAACAGTATGTGGCGTAAACTGGAGGCTTTGCTTTTCTGAAAAGAAAGAAAGATCAGTTCTGAAGCTTGGATTGTATTACTCAAAATGCTTACTGACTATGGCCGATTGATTCATTGATTGATTGACGTAATATTCACATTGTGTTTTAGGCATGATGCATTCACCCTTTGACCCACCATCCTCCAGACAACCTCTAAGGGAGGTATTTCATCACCATTTTACAGATGAAGGAATTTAAGCTAACGAAGGTTAAGTCACTTGTTTAAGCTAACTTACCCAGTATTTGTCAGAGCTGAGTTTAAAACCCAGGTCTAACCGCAAAGATCTTGTAAGGTTCAATAAGATGTATTATTTAAAAAAAAATTTTTTTTAATGTTTATTTGTTTTTGAGAGGGAGAGTCAAACAGAGTGAGTCTGGCAGGGGCAGAGAGTGAGAGGGAGACACAGAATCCACAGTAGTCTTCAGGCTCTGAGTTGTCGGCACAGAGACCGACATGGGGCTCGGGCTCGTGAACAGCGAGACCGTGACTTGAGCCGAAGTCAGACGCTTCACCGTCTGAGCCACCCAGGTGCCCCAATTTAAAGGAAAGCTTCAAATCTTAGTTTCTTTTATAAGTAATGGGCAACAAAATCATCTTTATAGGTTGCATGTCTAACACTTGTCTTTCTTCGAAGAAAAGTATAGAGCTTTGAAATATAATTTTGATGTTCTGAAATCTCAATAAAGCTTATTAAATGCATCAGTGAAACAAGAGTTAAGTGCCCACATAAGCTACATGCATATGGGACAGAACTTTGACACTTCTACTGAGCTCTTATTCAAAATACAGAACCATTTCTGGAAAAATACAAGACAGAAAAAAATAACAAACAAAAAATAGATACTGTCTACAAACCACTTCATGTGCATGTGATTTGGCTATTTAATATGACAAACACATAATAATTTATTCAATTGTCATAATAATACACCATTTTTTTTTTTTAGTAGCATGACCAGCAAATTAGTGTGCCTAAATGATCTGCCATATAACTTCGACCAGAAGCTTGGGGAGACACTAATATTCAAGCCAGATATTCTAAGGAAGTGTTAATTATCAAGTTTTCAGTATTGTTTACACATACATTTGTGTCCATGCTCTGCTGCAGAAACATGCATGTCTGTACCTTTTCTTTCTGTCACCTTCTCCTTTTTCTCTCCATTCCCCCGCTTCACCTCTCACACTGCCTTTATAGAACTACAACTTTTAACATGCACTTGGCTTCAGTGTCAGAGCAATATAAGGAATAGCCATGTGGAACGTCTTTATATTGCTTGTAAAATTGCTATGGGGGACATTATGGAGCTCACTGCCCTTATATAAAGAGCGTTTTGACAAATTCATCTTCGAACTCGGAGATAGGAAAGTTTGCCTCTGTTGATGAACTGGTGTGTTTTCTTTCCGTAGAAAATGATAGCCCTGTAATCCATCATGTTGTCTCTTTGCTTAGACTGTTAGGAAACAATGCACTAAGAGCTGGCCCAGTTACAGCCCTGTTCCTCAGGTAGGGTTTCCTGTCTGCATTCTTCCTCTGGGTTTCCCCGTAAGTGTTTACTTGCGGTCATTATTTTGTTGTAACAGGTTTTGTTTTGTTTTTTTAATCTTTCTGTATTTATACGTTTGTAAAATAACTCATTATTTATTCCTATTGGAATTAAGTTAGGGCATAAGTGAGTTAATAGAATTATGTGTTGGCAGGTGTGTGCATGTGTTAATGGCTGCATTCGCGTGTGAGAGAGCTGTATTTCCCAAAATTCATAAACTATATGTTACTGCTTATCTCCGTGGAATCATCATAAAATTATTCAGACTCCATGGTGACATGACATTGGGCTAGATAAATATAGAAAAAATACAGCAAAAATCTGAATTTGTGAGATGGATGGCCAGGAGAATATATTAACACTTAAAATTCTATGACTTCTACCTTAAAACTTTCAAGGCTTTTGGTTGGTTATGTAAGAAAGTGATTGGAGAGGTCAGCCAGTTTTGTTACTCTAAACATAGATCATGCTTTCCTGAGTGTACCTTCAACTAAATTTACTAAAACAAGATTTATTTATTTTGATTCCTCTTGGTTCCAAAAAGGATTTAAGCAGTTAGGTTAATAGGAACTAAATATCTGATTGACATGTAATTAGATTGTAATAAGGTTCATGCTAACATGGATAGGACTGAGAGATTAATGTATTCATTATTTATTGGTGTTGTTACTTGTACGTAGTTTGGTACCAAGGATTTTACTTAAGAATGGTAACCACCTTCTCTAATTTAATGTAAACATTTACTTATAGATATTTATTACCGGAGGTTTGTACCTTTTGACCGTCTTCACCCAGTTATAAAATAAATGTCATGGGGTTGTAATGTACGGCATGGTGACTGTAGTTAATGATACTGTATTGTAGGGGCTCTTGGGTGGTTCAGTTGGTTAAACGTCTGACTCTTGATTTTGGCTCAGATCATGACTTCATGGTTCAGTTCATGAGTTGGAGACCTGCATCGGGGATTCTCTCTCTCCCTCTCTCACTACCCCTCCTCCCCTCTCCAAATAAACTTAAAAAAAACAAAACAAAACAAAAAAACCCACTGTATTGTATTTCAAAGTTGCTGAGAGTAGGTCTTAAAACTTCTCATCACAAGAAAGAACATTTGTAACTGTGGGGGTGGTGAATGCTAACTAGACCTATGGTGGTGATCAGTATACACAAATATCCAATCATTATGTTCTGTACCTGTAGCTAATATAATGTTCAATGTCAATAATATCTCAAGTTTTTAAAGAAGCTGTTTATTACTGTTTTAGTTATATATATATATATATATATGTATATACAGATATATATATATATACCTGTATTATATGTAATATATTTTTTATATTATATATATAATATAATACACATATTTTATATATATAAAATAAATGTGACTTTTTTTTTTTAAATGTAAGTGGTTCCACAATACAATCTCTTAAAAAGTTGCCTAGGAATCAAAAGTGGTTTCTAAAAAAGAACAATTCAAAAAAAGAAGAAGGATCAGGCAGGGTAATACTGGAATTCATGGGCATGGTTGAGAGATCCAAGCTCCTGGTTTATGCCATTTTATGATTAACTGAGGGTCAGTTTTGTTTACTGTGAAATCAGGTACTGGAAGGGAAGACGAGCTGGCATTTCAGGAATGCACTTTCCTGTGTGTTTAATTTCATGAAATACAGTGAAATTTCTCTCTTTCCCACCGCCCTAGAACACCCCCCCCCCCGACTTCTTACCTTTTGCTTAATTCTAAATGAGGTGTCCACATGCTGTCTCACTGCCTTCAATTTTGCATCTGGATACGAATGAATAAGTACTAAAAATTATCATAGTTGATATGAGTTGAAAAGATCACCTTTTGGAGAATATTTGCATTTGAATAGGAAAATCCAGTCTGTAGAGGGAAACTCTGCATGACCCAATGGGATGAGGTCCCATGGTGGATATTTAGTCTCTATGATAGGCCAGCGGCTGACATTGGAGTGAGAAAGATTTCTGTGATGAACTTATCAAAATCGTACCACGGATTTGTTCAGATCTGCTCTCAGGTATACGTTGGGACATACGAATTTTTACTAATCTCTAATTCAGTAAAAGGAGATCATTGATATTAAAGCCACAGTATTTTAGAAACAGAAATTGTAAAATACATAACATCAACTTTAATAATTAGTGTGCTCCTACAAAACGCTGTGTACTTCTCTTTAAAAAAATATTCTATAGCCATGGTCACTAATGAAAATTTTGCAAAATTTCATATTCCCTTTTCCCATAGATTTGGAAATTCTGTATTATCCTCTCCATTTTCATCAAATTAACAAGCATATTTTATTTTCTTCTTGGTGCTGGAATAAAACACTAAAGCATTTTAGAACTTCATCCATCAATTACCCTTTTTTTTTCCTTTAGAAAACTATTAACCTCCTTTTCATTGATTTTACTGTCTCACAGTCAGATCAACTTACCTGTATTTGTTTTTCATGGTTCAGTGTGCAGGAATGAGCAATGATTTCCTTCATCAACCATCCACCTAAAAAATTGTTTTGCTTATTAGTCAGTATAAATTGTTTTCCTGCCAAATCATAACATATCAGAGTGGAAGGATTTATTGCCCAATTTCGCTCTACTGAGTTTTCACTTGTCCAGTACAGAAGCATAAAAATACTGGTGTCTGGTGTGCTGTAAAGTGAGAACAACAGAGTTCCAAGTTCTCTTTAATTTAGCAGTGTCTACCTTTGTAGCCTTATCTCCTATTTGTTCCCAGCAATAATTCCCTCTAGCTCGTCTGGACTGCTTCCTTAATATGTTTTTTTAAGTCTGAATTCCCTTTCATGAACATATTTCTTCAGTTACCATCTCTCAGATACTCTCTCCGATCTGTGTGTGTAGAAGTGAAACTTTTTCTGATTGTTTTCCTATAACTTTCAGTCTGAACTACTCATATGAATTTTATCACTTGAAGCTGGAAGATAGACTTATGTGCACTTGTCTATTTGCCTTATATTCCTAAATAGTGATGAGCTCACTCTATTCCACCGCTAATATTGAACATTTACCATACGGCAGATGCTACATTACGAAAAGAGGATATTAAGAAAAGTTAGCCACAATCTCTGCCCTGGAAAGCTTACAGTTAAGAGGAAGTGACAAATATTTAAATGAATAATTTGTGTACAATGTCATCAAAGCCATAAGAGAGGGATTAACAAAGCACTGATGAGACCCAAAGACGTATCATGACAGTCAGAGATTATCTTCATCAAGATGATGATATCTGAGTTGGGCCTTGAGGGGTAAAGTTCTTGGAAGGCAGAATGGTCATTAGTAACAGAGATTTTAAAGAAGAAGAAAAGAAAGAGCATAGCACATTTAGGTGACAGTGATCAGCACTCCCTTATTCACAGTTCCAAAGTCCAAAAAGTTCCGTAAACTGAAAGTTTGTTTTTGTTTCTTTGGTATTAATCCTGATCTGATTTGACCTCAGTGGTCAGGAGAACCTCATTTGAACTGGCATGAGATGAATGATTTCGCTTTATTGCAGATGCCTCAGTGTGTTTCGTTCTATGGTGTTACCCCAGACTACTGATCATCTAAAGTTGGGTGCCGAATCACCGGTCTAAAATCTGAGACATTCTAAATTCTAAGACACATTTGTTTCTACCACTGCTGGATAAGAGATGATAGGGATGTAGGAAAAAGCTCTGCTGGATGTTAAGGTGGAGTGAAAAAGATGAAACTGGAAAGATAATTTGGAGCCAGACTGGGTGGGATATTTTATTCCAAGGCTAATGAGTTTGGACTTGAACCTATAAACATGAGAGAAGTATGCATGGGAGGCCTGGCTTAATATGATTTTTGAGGCTTGTTTTTCATATTTTATAAAATATTTGTATTTTATATTTCTGTTTTAGGCCTTAACAATAATATCATATCCTTTCCGGAACTTTCTCTTTACTCACAGGTACAGCTAATCCCTTGTCTCTATTTCCCTATGGCTTTATTCAGAGGATCCTGGTAATGTATCCTTGTATCACACAACCTACTCGGTTTGTTCCTCCCTTTAATTAGAACCTAAACTACATCAAGAGATCATTTATTAGAATTCATTCAGTTGTTTTTATTTATTTGTGTAATTATAATATTTTATTTGTTTCCTGTCTTACTGCGCTCTGGCTGCTATAGCAGAATACCATAGACTGGGTGGCTTAACAACACTAGAAATTTATTTCTCACTGTTCAAGGCTGGGAAGTTCAAGATAATAGTGCCAACAGATTTTATGTCTGATTAGACTTGCTTCCTCTTTTATGGATAGCTGTCTTCTCTGTGTCCTCACCTGGGGGAATGTGCAAGAGAGCACTCTGAGGTTTCTTTTATAAGGGCACAAATCCCATTTGTGGGGGCTCCACGTCATGACCTAAGCACCTCCCACGGTCCCCAATTCTGTATACCGGGCTGAGGGTTAGGTACTAGCATATGAATTTCCAGAGGATGCAAATGATCAGCTATAGAGAGCACTTGCCTACAACTCTCCTTACTCCGAAAGGATGTAAGACAGCTGGGACCATCTCTCAATATCTTTGCATTGAATTCATTAATTAAAATAAATATGACATTCATGATGCTCTTACTTAGGACCGGGCAGTGTTCTCGAGGTTTTACAAAAATTGAGGTAAAAACCACCTCATTGAATCCTTACAACAATCCTATGGGATAAGTATTATTATGATACTCATTTGTAAATTGGAGAAACAGATGCTCAGTGAGGTCAATGAATTTGTTTAAGGCCACATAGCTAGTAGCTGCTAAAACCAAAGGTTTTCATCTGGCTAAACCATGCGGCTTCTGGATGAATGAACTCTGATTTCTAAGTACCACCTAGCAAAATGTCCCCCTTGAAACGTGTTTTCAAGATAAATTTGTTTGAGACTGGATGAACAAAATTTGATGTTTTAAAATGATAGTTTGCCTGGGCCACCTGGGAGGCTCAGTGGGTTAAGTGTCCGACTTCGGCTCAGGTCATGATCTCACAGCTTGTGAGTTCGAGCCCCACGTCGGGCTCTGTGCTGACAGCTCAGCACAGACAGCCTGCTTCGGATTCTGTGTCTCCTTCTCTCTCTGCTCCTCTCCCTCTCCCGCTCACACTCTGTCTCTCTCTCTCCTTCAAAAATAAACACTAAACAAAATTAAAAAATAAAAAAAAATAAAATGATAATTTGCCCGAACTAGAAAAAGCGACATCCTTTGGGGAGGGCCTGGGGGGCTGAGTGGGTTGAGTGTCCAACATCAGCTCAGGCCATGATCTCAGGGCTCCTCAGTTTATGCCCTGCATCAGGCTTGCTGCTGCCAGCACAGAGCTTCCTTCAGATTTTCTGTCCCCTTCTCTCTCTGCCCCTCCCCTGCTCACGCTCTCTCGCTCTCAAAAATAAAATAAAACCTTAAAAAAAAAAAGGCATGACTTCCTTATTTTGGTGATGTCATTTTACCTGATTCAAAGTGCCCCATTTGGGGTGCTGAAGGCCGATCATGCAGGTATGTACTATAATGGCTAGAAATAAGTGTAGTTTTTAAATACTCAAGTAAGCCGTGCTCACTTGTAGAAAATTGAAACAAAAATTACACCCAAAAAAGTCAAAGTGCCTTAATTTCTCTCCCCAGACTTTATTCCCCAGTCTGTTCCTCTGAGTAGTTGAGCTTCCGCATTGATACAAACAAGATAGTTTTATATGTAGGTATATAACACGGTCGATTCAAGTGTCTTTAGCAATCTCAGTCCAGTGGGTTTAATATAACTTCTTCCAATATCAAAATTATGGTCGCCATCACTGTTATAAATGTTAATAATTTCCCAGAAAATCACATTCAGAGTTCCTCCTTTTGGCAGAAACGGAATATCGGCATAACTCCTGCATCATTTAAAATATTATTGCGGGGGTACCCGGGTGGCTCAGTCGGTTAAGCGTCCGACTTCGGCTCAAGTCATGATCTCACAGTTCATGGATTCAAGCCCCCCGTCAGGCTCTGTGCTGACAGCTTGGAGCCTGGAGCCTGCTTCACATTCTGTGTCTCCCTCTCTCTCTGCCCCTCCCCCACTCGCACTCTGCCTCTCTGTCAAAATAAGTAAACATTAAAAAAAAAATTAAATAATATTTCTAACTTGGGTGCTCTGTGAGGGACAATGTTTCGCACAACAAGACAACTTGGGAGTCTGTGAGGAGTTGATCGTGGTTTAATTTGCCACACTTTTCAAAGATCTACAAGAAGGGATAAAAAGAGGACTCAATTAAATTTATAGATAAGTTATAGTTAAGTTGGGAGATGTTAAGAATATCTGTGAGGAGAAATATTTAAAGAAGTTAGAAATATGTGAAAGAAATAGCAAAACAATATTTAGATTGCAAAATATTTAATTGAATTCCTTAAAAGCTTATTAATCAGTGCACCAATTACTCAAAGAAGTAGAAGAAGGCATAATGAATTCTGCTCTTCTAATGTCGCATGGCTGCAAAACTAAGATCGTACCCAAACTAAGCAACGCTTGTTCATACCATGTTAGTGTCCCTTGTGAGTCTTTTAGAAAAATTAACTTCACAAGTTACCTACTGTTCTTTTGAGGTGACTCTAAGTTGTCTCAGTCTAGAGAAAAAGCTAGAAAGAAATTAATGCTTAGTGAAACCTATTGTCAATGATCATGTTGTTTACGTGGATTACCTTACAAAATTCTCCTTATAACTGTGTGAAGGAGGTACAGTGTTAATATTTTTGTTGTTCACCCTTATTTCAGTTTATATCTGAATTTGACAATTTATTTTCTGATGTGACATGTTCTCTTAACATCAGACTTGTGTGTGAACTCCCATTCAAATAGCTATACATATTCAAGTAAGTAAAAAAAAAAACCTGAATACATTTTTACTTTAATTAAACTTTTGAAATTAAAATGCAATGCTACACTAGTTACCACTCATAAGCCAATGAATGATTCCTAAATGAGTCCAATTATGCAGAGAGAACCATAGAGAGTTGTCTGATGAACTACAGTAATAATGACATGTGTCCATAGTTTGTTGTTGTGTCTATGCCAGGCATTTGTGAAATATCTATTCATCAGGCGATACTTAGTGAGAAAGTGTTTAGCCATTATAACAAGGTACATGCAAATGAGCTTCCCATGAGACTTTGCAACAAACATTTAATTAGCTATACAAAGAAACAGTTAAATATACAAACACACGTTACAGAAAATTGGCTAGTGTGCATTGTTAATTTTGTGCACATAATTCCTAAATAGCACCATTTAATAACACATATCTTTATCGCATGCTTACTGGTGGAAATGTGTAATTTTACCTGAAAATTAATTTTGTTGATTTTCTTATATTCTCTTTTTCTTCCTATAAAAATCGGAAATATACTGAGTAACATAATTTAGTTATATTTAGCATTTCATTTGTAAATAAGGATGGTAAAATGTCAAAATTGAAATATCTATTCATCAAGTTGATACAGAAGAGAGAAATTCAGAGACTAATATACGCTAGAGAGATAGACAACAAGCATTAGTTATCATTTATCATTCTGCACAAATAATAATACTGATCTATATTTTTAAAATTATTATATTTATTCAAAAATACTTCCCATTAAACTGTTTAGTTTCTTTACTGAGCCACTAAAATAGACATATATTTCTTAAAATCAAAACTCATTAATGACATTTGCCTTCTGCGTGCTAAATGCCCTGAAAATTCTCTTTTATGAACCTGTGTCGTGAAAAAAACATTTTATTTTCTTGCCTTAAATTATAAAGGTATTCTAAAGGAATATCATCAGGATAAAATTAAAATTTTACTTTTCTGTAATCGTCATACTTTTTCATATCTTTTGAAGAATCTATATTAATTTTTGTTACTAAGTCTATGTTTTCTGTTCACATGATTGACAAAGTGTTAACAAACAACATTTTTGCATATCTGATAATATCGTAATAAGATATTTAGAATAATGTTCTTAAAAACACATTCAGAATAGTCTTTTTTCAGGGATGTAGAGGGTGATCGCAACTTATAACAGGGATAGTCGGTCACAGTTTCAAGCAAGTGTTTTGATTTTGAGGATTACATCCTTCCTATGTAATTCAGAAATACTTTTTTTTTTTTAAATGAGTCATTTTATCATTTTATTTTTAGATACTCAGGAGGAGTTACTATGTATAGCAGCTGACCAGCCAGCCTTCCCAAGACCATTTGCATCTCTGAAGCCCCCAAGGACAGAAAGGAGTCTTTTAATTGGTGATTCAACTTTAGTGGAAACATGCATTTAGGAAATGAGGCCTACACTGTTGTGTTCACACCAGGCAAACCAGCTCCTGTTGTCATGGTGATCTTCTATAGCATGCTAGAGCCAGTGATGTGGAAAACAAGATGGCTTCCTCGTTTATTTAGCCTTAAAGAAAGTTGCAGATATTAACAAATGATTATTGAGTTATTTTTTTTTTTAAAAGATATATGAACATTAAGTTATGTGGACAATTTTGCTTTGGATAACACTTAACTGTCTCCAAAACTTCTAAAATTACCATGTTTTTAAAGGTAAAAGAATTATTTCCTTTCTTTTGAATGTAAATATCTTAAAACACTGACTTCCCATGGAGCTATGCTTCAAGGAACAGGCCAGATTTCAGTTCCTGTATGATTTCTATTTATTTTGGATTAGCATGAAGATTATAGGATGACACATGTTATATGTAGTCTTCATTGTATAAAAATAAGCTGCCTCAACAATTTCAGTGCTTGTAAAAGAGCTTTACATCTGAAAGAGACCCTGAGTTTTCAGACTGGGCACCAATAAAGTAGGAAAAATGCAGAAAGGAGTCACCCTAGTCATTAAAAATGAGAAAGAAGCTCCTTGGTGCTCACAGGTGACTTTTCAATCACCAGTTTAAAAATGGGATTGGCAGTAATCTGAGTGACTTCTTAATAAATATTTGGACACAAAACAGTCTTTCCATTTTGAGCCACTCTCCCTACTTACTGAACTGAGAAAATCTCTAAAATACTTTATAAACATTAGAAGAGATAGAAGGATTAAGATGAAAGTACTTTACAATTAATGAATTAGTTGTTCACACTACATTTTCTCATGAAAACAAGCACATGGAAAGACAGGCAAAATTCCCCCCAATAGTACAATATGTATTTTTAAAATCAGTATGAAATTTAAGCAATGATCATTGCAGTGTTGTGCATGACAATAAATTTGTGGATTTCTTATTTGATTACACTTTTAGGAAAGTGATGGTTGAACTAGGTTTTATACATGTAGCTACTCCTTATATTAATTCATTATTTTGATGAATAGCCATAACGTTCAATAAAGATATTGATATCGAGGACTGTTAAACTTCACATACAGCATTTTCCAAATCGTTCCTTGGGACACTAGTGTTCTGGGCAATGTTAATAGTTTTCTGTGATCCAAGACTTTTACAGTCCAATTAGTTTGGAAAGGATTGCATTTTTCTCACCCTTCTGGTGGTTCAAAATGGAATTACATACCAAAGATGCAGAGCAGATCTACAGTAAAGAGATCTGTTGGACCCCATTGTTCCCCATTTTTTTTTTACCACAGCATGCTTTCCCCTCCTTCCCTACAGAATATTTAATTATATCTGTGGCACACTATTGGTTTTGGAAACACAATTGGGAACTATGGTTTTATCAGGAGAGATTCTACAACTGTCAAGCCTCTGATTTTGTTTCTTCATGACTCCGGTCAACTTCGTTTGCTTATAGTTAGTATGCTTATAGTTAGTTAGTTTGCATACTGTTAACATGCATAATCCTGACCACTGAGCTTCCTAGAGAGTGTTTACAGGGCATTTGTGAATAAAAGTACTCTAAACTGAGGCTGTGCCTTGGTCTGAAGTTCTATGCATTTATTTTCCACACCCCTTTATCATCTTTTCTTCAAATTTTTGAGAAGTACTGACAATGTTTTGTTAAAGAAAAAAAAAAAAAGAGGCTTGGGGATGTTTTGGCTCAATATAACTTTTCTTTTAGCATCTCTGTAATTCCTGTGCTGCTGTTTGGCAAAATAGACAATACAGAGGTAGAAGGTTATATTAGGGAGACAAAGGTATGGAAAACCCTCTTACACAAAAGTTGAGCAATAATTAACAATAAAAATATATGTAATGTGACAGTGTTGCAATAAGCTAATGTAAGACCCACAGTATGAAAGTTCTAAATATTTTGTATGAAGTTCTTTACCATGTCATATCCTAAACCAAAATTTGAACGTTTGGAGTTGCGAAGTAAACTGTAAATTAAAAAAAGTTTTTTTTTTTTTTAACGTTTATTTATTTTTGAGAAGAGGGGCCGAGAGAGAGGGAGACACAGAATCCGAAGCAGGCTCCAGGTTTTGAGCTGTCAGCACAGAGCTGGATGCAGGGCTCAAACTCAAAAACTGTGAGATCATGACCTGAGCTGAAGTCGAATGCTTAACCGACTGGGCCACCCAGGTACCCCGAAGTAAACTTAAAATTTATTGAGAGCAAAAATAGCAATTTTTCTAGAAGATCGTGCCATCTTATGAACGTTTCGCTAGTATTTTTGTGCTGTTGATTACTGAGTTTCGCTGAAAAGCAGTCGTGCCATTAGACTAAATGACTCCAGTGGATACATAGCTTCCTGCTGTTTTGTTTGAAGAGGAAGACAAACCAACACTTAAATTTCTTTTGGCCTTTGTGGATACATACCTTTTGTAAAGATCTCTCTTTTAACTTGTACTTATTCATTTATTTATTTTTCAGAATTTGTGGATAGGTGGAGGGAGTCCTCAGGTATAGCTGCCTTGCCCCCTCCCCACCCCCCTTCTTGATTTGGGAAGGTTGTGACTCCATCAAGTTAGGGGGGCATTCCACATGTCATTTGCTCAGCGGAGATGAGAGATGCCAAATTAGATTACCTGCTCAGTCTGAGGACCTTCCTCCTCATATTACTTGTAAGCATTGAAACATTTATAAAGCAGAGTACACAGGCAAGAGGGACAGCCTACGATGATGAGCTACATAGACGGGCGACAATAGTCAGTGAAGCACACACACACACACACACACACACACACACACAAGCCAAAGTGAAATGAGCAAGCAGGTGGGTAAGGGGACAGAAGTGTGAGGCAAGAAGGATAGGGAAGATAATGGTTCACAGACGGAAAGGTAAGTGTTCACAGAGACAAACATGGACTTTCACGGGTAAACCATTTTCCTGGGTTTTCGGTGATTGTTTTCTCAATGAGATCAGCAGAGGCCTTGCACGAAGGTGTCAATTTCCTGTGCAGAGGCCCACATAACTTTCTGGCTTTTGCCCTGGCATTTGCCACCTGCCCTTGGGGGTTGTCAGCTCAGGTAGTTCCTATCGAATATCCTAATTACTGTCAGTTTTTTCTCTAGTGTGGCTCATTTTAGGGTCCGGGAAGAGCAGCACTACAGAAACCAGGAAAGGCTATTTTCAACACATTAGCAGAACCTGCCTGCCTGTATGTAAAAGTCATCGAGGCAATGCTTTCTTCTGTCAGACATTCTCGTGAAACTTGCTGTTTCTCTGATTTGGGCGTTGAGTTCTCTACCTCCTGCAGCCCTCCTGCCTTTGTCATTTTCTTAATACTTCTATTTCTCTGATGTATTTTCTCCCAAATTCCTGGACAAATATGGCAGTCTTCTAAACTGACGTCTACTACGGCAATTATCCTCCTTTTCTCTAAAATGAAGGTGAACAAAAGGAGAAAGAAAATTCACATTTTGTTTCACTTTTCTTTAAAACATGAACTTGCAGTAGACGGAGGGTTGCACTGTTAAAAGAGCACTGCCCCCCTCCCCCCAAGCAACTCCTGTTTTCCCAGCAGTGAAGAAAATGAGTGATGCACACAACTGTTCCTTACCTCATCGCATCAGAATCACATGGGGGTGGGGCGAGGAATCATTTTGCCATGAATAACCGGGAAGTGAGTTTTTGCAGGCAGTCCTTCAGAATGAAAGCTGCGACTGCAAATAAGTTGGTTTTAGAAAAAAAAAATGGAAAAAGAAAAGGTTGAATTACTTGTGGAGATAAGGTTATAACTATGTCAGGCCTGTTTAAAAGAAGTTGAATGTCTTGCTTCTTCTTAGATTTGGTTTCTCCCAGATCAATTATTTCTCGCGTCAAGTACACAGAAAACGACTGACCACTGATTTTCGGGAAGGCTACCAATTGAAAGATTTAATTCCTTTGTCTTTTCTCCCCTCCTGAGTTCTGAACAAGAAGAACGTTTGTTTTGGCCTTTTAAATTAATTTCTACTTTAGCTGCTCGTTTTCCTCTACCTGAACAAAGTGTGATTCTGGATTCAACTTCACCTGAACTGAACAGCCAGTGGTAGGAGGCCTAATTCAGAAGGTTGAATGGCATGAAGTCAAATTGAATAAAATTACTCAGTTTATGGCAGAGAGAAGTACAAGTCTTCTAGGGAAGTAAGTAAACTCCAAAATCTGTCCCTTAGGCTTCCATTCAGGGAAGGGTATTTTCAAACCTTTTAATTTAACTTGGATGCCTTGTATGTCAGTGAAGTTTGATCTTCTCTTTAAGAGCACTAGGTTGAATATCAAGATTTTGAATCTCCAAGGAGACCTTTCATTAGTGGGGTTTTTGTTGTTGTTGCTGTTTTTACGACATCTGGCCAGTGACTTCTAACAGACGGAAATTACTGTCTTTTTCTTTTCAATTTTCTATGCAAAATCTATTAGGAAGATTACCTGTGGTCTAGAAAACGAAACAAATCCCATGCTACACGTCCTTTTAAATAGGCTTTTGTAGTACACAGAGAATACAAGAGCAATTTTTATGGTCTGAAAAAATTTGAATTTGAATTCAAACTGTAAGGACCCCTCTCTGGCTGTCCAGGGTACTGGGGTATGAATTAGCCTGACAGCTCCGTGCAGCTGGGGCACTCTACACTGTGCAGTAATTATGTAAAACAATCAAAATCCATCTTCTTGCAGAGTCTCAATCTAAGGCATTTAAGGAGAGGCATTGCAGTAAGGCTGAAACAGAGCTACCCAGAGAAAAATAGCAAACAGAAACCGAGGGGCAGTAGATACGAGGGGTATGTAGAGGCCATGGCAGAGAGAGGGGTGAGAAAGCAATGGCAGAAAGAGTGGAGACAGCCTGAGGAGGAAAGGAGAGGCTAGCTGTGTTCACATAACAGCGGGTCGCTGGAGTCACGAGCAATGATTGTCAGCTGGAAAGTACCGCGAAAGAAATGCCGACTCCATTTCTCAAGCTCCTTTGCAGTTAGGTATGGCCAGGTGAGTAAGTTTGGTCAGTGAAATCGAAGCAGGGATGTCACATGGGAGAGTCTGGGAAGCTACCCAGATAAGTGTTTGAGGAAGACCTAAAATTCTATTTTGTTTATGTCACTGTTGTCTCCCCACCCCTCACTCCTATCCATTCACTCAACCAAACCTAATTGTAATACATGCTGGTTGAAGAGCCTGGGCAAAACTACATCTTTGAATAAGGAAGGACACATGTAGATTTTGGAATTATTTAATGCATGGTTTTGTAGCAAAAAGTTTCAAAAATATGCTGTCGCTTTTTATCTCTGGAAACGCTCAAGTGAAGCTTTCTTATCAACTCAGGAGACATTGGAAAGACGATGCCAGCATTTTATGAGGCTGTTGGACTATATGGTTACTCTGTGACTTTTCTACTCTAATACAGGTAATTATAGTTGATAGATAAACTGAGGTGTCTGCATTGTCCCCAGTCTATTATTCTGTTGTAAGAATATTATACCTAGTTGTTGTTGTTGTTTTAAATGAAGGGAAGAAAACTCCACAAACTTGGTTGTTTCTTTCAAATAGCTGGTCATATCTTTACCACATGACTCTGTCTCTCTGGCAGGCTCCCGATTCACATCTTTTTCCCAAGAAATTAGAAATAAGACAAAGATGTTAATTATTACCATTCTAGTCAACATCATAATGAGATACTATCCAGTGCAATAAACTAAGAAAAGAGATAAATACTTAAGAATTATAAACTAAGAAGCAAAGCTGTCATTTTTTTTACCACATGATTGTGTATGTAAAAAGTCTAGATAACCCACAGATAAAATAATAAGTTGGTGGAGAAAAAAAATGAAGAGAAAATCTTGAAAACAGTAAGAGAAAGAGATATATTATACATAAGGGAATAAAGATGAGAATGGCTGCAAATGTCTTATCAGAAACAAATGCACATCAAAAGCTGGGACAATGACATTTGTAACCCACCCTCAAAAAAAAAAATCAAAACTCAAAATACAAGTGTATATTTGGAATTTTGAAATATTTTTTTCAAGATTTAAAGAGAAGTAAAGATTGTTACAGAAAAAATAATAGCTGAGAGGATTTATTGCCACTAAATCTGCACTAAAAAAAAGTTAAGAGTTAGTTCTTTAGGAAGAATGAAAATAATACAAGGTGGAAACTTCAATGCAGAAAATATAATTTAAAAATGCTATAATGGCAACTATTAAAGGCTTTTTAAAACAGTTAAAAATTTTTAAATATTTTTGAAGCAAAAGTAGAAGCAAAGTATTTTGTAAATATATAGAAGTTAAAAGTCCTAAAAACAGTGTACAGAATGGCAAGATGAAATGAATGAGGGTCCTTATATTATTAGTGAAGAGAAACTATATCATTTAAACATATTTACTGTGAGACGTAAATAATGCATATTTTAAGGCTTACTTAGATCAACCATGAGAAAAAAACAACACCAAAGAAATAAACCAATAACCCAACAGTGGAGGTAAACTGGGATATTAAAAAATGCATAACCGAAAAGACAGGGAAAGAGAAAAGAAGGCACAAAAACCAAAATAAATAGATTACTACATTACAGAATAATAGCCATACTGAAAATAAAAGGTAAACACCTCAATTGAAAGGCAGAAGTAGACTGGATAAAAAGCAAGACCCAACTATGTGCTGCCTAAAGAAAGAAATCTTTAAATACAAAGAAGCAGATTGGTTAAAAGCAAAACGTGGGCAGAAGTGAATTTGGCTTTATGTGTGTGTGGGTGTGTTCATGTATGTATACACTCAGAGAAATAATAGTGGACATAATTCAATTTTTTAAAAAAATAGGCAAAAGACTTAAATACCGTACAATAGAAGATATAAAAATGGCCAATAAGCTCATGAAAAGATATTGAATATCTATATGCAACGGAGAAATAAAAAAATTAAAATCAAGGTAATACCATTACTCACCCAGTACAGTGGTTAAAATTTAAAAGACTGATAATACCAGGGTGCCTGGGCATCTGACTTTTGATTTTGGCTCAGGTCATGATCTTGCAGTTCATAGGTTCGAGACCCATGTCTGGCTCTCCGCTGACAGTGTGGAGCCTGCTTGAGATTCTCTCCCTCTCTCTCTCTTTTTCAAAATAAATAAATAAACTTAAACAAATTTAAAAAATAAATAAAAGACTGATAATACCAAGTATTTATAAGAATATGGAACTCTTTTGTTACATGTCATGGTATAAAATGGTACGCTTTATATTATGTAAATAATACCTCAATAAAGTTGATTAATTAAAATATGTTTTTGGTATACCAACAAAAAATTAAAATATTTTTTGCATATTTTATTCATTTAAATTTTATTTAAATTTTAAACGTTTCATTTAAAAACTTAAATTATATTACTCACGATATCTTTACACCAAATATCTAAGAATACATCTTATTGGGGGAGTGAAAGATTTTTACATGGAAATCTATAAAACTAAACCAAATGGATGGGGTGCCTGGGTGGCTCAGTCAGTTGGGCGACCGACTTCGGCTCAGGTCATGGTCCCGCGGTTTGTGAGTTTAAGCCCCGCGTCGGGCTCTGTGCTGACAGCTCAGAGCCTGGAGCCTGCTTCGAATTCTGTGTCTCCTTCTCTTTCTCTGCCCCTCCCCGACTTGTGCGCTCTCTCTCTATCAAAAATAAATAAAATGTAAAAAAAAAAAATTTAAAAAAAACTAAACCAAATGGAGAGATATTCTGTATTCAAGGATTAGATGGCCCCCTATTTCAAAGTTAGAGTTCTTTCCAAATTGATCTATAGATTCACTTCACTTCCAATCAAAATATCAACGGAGAACTTTTTAGAAATTGTCAAATATATTCTAACATATTAAAATGCAAAGAATAAGAGAAGCATAGACAGTTTAAAAAAATTTTTTTTTAACGTTCATGTATTTTTGAGACAGAGAGAGACAGAGCATGAACGGGGGACTCTCACGGACTGCGAGATTATGACCTGACCTGGAGTCAGATGCTTAACCGACTGAGCCACCCAGGCACCCCAAAGCATAGTATAGTTTAAAGAAGAATAAGGGAAAAGCTGGAAAACTTACATGATCTGATATTAAGTTTTATAAAGTAGTCAGTACAGTGTGGTATTGATCAAATTTTTGGCAAACTTTCTACTGCAACATAATGCACAAAGAATGATCTTTTAAATAAGGGTCCAGAATCCAATGGATATCCACATGGAGGGAGAGGGGAGGAAGACAACCTCACACCTCCAAGTAAATTCCACCCTGGTTTTAGATCTACCTGTTTACCATAAATCAATAGAATTTCTAGAAGAAAATGGAAGAAAAATTCTTAATTTGGGACAGGCAAAGAGTTCTTTAATAGAGTACAAAAAAGCTCTGAAGCACCATAAAGACATATTGATAAATAGAACTTTATCAAAAGCATCAATAATGGGACGCCTGGGTGGCTCAGTCATTTGGACGTCTGACTCTTGGTTTCAGCTTTGGTCTTGATCTCCGGGTCGTGATTTCAAGCTCCGTGTTGGGCTCTGCATAGGGCATGGAGCCTACTTTAAAAAAAAAATCAATATGAATCTGAAAAGGCAAACCACGAAGAGTGCGATTTGGCTGCAATGCGTATATCCAACCAAGCACTTGTATACAGCAGATATTAAGAAATCCAAAACAGGAGAAAGAAAGTGGTAGGCAATTCAATGAAAATTCAGCAAAAAATCCAAGAAGTATTTTTTGTAACAGGACACTCAACCAATAAGAAGAACTTCAACATCACTAGTTATCAGAGAAATGCAACTAATAATCATTTTGAGAATACACTACCCACCGCTGGAATGGTTAACATTGAAATAAGCAAACGAAATACCAAAATACTTTGAAAATACCAAATATAGGATGCAGAGAAATTGAACTTTAGTCGATAATGGTAGTTTAAATTGGTATAATTGCTTTGGTGAACTCCTTGTCATCATCTACTAAGCTGACTATACTCATACCCCCTGACCTAGCATTTTGATTTCTCAATATATTTTCAACAGAAGTATATTCACAGCTGAAAACTGAAGCCAGCACTGATAAGCAGTTCAATGGATAAATATTTTTAGTGTAAATCTTATAAGTGAAAATGCCTTATAAATGCCTTATTGATTTATCTCAGATATGTTATATTGCACAGAAATCAGACTTATAAGAATGCACACTATGTGATTCCATTCATAGAAAGATAAAAAGCAGACCTAAAATCTTGTGATAGATATCATTATAATGGTCACTTCTTAGGTAAGGGACTTGGAGAAGACTCCTTTGGTTCTGGTAATATAAATTAAATTTTTATAAAATAAATTTTTAATTTTTTGGTTCTGGTAATAAAATATTCTGTTGTGTGATCTGGGTGGTGGTTACGGTGGTATGTTCACTTAATAAAAATTCTTCAGTCTGAATACTCAAGATTTATACTTTTATGCCCTTATAAAAATGTTTACCAAAAAACGTCGTTCACAACATGTACACAGAATGTTAAGGAGAGTTAAGAATCTGGAGGAAAGGATGGGAGAAGAGAGAATGGTGTGAGGATGGGATTATGGATGCGGGCTGAAATCTCAGGAAATTATCCTAAAGATTTCAATTAATGTTGATTTCCGGTGTGTAAGAGTCATTTAAAAATCCTCACACCTTATAGCAAATAATGTTGCAATAAACGAAGTGGTGCATAGATCCCTTTGAATTAGTGTTTTCGTATTTTGGGGGTAAATACCCAGTGGTGCAGTGTCTGGATCATAGGATAGTTCTATCGTCAACTTTTTGAAGAACATCCATACTGTTTCCCACAGTGGCTGTACCAGTTTGCATTCCCAAAAATACTGCATGAGTGTTCCTTTTTCTCCACATTCTCACCAATGTTTGTTGTTTCTTATATTTATTATTTTAGCCTTTCTGACATGTGTGAGGTGGTATCTCATTGTAGTTTTAATTTGCATTTCCCGGATGAGGAGTGATGTTGAGTATCTTCTCATGGATCTGTTTGCCATCTGTATGTCTTCCTTGGAGAAATGTCTGTTCATATCTTCTGCCCAGTTTTTAAGTGGATTATTTGGTTTTTGAGTGTTGAGTTTTATATGCTTTTTAAAATTTTTTTTAATGTTTATTTGTTTTTGACAGAGAGAGAGAGAGACAGAGCATGAGTGGGGGAGGGGCAGAGAGAGAGGGAAACACAGAATCCAAAGCAGGCTCCAGGCTCTGAGCTGTCAGCACAGAGCCCGATGTGGGGCTTGAACTCACGAGCCGTGAGATCATGACCTGAGCTGAAGTCGGACACTCAACCGACTGAGCCACCCAGGTGCCCCAAGTTTTATATGCCCTTTATATATTTTGGGTTCTAACCTTCTATCATAGATGCCATTTGCAAATATCTCTCCCATTCAGTAGATTGATTGCCTTTTGGTTTTGTTGATTGTTTCCAAATTATGGAAGCAGCCCAAGTGTTCAACAACTGATGAGTGGATAAAGAAGATGTGGTGTATACATACACAATGGAATATTATTCAGCCATACAAAGAATCAAGTCTTGGTGGATGGAGCTAGAGAGTATAGTGCTAAGTAAAATATGTGAGAGAATGACAAATATCATATGATCTCACTCATATGTGGAATTTAAGAATCAAAACAAAGAGCAAAGGGGAAAAAAGAGAGAGAGAAACCAAGAAACAGACTTTTAACTGTAGAGAACAAAATGATGGTTAGGTGGGGAGGGGGGTTAGGTGGTTAGGAGGGGAGGTGGGCAAGGGAAGGGGTGAAATACATGATGAGGATTAAAGAGTACACATGTTATGATAAGCACTGAGTAATGATGTAGAGAATTGTGGATACACTATATTGTATACTTGAATTAATATAATACTGTATGTCAGCTATACTGGAATTGTAATAAGAAACTCAATAAAATATTTAAAAAGTCCTCATACACAACAAGTGGTCAATGCCGGGAATAATTATTTGAGCATCATGGAGATTTGATATTGTCAGAGAGCTACCTGAAATGATTTTGTCTTCATGATCTTGATAACCCAAGATAGTTCAGAACTTGTGCTATGATAATTGATAATTTGGAATAGTTCTTTTGAGAAATGCCTGCTATGTGCCCACCAAAACCCATCAGCCAGTTTTTTATCAACTAACATAACCTAACCAAACTTCTTCTTTTTTTTTTTTATTTATTTTTATTTTTTTTATCCCTACACCATTGCCTTTTCTCCACTTCAGTAGGATTAGTGTGGTTCCTGGATGGAGACTTGAGTGCGTGCTACCTTTCAAATTAATGACATATTTCTCAGTGTTTTCTTCTTTTAAAGCAAAACAGGGGCGCCTGGGTGGCTCAGTCGGTTAAGCGTCGGACTTCGGCTCAGGTCATGATCTCGCGGTCCGTGAGTTCGAGCCTGGCGTCGGGCTCTGTGCTGACAGCTCAGAGCCTGGGGCCTGCTTCGGATTCTGTGTCTCCTTCTCTCTCTGCCCCTCCCTTGCTCACGCTCTGACTCTGTCTTTCAATAATAAACGTTAAAAAAAATAAAAAAAATAACAAAGAAAAAGCAAAACAGTGTAACCAGATCAATACCAATCTTACTACTTACTTACAACATGTTTACCTCCAGAGTCCAGCTTGATTTCCTCCTCTTTCATGCTTTGTTTCTCTTGACTGCTTCAACCCATTTTATAAACATGGTGTGAAACAGCAACACTTGCAGTCTTCGAGCTCATGTTTGGATGTTAACAGACTTCCATCTTTTAAAAACTTTTATAGCACTTACGATTTTTCACCTTAAGACTTAGCATTTAATCATTATATTTTTTAAGGTACTTAGTTCTTGCTATGTTAAGAAAAGCAACCAAAATACCTCAGTGCCTTCACACAGTGAAGTTTTCATTCTCACTCATACTACAGTTAGACGCAGATGTGGATCCAGGACTTTCCTTTAAAATGGTGTATATGCCATGTGTGCTTCTCAAAGAACTCCTGTTTGGTCATAACCTGGTAAAACATATGTTTTAGTTTTTCTATGGGCGCACATGCCCGCCTTTTAAAAATGGCTGAGTGTATTAAATGAATAATATGTGAATGTATCTTCCTCCCCTGTCCTTTCCCTCCCCACCATTTTTTATCCCCCTGCAGATTTTTTTTTTTAAAGTTTATTTATTTATCTTGAGAGACAGCAGGAGATGAGCAGAGAGAGAAGAAGAGAGAATGCCAAGCAGGCTCTGCACCCCTGGCACTGATCCCAATGTGGAGCTCAAACTCACAAATCGCGAGATCATGACCTGAACCAAAACCAAGAGTTGGATGTTTCACAGACGGAGCCAACCAGGCGCCCCTTTCCCTGCAGGTCTTAAGCTACATTCTTTCCTACAATGAGGTTTCCTTTCCACAAGTTTTTATTATTTTTTTCATATTAAGGTTCTCCACAATCAATTATTTTTAAAGACCTCTCACTTAGTGGTACAGGCAATTGTAAACAAAATACATTTATTGAAACAACAGACAGGAGATAATTAGCTAATGTGTACAGGTGGTAATGACAGACTTTTGGAAGAATATCGCAAATAACAGTTTGTGGAAATTAGTTTTCTTTCAGCTAGGATGATTTGACAATCTTTGCCAGAACATGCAAAAATTTTATGATGAAGAGCTAAGCAAAATGCTAGCCAATTCTTGAGTATTTGCGTATCTGACAGCTTCTATTTTCAGATTTTATTGATGAGATTAAACATACTAAGTCATAAAGTACTTTAGGAGTTCTTTTCTAATTTTTATTTGATTTTATTCTCTCGCAGCACCAGCAATGAGCTGGAAAGCGTTTGTAATAATTCTGAGATAGTAGGAAAGTAGGGGCTCAACCGGAAAGGTACTTTATTACCATATGTCGGGTAGGCCCACTTGTCTCTAGAATATATGAGGAGTACAGAAGATTCTGAGCCATGAAGTAAAAATGGGTAATGTGGAAAACTTTCTGTTTTTCTTCAGACTGTCTCAGGATACGTTCATTATTCAAAGCCTGAATTTCTGTTACTTTTCAAAATATGTATGTATCAGTGTCCAGGCACAGCACATTACAAAGGCAAATAAAAATGACTTTGAAGCCAACTTACTTTAGCCTTACCAACCTGTTCTCCAGTAATTGAATTGCTTCACATGGGCATCTCTATACTTAAAACTAAACTTCAATTTCAGATTTTGCTGAAGAAATAATAAAAAAAAAAAATCTCCATCCCTTAAAACTCCAGTTTGTATTATACTCGAGGTCAAGAGCATGATCTCAAGGGAAAGTATTTGAAACAACTCGGGCAGTCATAATAACCTGATGCTATTTTTCTTAAATCTAATAAAAACTTATAGATTAATAAAGATTTATAGCTTTCATGGCATTTTTCACTTCCATTTTTATTTTTCATTCTATGGAAAAGGAAACTGAGATTTGTAAACACTAAGTATGTTGCCCGAGGTCACTCAACTATTAAAATCTACACAAGTCTTTTGGCTCCTGGTCGAGTATTTGTTTCAGTACATCAAATAATAGTTTGAAGAAAAGAAGAAAGAAAGCAATAGGAGGAAAAGATAAAAGGAAAAAAGGAAAATATGCAATCAATGTCACTGTGAGGACATGTATTGCTTAAGACCTATGAATTACTAAGATCTACTTTTTTAAAAATTAATTTATGTATTTTGAGAGAGAGAGAGAAAGAGCTTGGGGGGGGGGGGACAGGCAGAGAGAGAGGGTGGGGGTGGGGGTGGAGAGACAGAAAATCCCAAGCAGGCTCCACGCTGTCAGCACCGATCCCCATGCAGGGCTCAGTCTCACCAGCTGTGAGATCATGACCTGAGCCAAAATCAAAAGTCAGATGCTTAACCAACGGAGCCACCCAGGCACCCCCTGAGATCTACTTTAAGAGACTGTTTTCCCATATCATTTTAGCCTTACAACAAATCCAGAAATTCAGTCACTTAGATGAGAAAACCTGGAGGCTTAGAGAGGTAAGTTAGCCAGGTTACATGGCTTTGCAACTGGCACAGAGAAGCTAAAATTCGGGTCGTTCGATTAAGTCTACCATTATGAAATGCAGTGTTGTTACAATAGCATAGCGAAATATGTATGCATGGATATGTGTATGTAGATCCTCCTAGATATCTCTAGGTGGGAGAATTTTTTTTTTTTAATTTTTTTTTCAATGTTTATTTATTTTTGGGACAGAGAGAGACAGAGCATGAACGGGGGAGGGGCAGAGAGAGAGGGAGACACAGAATCGGAAACAGGCTCCAGGCTCTGAGCCATCAGCCCAGAGCCCGACGCGGGGCTTGAACTCATGGACCGCGAGATCGTGACCTGGCTGAAGTCGGACGCTTAACTGACTGCGCCACCCAGGCGCCCCTCTAGGTGGGAGAAATTTAAGACAATGTTTATATGAGGAGTTTATAAATGTCAATATAAGTGTTAGAAATACTATACTAAAAATGGACACGGATTATTTTTAATACACTACCTAATATTTAGTCTGTCTATAATTCGAACGCCACTCACTTATATTCCCACTTATAATTACCCACCCATAATTCAAACAAACATTTATTCTTTGGCTACCGTGTGCAAGTTCATTGAAAATGAATCATTCCGGATTCTTCCCAGAAGCTTACAGTCTGATAGGGGAGATGAAATGTCCACAAAAAATTATTATAAGTAGTTAGCAAAAATGGCTGCAAAAGAGATATAGAGTACTATGCTTTAGGAGATTAGAGGAGAGAGTGATTGCTGCTTGAGAACTCAATGAAGTTTGTGTGTGATTAATATGGCAACTCTTTCTTTAAAGCCACTAGAAAGGTGCTGATGGCATGTTCTGTAACTTAGACAGTAAGAATGGAAGGAATGGGACATGTAGAAGATATTGATGAGGTAGAATCCAGAGACTTCAGATTCCAGACATGACACAAGGAAGGGCAAGTAGTCAAGAGATCCCAGGGATGTTGTGCCTCTCGCCCGGGAGGATTCAGGGGATTCATTTCCAGATAGGTTGCATTGCGTGTACTAGTCAGGACACCAGATGACAGTCAAATCGACAAGTACTTCTATTTATTTTTAGATATTATTTGTTATAAAAATAATTTCTAAATCTCCCACCAGAGACTCAGACTCAAGACATCGCTATTCTGCTTGACTGTTCCTTCTTCCTTGTCACCATTCTCCTACTCCTTTCAGTTCTATTGCCACATGGTCCCATCTGCCCTCTCCTCTCTGAATCCTCCCACGCTTTTCTGGGTTGTGGGTACCATGACGCACAGGTATGCGCACCCAGCCTTTCCGGTCAGGCTATTTCTCGCCCATAAAACGCCAGGGACTCAGGCTCCACCCACGCATCGCATTTCCTCTGTTCTCTGACATCTTGTTGCCTGGTCTGCCGTGTAAGCAGCTGCCAGTCATATTGCTGTCATTGCCTTAGGCTGATGCTGCTGTCATCCCTTGGCATGCCACTCAAGGCTGAATTCTACGTGCTTGGCTTGGGCCACCACACGAAGCAGTGCTATGCTCTGCTGAGGACTGCTTCTTGTCCCCCTGGAAAGGGGGAGGGAAACAACCCTGCCTCGGCCAGTTCAGGCTGTTTCACAGGGTCTCCACTGCATTAGAGTTTAAGCCTCAAAGTGTTCTTTTGTTAAGCTTATCCATACGCAGCCTTACTCCCCACAGGGTCTTCTATGATATAAGGCTGGCCAGGTTCTTGCAACAGCTATTTTCACGCTATGCCTTTGCCGTCTTCATTCTCCACTCTAGAATCTAACTCAAGGTGCTAGACTTTGTCGTTTCTCATGGTGAATTTTATCCTTGGAGCCTTAAAGAAACTTCCAGTTTCCTCTCCCTCACCTTCCGTATCTGGCACCTAACTTCTGTTGGGCTCCTGCTAGCCAGGTAAACATGCCCGAACCCCAATCGTTGTTGTAATTAGAGTTCTTTTCTAAAGACGATGCTTAGCCTTCACAAAAAGAAGTTGATGGTGGTGGTAATTGGGTTGGAATTATATCATGTCTGGCATCAATGTCCCATATTCAATCTTCTTAGGCTCAATAGCCTGCAATACATTAAATCTGAAAGAAAAATACTCACTTAAAACACTACTACCCTGAATTGATTTTTTAACACTTGCTCTCTGTTATATCTCAACTTTTATATATAGAAAAAAGGCATGAATTTGCTTGCTTTCTAAATATATTTGTGTGTGTGTGTGTGTGTGTGTGTGTGTGCACATGCAAACACATGCATGTATGTATCTATATAAAATAAATTGAGACATAACTGTTTCTTAGTTATCTCTGCTAAAAGTCAAAAGGCCATGCCTGGACTACCCTAATGAGGTCCCATTAAGAAGCTGGAAGCAGTTACCAGAGGAAAGTCTAAGTACCTGGGAAGGATTAAGAAATCTTTCCTGAACTTAGTCTATAGCCTTATTCCCTTTTCAGTGGCTGGAATTTAATTATCTTTCTGTGTCCCTTGAAGTGCCCCTGACTAGATGGGAAGACAGGAGACCTCAAGGCACAAAGTGAAACTGTGCCAGTCTAAATTTATTTTACTTTATTTAAAAAAATTGTTTTTAATATTTATTTTTCAGAGAGAGAGAGAGAGAAAGAGAGAGAGAGAGAGAGAGACAGAGCATGAATGGGGGAGGGTCAGAGAGAGAGGGAGACACAGAACCAGAAGCAGGCTCCAGGCTCTGAGCCGTCAGCACAGAGGCCGAGGCGGGGCTCGAACCCACGAACCGTGAGATCACGACCTGAGCCGAAGTCGAACGCTCAACCGACTGAGCCACCCAGGCCCCCCTAAATTTATTTTAGTTTAAAAGATCATGTAACTTTGCTCTCTAAAACATCAGCCGTATTTGTGAAAAACAATAAATTTAAAAACAACGTTACACAACTCTACTCTCATCTCTAAACAAGATGTGTGAGGGAGATAGTCTGGCCTATATTGATACAAAGGACTTGGATATCCTTTGGTGTACAAAAACTCTAGTTTGAAAGTGATATCCGACGTAAGAGACCCGGAGAAGATGGAGTACCCAGGGAGGAATTATAAATATTATAAGTATTTCCACCTCTACCTGTTTAATGATTTTCCTCCAGATTTTTTTTTTTTTTTTTTTTGCTGCCTGTGTTTGACCTCCTTACTTGATTTTCTAATGTCTCTGGCCCTATAGAAATGTATTTCTGTTTCTCATTGTGCATTTTCTATTCTTATCTTCAACTTTTGCTGCTCCTTAGACAAAGCTTTTCTTTTTTAACAATTTGACTTCCCCCTTGCTCCAGCCATTAACTTTTGCTGACTCCTGAGTTTTCAGTTTAGGCTCCTTTCTGCCACTCACAAAACCTATTGTGAGCAACTCTGTTTTAATAAAACTCCTGTGGTTTTTGTATCCCAGGATAAAGCTAAGGGGATAATGGAAAGCCTAAGAATTCCTTAACTACAACTACTTTAATAACAGTGAGAGCAACTTCCACCTGGGCATTTAGGGTGAGGGAAGATATATTTAATCTGAATACTTTTCTACAAGGCACATTTGACATCACGTCATTTGTTATCTTTTCTGGAGTTGAAAGTCTTCGCTTCATGGACACTTTTCTAACAAATATTTAGACATTCCAGCATTCACATTGATGAATTGTCCTCGGGCTTTACCAGTTAATGAGAGACATCTAATTCAGCACTTAACCCATAAGGAGACTCCGGTCGGTGTAAGTTTTCTAGCACATTTCATCAGGAATAACCAGATTGAACTGATTCTGCCACGTGAGGAAGCCTCGCAGAAAGACTAGTTGTAGAGGAGGAGCAAATCGCTATCTAAAGAACATTGCTGTTGTTCTGTGTGCAATGTGTATAAAAATATTATCAGCAGTGCACATTTTTAATCTAGTGAAAATTTGGCAGCCCCGCTGAAATTCTTTCTAGCAGAGCGTTCAGAATGACTTTCAATAAACAGAGCCAGCAGCCAGGAAATGCAAACTTCAGCAGATTTACTGCAGTAAGTGATAGCTACCAAAAGGCTCTTATCCTTGGTTAGAGTTAAATAATTTACTCTTCACTACCATTAAATGTTTTAAAATTATCTCCGTGTGCTTGTATGTGTGTGTTTATTTCGGTATAATTATTCCTTCTTGCCACTCTTGATGTTAAATCCTGAAAATGGATCATGGTTCTCCCTAGGTTATTGGAATATAATTTGCCCTCCAGTTAACTGCCCTGTCCTGAATGTCCAGAGCCACAGCTGTGAATGGCTCCCAGAGTGTCTTTAACTAATTAGCAACCAGGCACCCTTACATAAAAAAGTTAGAACAGAGTCTTTAACCAGAAGGCTTCTACAAGCATTTTGGTAGCAGATTCTAACAAATTCTAACAGCAAATTCTAGCAAATTCTAACAGCATGGGGTCTTCCACATATTCATCAGCAGACTTTTTTTTTCTTGTTTCTTTTTCACATACTTTGGTTCTTAATCCATTTTTTTACAGAAAATTAGAAACGTGTCTTTTCACAGTGATTCTACCTACAGAGGTTTTACTTTTTCCTCCTTTTCCCCTGTCTTGTAGATTAAGAAAATTTACATAGGTTTTCTTACCCAGGAAGAAAGTCGAAATGAAAGAATTTCAAGTCATTTTTCCATTTTATTTATTTTTTATTGAAAGGATCGTATTTATTTATTTTTGAGAGAGAGTCAGAGTGCGAGTGGGGAGGGGCAGAGAGAGAGGGAGACACGGAATCTGAAACAGGCTCCATCCAGGCTCTGAGCTGTCAGCACAGAACCCCACGCGGGACTCAAACTCGGGAACAGTGAGATTATGACCTGAACCGAAGTCAGATGCTTAACCAACTGAGCCACCCAGGGCCATTTTACTTATCCAACTTTCATTCAACATACTGCTTAATCTGTGTCTTGAAATCCACTAGGCAATAGAGATGTAGATTTTACATGTATTTGGAGGACTTAATGGATTTATTTGGAACACACACAACACTGCCTGTCATGTGCAATTAGTGCTATACGAGTCTCTGATATTATTATTACCGTTGTTACTTATAAGTGAGGTCCAAGGAGATGAAAGCAATTGTCCCAAGACATTTCCCAAGTCATTCCCAAGTCATTTCCCAAGTCATTTTCCCAAGTATCTGATTAGTATTTGACTGAGATTTTACTTGTAACGTTTACAAATGTTATGTTACAATTATGCCCTCCTATATTCTTGCAAGATAAGCAGGGTAGGTACAATTATACCCATTTTGCAGATTGAATTGAAGAAACTTGGGATCTAAAGACCTAAGGACTAGTCATAGTTCTAGAACTAATAAGTATAGAGGTTGGCCGACATCTTTGCATTTGAATATGTAGCCTGGTATGCTTATTATAACACCAGGAATACATACATAGAAAGATGAATCTTGCCATGTATATAACTGACAACATCAATGTGAGCTGCATGGGTCCAATTATACATGGATTTTTAGAAAAAAGTATTGTACAGTACTGTAAATGTATTTTCTCTTATGATTTTCTTAATAACATATCCTTTTCTCTAGCTTAACTTTATTATAAGAATACAGTGTGTAATACATGTCAGTCTACAATACAAAATACATGTCAATTGATTGTGTTATCTGTTAGGCTTTTAGTCAGTAGTAGACTATTAGTAGCTAAGTTTGGGGGCAACGAAAAGTTAGGTGTGGATTTTTCAACTGTGTGGGGGTTGGGGGCCAGCATTTCTAACCCCCCATTGTTCAAGGGCCAACCATACTTGCTGAGATAGGACTGAGTTTAAGGCTTTGACATTTGTGTATTGATCACCTGTATTGTTTAAAAAAATCTACACTTAAAAACCCAAAGGTCAAAAATATAACTAAGCGTGATGGGCCATTGTTACCTCCTGGCAGTATTGTCCACGTTAACAGTGAAGGTTTATTTCCCATATTCTCTCATTCTAGAAATATCCATCTGTGAATCAGAGCATCCTAGTTAATCTCTTTTATATTGATGGAATGCAGTGATACTTGCACTCAAAGTGTATCAACTCATTGCATAGTGATACATTTCTACCAAATGATAGTTTCAGTTTCAAAAAAGGAGGTAAGGTATGTACCCGATAATTATACTCCATAACTGCAAAGCTAATAATCTGTAAACATTGTGTGACGTACCTAGGATTCCTGACTTACTTAGTCCTACTGCCTAAGAAATCTACCTAAATACACATTAGAAAGTATGTACTTATAGGTGTTAGAATCTTTAATAATAGAAAATTTAAATATGGTTTTAATTTTCATGGTTTAAACAATTGACTTCTCTTCTCTAAGAATTGAAACGTAGGCTTTTTTATAGTATATAGGCAAATTTACTTTCAAGGTTCACATGCTGGCAGCATGTTGTAAAAATTTATTACGACCTATTAATATGATAAGCATACTGGTTTTTATTATTTGTTATACTCTCCCTAAAATTCCCATACTATCCTATTAAAAATAAAGTTCTATATTTTGGCATTAAATTCAGTTGTCATAATTCTCCTTTCAAGTGTGAAATCACACTGTGTTGCTTTATCTTTTTAATTAAGTGTTAATCAATAGTCTTTTATTGTATTCAAAGTAGGATATAAGTTTCCCTGAAGATACCAACACAATTGCTTATCTTCATTCCCTGGAAAACTATTTTTTAATGGTCTAATCTGGTTGTGTTTTATTGAACAATGGATTCATGTTGATGTGAGCAATGCAATATGTTTTATTAGGTCGTTTCTGTAGGAAGTGATGATTCAATCTCTTGAAAAAGTAAAATAGCTCTCTCTTCCTAATGCCGAGCAACTGGTGAACGATGTTTTCCACTTTGATAGCAGATTTTTCCCTGAGTTCATTAAATTAGTGTTTGTCCTTATTTAGACCTAACCCTGTGCTTGTTTAAACCCACAAATTGCTGAGGTAAGAACATACTTTTGGGTTATATTTTAGCAACCATACTGCCAAACAATAAGATACATACCTAATGTCTGAGTTCTTAGCATTGATTATTCCCTCTCCCAATATCTTCTCTTAGGAACAATGGTCTAGTGCACCGGTAAGGTTTGCTAGAGAACCCATGATTTTATAGCTCCGATAAAGCTATTTTGTCTCTACCATATCTTCCTTCTCTTTCTACATTGCCTTATCATCTTTCTCTGGGGCAATTTTAAGACTTTCAAAGGTTCGTGATGCTCTTATTATAGATTCACTACATATATCATATGAAACATGTTAAAACGTTTCCTTTTCCCAACTTAATATAAAGTTGATACGCAACTGTTATATAGGTATAGGATACAGTGGATTGGAGAATGTAATATTAAAACTTGTAAACTTTTATATATTGTAAAATTTTATTTTTCAACTGTCATTTTCAAATCCAATGCATTTTCTGTTAAAACTTCAGAGATGTCTGTGGGCCCTTGAAAAATTACAATACCCTTGCCTTGAGTATGTGGGGATAACTCTTTTTCTTTGCTTTTCTGCCTCTACGTTTTGGACTCCTTTTTCTATCACTTCCATAGGTTATTTTTTTCATTGTCATCTTCATGATCTGCTCCCTACAACAATTTTATTTTTTGGCCTCTTTTTCTGTGTTTTAAAATCTCTAAGACTGGTCACCTCTTTTGAAATGTATTTTTTTTTTCCTTCTCTAGATTCAGTTGTATCTGCTCCCCTTTTATTAGTATGTACAAATGATGTGCTCTCAGACATCAGTTTATGTGAAGTGGAATATATATGGTGTTTTCCTGGACAACCAGTGTCTGCATAATCACGTTTTTCTCCCAGACAGATATATCACCAGTGAATAGTCTCCAAACACTTTGTTCATTTCAGTTGTTGTTAATAGTTGCTGATATCTATTGTAACTTTGACTATTTCTTCTTTGCTCATTCAGTAAGTCAACAAATGGGCTTTGGGAACATATATACTTTGCTGAGTTCTTATGTTTAAATTAAAACATCTTAAAATGGAGGGTATATTAGTTTTCTAGAGCTTCCATAACAAAATATCAGAGACCGGGTGATTTAAACAGGTATTTATTTATTTATTTATTTATTTATTTATTTATTTATTTTTAACGTGTATTTATTTTTGAGAGAGAGAGAGAGAATGACTAGGGGAGGAACAGAGAGAGGGAGAAGAGAGTCCAAAGGAGGCTCCAGGCTCTGAGCTGTCAGCACAGAGCCCTATGCGGGGCCTGAACTCATGGACGATGACAGCATGACCTGAACAGAAGTCGGATGCTTAAACAACCCAGCCACCCAGGAGCCCCCAGATATTTATTTTCTCACACTTCTGGAGGCTGGAAGTCTGAGATGGAAGTGTCAGCAGGCTTGGTTGATTTCTTATGAGGTCTCTTTCCTTGGCTTGGAGATGACTGCCTTTTCTCTATATATTCACATGGTCTTTTGGTTCCTCGTGTTGCTGTCCTAATGTCTTCTTACAAGCACACCAGTCATAAGGGATAGGGCTCACCCCAATAAACTCATTTGAACCTTGATTACCTTCTTTAAAGGTCCTATCTCTAAATGCAGTCATATTCTGAAGTAGTTAGGACTTAAATATATAACTTTTGGAAGGAAAAGTGACACAATTTAGCTCATAATAGAGGGCAATAACAAATAAAATATATGTCACAATATATACAATCTCCTTACCACCCATAGTGGAAATTGTTGTCTGAAGAGGTGAGATTGTAACTCTTATGATGAAATCATTTTAGTGAGAGGATAATCTGGACTTTTTTTTTTAAACCTATTATGTAGGACCTGACAATGTTCTTTTCTACCAGAACCTAAATCTTGTAAGGGCTGGTGCCCAGGGTTATATTTACATACTTAACTAACAGAAAATACTATGTATTGGCTATAAGTCATTAACTCATGTTTGAATAAGTCCTCCCTGCCTTACCCACTCATGCTATTCAGTTCCCCAAATTTTGAAATGTCATCTGCATTGCTTACAATGGCTAAAGATGTGAGACATCCTCACATTTCCCTATCATCTCCTCCCTGTTCTGTTCCCTGCTACTCCCATAATGTGTTGCTCCTACTGTAACCAACCTAAAATGGATGGTATACTTATCTTTTGGCTACTGACAGTTTGGAAAAGTCTAGTGTGCCTCTGTTCTGTACTGGTCTGCTTCAGTTATTCCAACCCAAGAGAGATGAACGTTTCTTCTTTTTCTTCCCCCTACTTACTCCAACGCAGCACCAGGGACTGGAACCATAGCAGGGAACCAGTCAAAATTCTTATTTTCAAGTTGGTCCAAGTGTCAGGGCCTGAGGTATCTATCCTCCCAAACCCTCCACCTCCTGGTGTCTCCAAAGGCAAACCATTCATCAAGAATTTTGTAGCCAAGTCCCCCAAATTTGTAACCCAAGATGATGAATGCTGACATGGCTGGAGTTGGTGCTAAAAAGCAGGTGGAACTGGAGGGGAAAAAAACACACACACCTTCTCAATCAAGTGTTGGAACTCCAACACACGCCTAAAGGGTGTATGCAGTTAAGGAAGAAAATGTGAAGAATATATGCAGTTGAGGAAGAAAATCTGAAGCTAAAATCATAAAACCAAATTCTTGGACACTATATAGAAAATCTCATGTCATCTTCTAGTGTTTTTCAAAATGCTGACACAAAAAGAAAAAGAAAAGTAAGGGACTCGTCTCCTTTCTGTTTTATGAGATTGCTGCCAATCTTTTTATTGTTTAACATTTGGATCAACTCCAAATGTTATAGTACCTTTGTGTGTGGCTTCGTTGAGTGGGTATGAAGATAATGTCAGATCTGGGCAAACTAGGAGCATAATAGAAGACTTGCATGAGTGTGTATTATTAGTCTATGAAAATGTGCAAATGTATTGTAGGAACTTTATAATTAGTAATGTGTATTATTTATGAAACATGAAAACAAATGTATTTCAAATTTGCTTTGATTTATAGATTTAACACTGTCTTTTATTATAGGCATAGTAAGAGATACAAGGAAATAACCATTATGTTGTGAGAAGGTGACCAAAATCACGTACCGAATGCACAGCTTTGTCTACCCTTTCCACCAACTTGTGCCTCTTTTCTATTTGCTTCTTTTTTTTTAAGTTTATTTATTTATTGAGAGAGAGAACATGCATGTGTGCCCAAGTGGAGGAGGGACAGAAAGAGGGAGAGACAGAATCCCAAGCAGGCTCTATGCTGTTAGCTGGAGCCTGACGCGAAGCTTGATCGCACAAGCAGTGAAATCATGACCTGAGTTGAAATCAAGAGTTGGACACTCAATGGACTGAACCATCCAGGTGTCCCCATCTGTTTCTCTCCTCCCCATTTCCCTTCTCCTAAGGAAAAAAAAATTGGTTTCACATTTATAAAATTTCAGTAGTTAATCATCTATGAGAGCAGCCTAACCTCTAATTGTTAAAACATAACCAAAATAAGGTACTTGCTCAGTTAGAGCTCGTTACATGGAGTAATAAAAGAGGATTGTTGGTTTCTCTTTAATCAATTAAAAACAGAGGGTGTCAAAATGAAGATTTTTCTTCAAACTGAGTTGTAAATTTGGGAAGATTTGTTGTTAAAAACTTCCTTCGCCTAAAATAATCCCCTTGGTATCTGAGAAAATGAGTGCTGGTTGTGTGTATGTTTGAAATGTAAAATTTTGAGGAAAAATAGAAATAGGTTGGAAAAAGTGCTTGGTAAACAGTAGTAACCAACTCCAAATGTTTTTACTCCAAATCTGTGTTATCTCTGGCACAGAGGAGATCTTTGGGGAACATATATGAAAGTGGATTAAGTTTGACTAACCTTATGTAAACCACATCTAGAAGAGAATGGTCACAAGAGTTTGGTCTCAAGGTTTATTTGTAGTACCTGGCAGCTCAACTTTTGCAAAATCCCTTGAGAGTATATTAGTGTCAAAATCATGAATAAAATGGGAGAGTTTTACACATGTACTAATTGATACTTTCTTGTCATTTTATCTCATTACTTCTCCCCAAATTTTCTGTGAACCCTACTACCTTGCAGACTTTTAGTCATTCTTTGACAATTTTTTAAACTTTAGCTTGTAGATCCCATTAGGTAAGGGCATTAGTATCACAAAATAATGTGAAAATGTTAAATAGAAAAAGGGATCCGTGAGTACAACTTATGGTTGTTAGATGTGGGCTACTTTTAATTATGGAATAATCTTATGTTTGTATTGATGCAAGATTTGATGAATGACTTGAGC
The DNA here is from genome assembly GCF_018350155.1 of Leopardus geoffroyi. Classification (NCBI taxonomy): domain Eukaryota; kingdom Metazoa; phylum Chordata; class Mammalia; order Carnivora; family Felidae; genus Leopardus; species Leopardus geoffroyi. Next base: position 126,397,194 of record NC_059332.1, read on the forward strand.
TACATAAATATAGAAAATAGCCACATTGCAAACATTTTGCATCCCTTTTGTGGCCTAATATGCAAACATTTAAAATTGTGTTACAATTTTGCTTTGCTGTTTAATAAAAACCTGTTTCAGGATTAAAAAAAAGAAGTCCTTGTCTTCATAAAGATTTATTCTTTTAGAAGGGTGGGGAGAACAAGAAGTAAATAAGAACATACGGAGGGGGGGGCAGAAGGGTCTTATTGTATTATAATAACAGGTGAAATACCCCCATTGATAATTAGACAAATGCTGCTAATAAAATTGTAAAACTAAGACACGGATTTCAGAAAAAAGTTATTCTAGACTGAGAGGACAGTAAGTAAGACCTTAAGGGGAAAGAGGGTTACTTCTCTTGTTCAAGGTCTCAAACAGTCATTTATTCATTCAACAAATATTTAATTATTTTGTTAACACCTACCACATGCTAGAAAGGGGGCTGATGTTTCAAAAGTGGACAAACATAGACAGGGAGAGAAGGGTCAAGTGGAGTAAATAGACTTTAATTACATAAATATATATAAAATTATAATTGTAACACATGATGTGATGAGGGAGGTTGGAGAAGTGATAACTTCTAATAGAAGAATTTGAACTGTCCAGAATTGACTTTGTGGCTGAACTGACACTCGAAGTTTTAACTGAAGAATGCGTGGGAGTTGCATAAGTGAGGAGGGGAAAGCATACTGACTGATAAAGAAAGATGATGAGATTTGATTGGGAGAGTTTCTTTTCCCCCCAGATAATGGAAATACGCTGTGGGAAGTTGCTACCAGAACATTCTGGAGAACATCCCCCTTTTGTGTCATTCTGCCATGACACAAGGCGAGTTACATCACTGTGCCACTCACAAATCTGTACTGGAATATTAAAATAGCACTGGGTCTCCTGTCTTTATTAAAAGAGTTGTTGGAATAAGAGACCTTGACTGTGGAGTCAAGGTGAGGAAGAAGCGTGTCAGGGAAAGTGTGTCCTGAGTGGAGCCTGAAGGGAAGGTGGAGATTTGGTATCAGAGGAAAGGTGATTGCTTCGCTCACTGTGGAAGGAGTCACAGACTTAGAGAAAAGAAACTCATGGTTTAACATAACCAACCTGTTAGTCTTCCTTTTAAAAAATAATTGTGGGGGCCCCTGGGTGGCTCAGTCGGTTGAGCGCCCGACTTCGGCTCAGGTCATGATCTCACGGTTTGTGAGTTTGGGCCCCACGTCAGGCTCTGTGCTAACAGCTCAGAGCCTGGAGCCTGTTTCAGATTCTGTGTCTCCCTCTCTTTCTGTCCCTCCCCCACACGTGCTCTGTCTCTCTCTGCCTCTCAAAAATAAAGAAAACTAATAAATTAAACAATAATAATTGTGGTTACCTCTTTCTTTTTCTTGGCTTTAAAAATACTCAAGATCATCCTGCTTTCTGCTGCTACTATTTATATTCACTCCTCAAGTCTTCTACCTTGTTACTGTTTTACTATCTCTTACATCACATCTGGCCCTTCTCTCTTCCAAGAGGTAAACCTTTCGATTATACCTTGGTTAATATTCATTGCAATGACAGTTAGTCCCCTGCTTATCCATAGTTCCACTGTTTACAGTTTTATTCCTCTGGTTGACCATGCTCTGGAAGCAGATGATCCTCTTTCTGATGTATCATTAAGACGGTCGTTAGAAGCCTAACACTATGTCACAATGCCTATGTCACTCACCTCGCGTCATCTCATCGTGTAGGCATTTCGTCATCTCACATAAGCACATGAAGAAGGGTACAATAAGATATGTGAGACGGAGAGAGACCACGTCCACAGAACTCATTACAGTATATTGTTATAATTGTTCTTTTTTTTAAGTTTATTTATTTATTATGAGAGAGAGAGGCAGAGAGGGAGAGAGAGAGAATCCCAAGCAGGCTCTGTGCTGACTGATGCGGTGCTCAAACTCACAAACCATTGAGATCATGACCTGAGTGGAAACCAAGAGTCAAAAAGCTTAACCGACTGAGCCACCCAGGTACCCCTATTGTTATAATTGTTCTATTTCATTACTGGTCATTATTAATCTCTTAGTGTGTCTAATTTGTAAACGAAACTTTATCATCGGTATGCATGTATAGGAAAAACATAGTATGTATGGGGTTCAGTATCATCTTCAATTTCAGGCATGCACTGGGGGTCTTTGAAAGGTTATCCCCCATTGATGCGGGGTGGGGAGGGAGTAAAGTACTATCCTTTCAAACTTACGTGTTAGCCCCTGCTTTTTTTTAGTTATCTACTCTTTAAAATAGCTCTTGCTTACCTGGGCTTTTTCCTAACTATTTTAGCATGGTTCCATGTGTGGTTCCTTTTCATTTCTAATTAAAAATACTTTTAATATTATTTTTATAGGATCTCATCTTGCAAATGATCATAGCATTGTTCTTTCAACAGAAAAGCTTCTATTTGAAGAAGCAGAATACTTATATTTATTTTAACTAGTCACGTAGATAAAAAATGACAAATGAGAAATTAATAGATGAGTTTTCTTTCCTTATCTTTAAGGAATTTTTCCTTATCTATATAAGGTATTTTTTTCAGACAGAACAAAATATATATAGTATTATTTTATAATAAATAGTTGTGGGCATTATATATGTGTGTGTGTGTATATACATACACACACATATATATATATATATATATATATTTACTATAAAATTTACAGTAAATTTTCTGAAGGCAAAGGGTTTGGCTTATTTAGCGTTCATACTCAGCACCCAGCCCTAGTCTGGGCCCATAAAACATGTTTAATAAATGGCTACATAATAAATGGGGAAGGGCAAATGAAGAAAGGTCTGCATTGCATATCCAGGTAAAGGCTGGGATCTCATATAGATATCATATTTTATGTGGGTTATGTTCAGATTCTTTCTTGAAAAAATCCTTTTAAATCAGTAGTTCAAACTTATGTGTCCCTCGGTGTCACCTGCGGGGCTGGGTAAAACATGGCTTGCTGGGCCCAACACCCAGAATTGCTGATTCAGGACGTCTAACAAGTTCCCTGGCAATGCTGCTGGTCTGGGAACTTCACTTTGAGAACACCTGCATTAAATGCAATATCACAAAAGGACAGGGAAGCAGGAAGAAGCACTGAGATTTTCCCGGTCCTTTGATTAAGCATGTATTTTCCTCGTGCAGTTTGGCTCTCTAGTTGGGCTGCATAACCCTCTCTTGATTTCATCTACTGATTTCTATGTTCATCTCAATCATGAATAGGATTAAGATTTAGAGGGGAGGTTAACCTTTGATTTGTTTTTAAGTTTCTTTATTTCGAGAGAGAGAGAGAGAGACAGAGTGCATAAGCAGGGGAGGGGCAGAGAGAGAGAGAGAGAGAGAGAGAGGAGAGAGAGAATCCCAAGCAGGCTTCCCACTGTCAGCACAGAGCCCGATATGGGGCTCAGACACACGAACCGTGAGATCACGACCTGAGCCGAAGTCAACAGCTGGACACTTAACCAACGGAGACACCCAGGCGCCCCTGATTTTTTATTTTATTTTTTTTAACCGAGAAAACAAACGTAGAACATGAAAATCTGCTCGACTTTAGCTACTTCTACACAGATGAAATAATCGCTACTCCTGGGTCTTTCCAGAGAAGTGAGAATGAGGTTGTAATAACTTTATAGATTGAATTAACTAAAAAATAATGTGCATATAATAATTCTATGAGGTAGCACATCTAGTCGGTGAGGGCAGGATGGCTTATTTAATAAATGTATTCAGAATATTGGTCGACTTTTATCTCATACAATCAACATAAATTCTAGTATCAGTTCAATGTTTTAAAAGGTATAGAGACTTGAAGAAAATAAAACTTCACCTTAAAAATTCCAATTTACTTTGGTGATTTGTTTCTGTATATAGTACTTTAGTATTCTTGGATAGGAAAAGCTTTTCTAAACATGAACTCATGAAAGCAACCCTAAAAGAATATTGATGGGTTCAAGTAGGTAAAAAACCAACCAAACAAACACACAAAGAAGTACTCTGTCGAAAACCACAATAAACAAACCCGCTGGTAGAAAGGAAAACGTTATTGCAAACTTTCTAAAGTATATTTTAACTGTTTATATGACAGAGTCTTGGAGATTTTACCTTTCGACAGATTTCAAATAAATCATTCTAGAGAAATATTTATGGATGTACGTAAGCGGAAAATGTAAGGATTCACAACACAGACGGTTAAGGACAGCAAACCACTGATAACAGCAATAGAGAATTAAGTCTGTGAGTGAGGGACAAGGCTGTATGAGTGTCAAATAGCAGTTGAAAGGTGTTGTACATAAATACTACCTGAAATATATGGTCACAATATAGTGTCATGAGAAAAGCAGGGCACAAAGTTACATGTGCAAAATGATTCTCTTTTTGTTTTTGAAATATCTGTTTTCGGGATATAGATTGGAAAAACATGAATCAAAATCTTTAAAGTGTTTGCTTGCTCTGCATTGTAGGATTACACGTGATTTTCTCCTTTTGAATTACCTGTTTCCTGAATACTTTGCAACAAATTTGTCTTATTTTTAAAATTAAACAATGTGAAACAATTTGTAAACTTGTATTCATTTTTGTCTCACAAATAGTTACATAAAACCCCTCTTGACCCCATCCAAACACTCAGCTTTGAATTCTTTCATTATGTAAAGGGGAAAAGTTGAGAATTTATCTCTGGGTCCTTAGGAATTTTCTCTATGCAGTTCAAAGTGGATTTGGTTGGCTGGCCAATATAAACTCCACTCCATGGCCCTCTGTGCCCCCTGTCCATGTTGCTATGCGAAGACATAAAAATCTAACTCTCCATAATTACTTTACATGTTGGCCCAGAGAAAGGGTTTCAGAGGAGGTATCTAAACTGTGCTTCTCTTGTATCTGTTTTGTTTTGTAACCCTCTTTCCCTTAATTGAGAAAAGAAAAATGAAAAATAAAGAATTTTGCTGGTTTGGAAAATACTTGTAGAGATCACCGCCTCCAACTGTGCGTGTTCTTGCTGTCTGTTATGGTCCATTCGATAAACATGGGATTCAACGGCCAGGCGGTTGTTGATATATTTGGCAACGCTGATAACGTGATCTGTGTTTAGGAGGAAGTAGCTGCGTCATTCGGTGGGGGCAGAGGTTTTCTCAAAGCAATTGTTCCCTTCTCAAGGAAAAGTTAGGTCATTGAACCTGAAGTTCTCACTCTGAGTCTGAGCATTGTCAATTTGTCATCTGTACTTTTTTCTGTTGCTTTTATTGGAATTTTAGATTCATCTTTGGGCTTGTTCTCAGAAGCTGCAAGCACTAACTGAAAAGAAATGCAAACCTGGTCAATTCTGACTTTCAGGGTATAATTAGAGTAATGAGGAAAATTATAATCAGAGTAATAAGGAAAATATGCATCTTAGCATATTTCTTAAATATCCACCGATCACAGCTTTTAGTGTTTTCATTTGGGACCTGCAAGTTTAAAAACAGATATACACAAAAGAGCCTTGAATCTCAAAGTTCTCTCTTACATATATATATATATATATATATATATATATATATATACACACACACACACACACACACACACATGTATATATATGTATACACACACACACATATATATATACACACACATATAGTCACACACACACACATATATATATACACACACATATATATAGTCACACACACACACACACACACACACATATATATATGTTATATACATACAAAAACATAGTCTGCATGTAATCTGTGTGTGTGAGGTATACAAACACACACACGGACTAGAGAGAGACAATATATGTGTATGTATGTAAGCCTGTGTGTGTGTGTGTGTGTGTGTATATATGTATGTATTTACACACACATACACAGATGTATATATTGTATATACATGTATATAGATGTATACATTGTATATACATGTATATACATGTATATATATACATTCACATATATAACAATATATATGCACAGACTATATGTACATATGTGCATCTATAAATGATGTGTGCATTCTAATATTTACACAATATATGTATATGCATATATGATCTCTCTTTATACATAGTCCTTGTAGAGGGATTTGAACACATTTTATCAAATAAAAGTGTTTGGACATCAAAGGGCATGAAGTCTGGGACAACACAATGCCTTGTAGTGGCCAGCTGAGTTTTAAATGTATTTCTAGCATTTTTCTTGAGAGGTGGTTCCATTATCTAACAGTTTTCATTGGGAGGAAGATCCCCAGATAGGCTTAAGTTTCCTCTTCTAAACTGATTTTATTAAGCCACATCACCCCTCCAAAGCTGAGTAATTCCTCTCCTCTTGGCATTTCCATTGTTACAGGGGAAGGCAACAACCAGCTCCTCAGCTGTCATCAGGATATTTTTAGCTTTTCTGATCTTCCTTTTTAAGTGGGATACGTACATGTACACACATATGCAGATCACACGTACGTAGTCACCACCGTGGCTTTATTTGGCATTTGTAGAACATCCAAATGTTATCACTATTTCAGATGTGCTATTACTATTTCAGAAATAAGATTGCAGTGTTCTGTAAACTCATGAGAAGCCATTTTTGCTTGCCTTTTTGTGGTGAATCGTTTATGTTCACAAGAGGCTGCTAACAATATACTAGCTTTCACTCACATTTTGTAAAAGTTGGCTATATGTGTGACGAGGCAGAGTCTAACAATCTCTAAGCTTGTTTATGACTAGTTTGGGCTGGAGAAGATACAAAGAAAGTGGAATATATAATAAATGCCTTCAACCCCATTCCGTTCCATTAGGAATGGGAATTTTTTTCATGGGGAAGATAGATATGTTTACTCACCTTCTCGAAAGAGACATTTGAAATCGGTTAGGGGAGTTGGGACCTATAGCCTCTACTATCATGGCAGGAAGCTGTTATTATTTTTAAATGATTTACAAGTATTTCCCTATATCCTGAAATTTTTAGTTTCACAGTGTCTGATTTTGGGTTTTAAGCTCATTGATGGGGAAAGAAAATGAGACTGTGCTTACCTCTCTGTCCTCCTCTCCTTTCTCTTCCTTTGGCCTCCATTTTCCTCCATGACTCCTTTTTCCCTCCTGCTCCTCTGCTTTCTTCCCATACTCCTTTGCTGCCTCAAACCTCAGTTCCTCCTTTTTCCTCTCCCTGGCCCTTTCCCTTCTCCCTCTCTGATTTTTTCCAGTTCTCCCTTAAGGAGATTTATTTTTGACCTTCAAGCACCACATTGCTGTCAGTCCTTGGGTTTCCCCACCTGGGGATTATTTCCTAGGCCCTCCAGGAGGAACTCTGAGGAAGGAAGGATCTTTTCTCTTATGCTCAGATCACTTCTGTATCATAGCATGGTCTGGGTACTAGATGATCTAAAGTAAATGGAAAAGATATCCTAGAAGTCTGTGCATATAAAAAAAAATATTGAAATTTAATACGATGACCTCAGACGTATTTTGGTTATGACCAGCCTCTTTAAAATATATTAAGTAACATCTCTCTAATTAGAAATAATTTAAAATATATAGAGATATCTTAATAAAGCATATTTACTTTGAGTGAGAATTGATGTGTTCTGTTGTTATTTTTAATCAACTTTTGTCTAGCCATCCTGGTCTGTTCTAAGAACTGTGAATGTTGTACAACTTATTATTAGTTATGGCTTTCTGAAATTTGAAATTGAGACCATAATCACAAATGACTAAAATACCTAATTTTTTCTCCTATTTTTATTTGTTCATCCAGGTTTTAGGAATTTATTGTTATCTTGAGGGGAGGGGTTCTACCATTAAAAACTCATTAAATTATTTTGAGGCACCTGGGTGGCTCAGTCGGTTAAGCCTCTGACTCTTGGTTTCAGCACAGGTCATGATCTCATGATTTGAAGCTTCAACCCTGTGTCATACTCCTCACTGACAGTGTGGAGCCTGCTCAGAATTCTCTCCCTCTTTCTCTTTCTCTACCTCTCCCCTCTCTTGTTCTTTCAAAATAAATAATCCTAAAAAAAATTTTTTTTAAATTTCATTAAATTATTTCATTTTTTTTTTTCAATGTTTATTTATTTTTGGGACAGAGAGAGACAGAGCATGAACGGGGGAGGGGCAGAGAGAGAGGGAGACACAGAATCGGAAACAGGCTCCAGGCTCTGAGCCATCAGCCCAGAGCCCGACGCGGGGCTCGAACTCACGGACCGCGAGATCGTGACCTGGCTGAAGTCGGACGCTTAACCGACTGCGCCACCCAGGCGCCCCTCATTAAATTATTTCAACCCAAACTGCTTGATAACTATTTTGGACACTAGTAATTACCAAATCAGCTAGGAAAATAGTTTATTTCCTTTATGTTGATTCAGTGAATAATTTTCACATTGCAAGACAAGTTGGTTGTGTTCTGTGATTGTGTTGACATCTATACCTTGTCTCTTCCCCATCTTAACTGGATGTTCTTGGGAAAGTCACTTAGCCTTTTTGTGTTTGTTTCCTCTTCATAAAGAAGGATAAAACCATAGAAACAAATTCATATGGGTGCTTCCATGATTAAGTGAGGTAATCTATGAAAGCACGTTGAATACTACCTGACACATTATAAGTGTTCTGATGATAAAGATGGGAATTCAGATACTGACTACATGCCGAGTAACCCTGTTTCACAGAAGAAAAGCTCTATGTGTGCCAAAGATTAAGATTCGTAGTATACTGTTACTTTTTTTAAAATTTCTTTTAATGTTTATTTATTTTTGAAAGAGAGAGAGCGTAAGCGGGGGAGGGGCAGAGGGAGAGGGACAAACAAAATCCTAAGCAGGCTCCAGCTCTGAGCTGTCAGCGCAGAGCCCAGTGTGGAGCTCGAACTCAAGAATTGTGAGATCATGACCTGAGCCAAAGTCAGATGCTTACCTGACTGAGTCACCCAGGCATCCCCAAATTCACAGTGTAAAGTTTAAGGAATCTGTTTACAAGGTAAGTAGAGAAAACAAGAACAAAAACAAATTGCAGTTCCTATGAGGCCCATTAAATTACAGTCTTATCTGTTCAATTTCGAGTCCAACCCCTTTAATCAGTTTCCACGACACACGTGTCAGCTGACATACCTGCAAGGTGACTCACCTTATTCCAATTAAACTAGATTGAGATTAAAAACAAACAAGCCAACAGCTGGAATGTGACATGTGGGTCAGACTCTTCCAAGTCCAGTGGGGTAACTCCACGGAGATCAGAACGCTCTTCAAAAACCAACAACCAATTGGCACATGTCTCCAGGCATGCTTGGAGTCTACAGGGCCAAATGGTAGAGTGTCCTGGCAGGGCCCAAAATTCTTCCTTGATGACACAGAAAAGAAGACTTTCAAAGCAGTTATGTAACCCGAGAGAACACAATGCATCCACTGTATGCATCCTGGGGCTGTCCATGCACACATTATTTCTATATTTTTCTCTTCTGTAAACTTCAACACTAAAGATCAACATCATTTCAAGTAAACATCCTTTCTACTTTTTCTTTGCAAAAACATGCCGCAGAGAACACAAGTTATTCATTTTTCTGGCTAAAGAAGGCATTCCTATTTTAATGGTCAATTATATCATAATCTGAATTTGCCACAAGTCTTCTTTTTTATATTTAAACACTCTTTGCACTGTTTTATTTTTTAATCCTTAAATATAAAAGTAAAGTCTAGAACATGTACAAAACAATTGCTCATCTTATGAAACCTCATTAGGGAAGTAGTTTTTATTCACTCCATACTGTTGGCATTTCTCAATTTCAGTAATCATTAATATTTTTAAAAGCTGCCAGCAGATGCTTACATTTCTTTTAGAAACTATTTCCGTCAAAGACAGATTTCAATTACGTCTTTAACTCTTACTGTCATTTCCCTATTGTTTTCAAAGTATTACTAATTCCTCCAAGTTCGTTTGTATTCTGTGAGATTCTTCTTGCATCCAAGCAACTCTCCTTGTAAAGTGACTTTTGCATGTGTGTATGACATTCAGAACATAACCCTGCATGTAAATATATATATATATATATATATATATATATATATATATATGTATGTATTTAAAAAATAATTTTCATGAAACTACTCAAAAAGAAACTTGAACTCTGGGAACAAATAGTGATTCTTTTGAAAGTTCTCTCATCTATGGCACCCTGACTATCAAAACAACTTAGATGTCTCTATCTTGACAAAACTTTAAAAAAAAATGTTGATTCTTTTCTGTTTTTATTTTTATTTTTGATTCTTTGTTTGTTTGTTTGTTTTTAGAAGGACACAACTCTTAAAACAGAAAATGTAAAAGAAGAAAATAAAAACCTCCCAAAACAACCATGGGACAACCAAGGCAATAAGGTGCTAACTCAGTAAATACAAATTTGCGTAATACTTCAGATTTGGGCAGTTCGCCAAAGACCTAGTGAGGCAATCTGCTGATTCTGATGCAAATGAAAAACTCGAATGACTCCTTATATTCATCTTGACTGAGAAAACCATTACAGACTCTTTCACTTCCCCTTTTCCTTATGAAGCGTGTCTTTGAGATTGACACATGCAGAATTGTTAAGAATATATTTATGTAAAGTATACAGTTCTTCTATGAAAGCAACTGCAGCTAAGAGTTTAAGGGAGTGTGCTTGGGGTGGAGAGGTGAAATGTGTGAGGGGGGACTTGATCATGCATGACTGAGAAGTAATCCAACAGTGTAATGATGGGTACATAGGCTCCACCGGCTGTGGGCTCGGACACTTTGCAGTTGTGCCATTTGGGTTCTGTTAATCTTTCTCTGCTGCGGTCTCCTCCTCATCAAAAAGGGGATATGAGTATTAATGTCTCTCTCGGAAAGTTGTTATGAAGATTACATAAATTCAGTTTCATAAAATATATTAAGTGCTCCAAACAGTGTCTGTTGTTCATGTTCTATGTAAGTTTCTATTTTTAATAGATTTGTTTGTTTATTTATTTATTTATTTGTTTATTTAGAGAGGGACAGAGAGAGCATGAGCAGGGGCAGGTCAGTGAGAGAGGGAGACAGAGAATCCTAAGCAGGTTTCGGATGTCAGTGCAGAGCCTGAGGTGGGGCTCTATCCCACGAACCCATGAGATCATGACCTGAGCTGAGATCAAGAGTTGGATGCTTAACCAACTTAACCACGCAGGTGCTCCAATAGACTAACTTTTTAGAGCAGTTTGAGGTTCACAGGAAAATTGAGAAAGTACAGAGATTTCCTATATGCCCTTTGTCCCATATATGCTTAGCCTCCCCCAATCTACGTCATTCACTGGAATGTTGTATTTGTCATGACTGATGAACCTGCACTGTCACATCATCATCCCCCAAAGTCTATAGCTTACGTTAGGGTTCACTGTTGGTGTTGTACATTATGTGGGTTTTGACATATGTATTAGGGCATTATTTTAATAATCAAAAGTGGTTTGAGTGTTAGGGGCTAAATTGTGACACTTTTGTTAGAGATGGAAGGAAATTTGGGGGGATTGTTAATGAAATTCCTTTCTACCGAGGAAACTGGTAGTTCTTCCTCAAGTCCCTACACCACCCACTGGAAGTTATGATGGAGTCATCAATTAGTGGTCAAACATACATGACCTAATGGGGAAAAATGTGGTTTTTGTAAGAAGAAATCATGGTGACTGGGCCACTATGGTTCTTTGGAAGGTCACAACAAAAGGGAAGGAGTAAAGTTTCAACTTTAGAAAAAGTAAAAGAAAGTCTTCATATCAATGAAGATAACATTTTGATGTTATTGTATTTTGTAGAAGGAGGTGAATTAAATTTTGGTGAATTGTTTATGGTGAATTCTAACAAAAATTAACTGTATTATTTTGGAGAAAGGAGAACAATAGTATGGAACTCATTGCCTGGGAGGAGACTAGGTTGAAAACCTAAATTAATGTAAGATCAACTTAGATAAATTCAAAAATTACCAATCTATACTAAGGGAAGACAGAGATTTACTCACTTTCACCCTGGTGTAGATACCTGTACAAACATAACCAATATCTTTATCTTTCATAGTGATACTTCTCAACAGGCTACCATATTAACCTTCAAAGTGTGCTTGCCTCAGTCAACTGAAGCAAAGACATACAGAAACAGACCCGATTGAGAAAATGTTCTTAAAAAAAAAACTACGGAAAAAAAGACAAAGCTCATGCCCTCCTTTAGCTCAGAGAAAAAAAATACTGGGAGAAAAAATGAAGGAGAATTACATGCATGTTACAAACTTGAAAAGCATAAATATGTGTCACAGATTTAGAATGTTCTATAATGAAGTTCTGATACACCTCATCTATCTCCACTAAGCTTATGGTGAAGACACAGAACACTTGTCTGTGTTCTGAAATATTCCAAATTTCTGTTCCTTTATTGTCCAATATGTGTGCACGCGTGGGTGCATGGGGGACAGGAGGGAATGCATGTGTGCTTTTGTGTAATTCTCTGTTTCATGATTCTGAACTGGAATTGAACAGATACTGGAGCCTATTACTGTTCACGTCACTTTTTTGGTGTCTACTTAGGCAAGTACTCAAGGCTTAATAGAAGTTGAATCCTTTTAATGCAATGCTGCTGAGGAGGCTTTGCTTCCTTCCAATATGCTATGTGACATGTGACTCACTTGCTTTCCGTATTATCCAGGGAAATGCTGGTTCCTTCCTCAGGAGTCTTCTGTGTCCTACTGTGAGGCAGTATGAGGAGAGTAGGGCCATTAAACTTGTTTGGACTGAGACAATCACTTTCTGCCCGGTTGGAGTCTAAGAAGAAACACCATGGAGCTTCATGAATGGAGTGGCCAGACTGCCCGGGGAACATTGGTAAACCCACTGTTACCCTCCTTCCTGCTCCCCTCACCCTCTGCCCGGAGGATTCGGTGGCCAAAGTGGTGTCCCATTTACTCATGCCCCATAACACATGGAGTGCGCTAACAGTATCTGCAATGAAACATTATGCTTTCTGGATAATTGCTCTGATCACTTATATCATTTCTTATTAAAAATGTATATATAGCTCTTAAAGAGGGAAGAGGAGGGAGAGGTGGGGGAGGAAACTGCATTTTAGAGGTGTGCTGCTTGCTTAATTTTTTTTTTCCATTTATTTAATCATCACTTTAATATTTCCTTATAATTCACATTTTAATAAAACCACACCGAGGGTCAGAGAGGTCGACTAATTTACACACAGTGCATGGCTAGGAAGCCGAGCCAGTGATCTCTCTATTACACAGTAAGTTCCACAAAGTGCCGAATTAAGACCTCAGTAACACCAGCCAAGAAACACTGCATTAATTATATGGATGGTTCATGCAGGGTAGTTTTTGGGTCTGAATTATATGCATCTTTGGCATACCTTTTTTTTTTTTTTTTTTTTTTTTACTTTGTGTGGAGAACTGGAGATTCGTTAACCACTATACAAGACTGAAGGCCGGACATTAAAAAAAAAAACAAAAAAAACAAACAAAAAAAAGATAATGTTTAAATTCATAAATGTGTGAATGTTTTGGCATACACCGAGATAGGCTTTCAACTTCCTTTCACCTTACCTTTCTTCCACAGCTTAATTACACACTTTTTTTTTTATTGAGGCAACAAATTCTTTCCTCTTTAGATCTGTACCCCACAACAACCCAGAGCTCAGAACATAAACAAAGACACATTTGGAAGCTCCTGTGGAGACCGATATCCAAGATCAACAGATCCTGCAATTTGCTACTTCCTCCTCCCCCCCTCTCCTCCGAGGGGGCTTATGTAAGTCTCCCCTGGGGCGATGCATGTATGGTTTTACAGAGATGACTGAAAGCTATGGCTGGAGCAGTTATATTAGACCTCCGTAAAGGAGTAAATGGGTAATACTTAACGTTCAGTAAGCTCATTTATAGGATCCCAAATATTAATAAATGAGTGCAATCGACACAGTCTGACACCAACACGTTGGAATTTATGACTTGTAACAGCAGAGGCAATGAATCTGCCAAAGCATCTTTTCAACGTTTTAATATAATTGGGAAGCCTGAAGCCACTAAACTATCTATGAATTTCCTGTATTTGCCCTGATTTGCTCTTGAACATCCACAAAGTCTGGAGCCTCGTATAAAACTTTAGAAAGGGGATTGGTAGTAGAGCTTTTCTTTTCATGTTTGGAACTTGCGACAGCGTGCGTTGCAATTTCCGGGCAGTTTAGTACCATTAGAGCAAAAGCCAGATAAATCCGGCTTCCTATTTTCACGTTGTAGAATTCTATATTAAGGGCCACGAACGAAGAAACACATATCAGATTAGCAGCTTGTCCTTTAAAGTGAAAAGCTCCCTTCACCGGGACATTCAGAACCTTCCCAAAATGGACTTGTTTTCAGCTTGTACATCTTTTCCTCCTCCCGACTGTTTTTTTTTTTTTTTTTAAAGTTTCATGTCCATGTTTGGTGACAATTTATTACTTGAAGTCATCTTCCAAGAGCGAGCCGGAAATGTCTTTGTAAAACAGTCCGAACAAACTTCATGTGCAAAACAAACGCATCGCGGATCAGTAGGGACAGTTCCTAAGCAGAATGTGTTTTAAAAGTTTGCCCGGAAGAATGCTGCGTGGAGCCTGGAACATATTTTTTCGTAGAGATGTTATGAATGGTTGTCAGTTCTAAGGTCAGGGCTTTGAGGCCATTTGTCTTGTGAAGTAGCCGCACTGTAGAACTGTTTTATTCATGCCGTTTTGTGCTAATTTAGGATACTATCATGTATCCTATTATCCTAATAGGATACATCACCTATTAGGACAGTGGATCCAGCGTGCTGGATAGCATCATATGCACGATAGAGTAACCCAGCTCCAGCATCAGTGAACTTCTATTATTCCCCCCTTAGAGGGTAAGGACTGGACACGGGTGCATAAATTAGAATAATACATGATTCTAATGATGATCATGATCTGCCCAAGGATCAAGTTGTGCAGTTTGGGGCAAACTCCCCCCATTTTCCTTATATACATACGTAAGTAAGAGTCTTCTGGTGTCACCATGTTAGGTTGGGTTCGTGTTATGATTCATCAGCCGTGTGATCCTGGGGAAACACCCATCTTGGGAAAACACTACCAGCTTTTGGCTTATACACTCCTTCTCTACCTTTCCTTGCTTCCTGCTCCTTTAGGACTCTGTGTATCTGCTTTTCCCTATCTGTCCTCCGGCTCGCTGTCAGGGCTAGGGTTGTACAGCACACTGGTCAACTCGTTGTGGCTTAAGCAGACTTCTCGGGTGGCTCTAAAGGACACGGAGACCAGGAATCACTGGACCACCACTTGTGCACGTAAAGGATGTCCCGGCCCCTCCCGCTTCACCAACAATCAGCATCGTTTGCTGTCTGCCTACCCTGCTTCTGCTTTTCCCAGTGTCCTAAATCCTTTCCGTTCTGCTGTGAGTGAACATGCTGGGAGACCGCCCTTTCTTCTCTTAGACATCCTTATAGAGATGTAGGCTTGGTTCAGACACTGTGCTGCGGCTCCATTTCACTACGTAGAGTTTCCTAGAGGGAAAAGCCTTCCTCCTCTTTGGTCGCCATCCTCACCATTTATACTCAAGAAGGTACATGGGGATTAGAGCACAACATGCAGTTAATGAAAAGAACAATAAATACTTTGTTGAGTGGCTAAAAGCTACCACAATTTGATTAAAATAGATGGCTGTATTAAATCAGTAAATCTCTGTTTCTGAGCAGGCCAACATGGCCTTGCCCAGTGGAGCAAAAGCAGGATGCCGGGTCCTGCCCTGGGACCTCAGGAATGGAGGTGGATCATATTTCAGAGGGGGACAGTGTGAGCATCAGAGTTAGCAGAAGTAAGGGCAAGGGGAAAAGGTATCTTACTAGTTTCACATCTGCTTTAGGCGAGTTCTTTAGAGATCTCTTTTGAAGATACAAAGGTCATGCCTCAGTAAGTCTTAAGGCTCTTGGAATCTAGCATATTGCCAGAGGAAATTTAGTGCCATTTTACAAATCATAAAGGTAATTTAGGCAAAGAGGAGTGGAATAAGCATTTGTAATTTGTGCTTTTTAAACTGCGATAGTGAAATCCATCCAGTGGATAACAATTAGCATTAAAAAGAGAATGGAAAAAAATCAAAGCAAATTGCATTCGGTAAGAGTTAAATTTATTTCGTGGACTTTTGTTTCAGTGACGTAGACATGTATTCTGAGTCATGATGTAAAATGCATCTTCCACTGAGGGTTTTGGTCAAAACTTTAAAAGCTACTGGTCTGTGCTAATGGTTTATGTAAGGTGTATAAATAGTCATTTTTTATAGGCTAGGGTTAGAGGAATAAGACGTATGGGTACAGATTATGGCCTCTCAGGTTCTATGCCTACAGTAAAGGCTAGTTTCCTCAGGGGGAGAAAAGCCAGTAGACTTGGGGCAAGTAATTAAATGTCTAAACTGCTCAAAGGCATATATAAGATAGAACCACTTATCCTGTGACATTATTCTATTCTGTAAAAACTAAACTCTTGTAAATCAACAAGCAACACTATTAACTAATAAATCATTGTTCAAATAAAACTCAGAAAATATTTAAGTAAATATGCCAGTATACTCAGATACTTTCTTATTAAACTTTAATCATTCCTCAGCCTAATCTTATTTTTTTCACTCCTAGAAATAAGTACAAACTTGGTCCGAATGATTTTTTTTCCCTCCTTTGGGCTGGTCTGCCACTTTTATATTTAGCTTTCTTCTTCTGTCTCCTTTTTG
Organism: Leopardus geoffroyi; assembly: GCF_018350155.1. Taxonomy (NCBI): domain Eukaryota; kingdom Metazoa; phylum Chordata; class Mammalia; order Carnivora; family Felidae; genus Leopardus; species Leopardus geoffroyi. The sequence continues at coordinate 126,413,949 of NC_059332.1, forward strand.
TCAAAATTCTCTGTTTTCCTCTCTCCACGCCTTTTGCTCCAATCAGAAGTGAGAGAGAAATGGGATGGTCTTTTTCTCTTACGATGGTCTTTTTCTAATCAAGAGTAATTTTCTTCCATATCAGTATTTCTTTTCTCTTAGCCCCCTTTGAAGCCTGAAGCTAGTATAAAAGCTAATTTGAAATTAGCATACAATTGGGTTCCTTATTAGTCTCTATAGGCATTTTTTTGCAGATGTATAGCTTGGCCAGGGTCACAGATCCCTGATGGAAAATTGCTTCTTTTTAAAGGGCCCAAGCACATATTTCTTTAGAATATATAAAAATATTGCTCAAAGAACAATATGGCATTTAAGGGGAGATATGAATTGATTGTCTCATAGTACACTTACAGAAACACCTTCTGTTTCACCTTATGTACCTGTCAAAATAAATAGCAAAATGACTCAAAAATTGTGCCTTTAAAAAATTAATGGTGATTATGTCCCGATCAAGTACAACCTTGTATTTTGACTGTCTGAGGGGAAAGTATGTCAAAATAGAATTTGGTATATAGGAAATGTCAGTGAATTAGATCAAGCTTTTTCTCTACAAGATCCTTCTTGAATTATCTATCTAAACATTTTTTTTTTTAATTTAACCAACTATCACTAGTACCTACGTCAGAAAATTTCACTCTGGGGTCTATTTACCATCTGAAATTTTATGTAAAATATATGAGTATCTACAGTTTTTAATGACTTATTTTTTTAATGTGTTAATATGTAATTGGAATGCACCCATCCTAAAAGATGATTTCTAGGAGCTATGACAATTATATACACCTGTGTAGTTACTACTTAAAATAATATATAAAAGATTTCCATCATCCAGAGTTCCCTGGGCACCTTTTCCAGTCAATTTCCTATGCACCACAGAGCAACTACCACTAGAAATTAGTTTTGGTTATTTTTGGAAGACATCTTAATGGAACCATACGATAGATATTCATTTTTGTCTAATTCTAATGTTTGCTAATTTCATTATGTTATTACATCTATCAGTACTTAGTTCCTCTTCACTGTTGAGCACTATTCTCCCATATGACTATACCAGATTTCAACTGTCTTTTTTTTTTTTTCTATTGATGGACCTTTGACTTGCTTTTCACTATCATAAATAAAGGTGCTATGACCATTCTTTTACATGTATTTTGTGGACATACCTTTTAGTTTTTAGGGGGAGACATGTAACTACCTAGGAGTGGAATTGTAGGCTCTTTCGGTAGGTATGTTAACTTTATTAGAAACAGATCTGTGGTTTTTAATAAACTCTCAAAAAGAGCTTTACATCCCAAATTTAATTTTTTTAAGAAACATTGCTTTTAGGGCATGAGTGCAGATGTTTTTGGTTATTTTAAAGTCTTTTCTCACTTCTCCTTAGGCTTCACTTATTGTAAAATGAGTGTTGGACTATGTCTTATGTCTATAATGCATTAGTGCATCGGTACCTGTTGAAATGAAATGTTTTTAATAAGTTCTTGGATAATAACTGATTCATATAATAGAAGAAATCCACTAGAATATAAAGTTCATAAGGACGGAAGCATTGTTGTCTTCACTGCTGTAACCCAAGCACTAAGATCCTACTTGCACAGAGTAGGTGTTCAATAAACATGTGCAAAATGAACGAATGAATGAATGAATAAATGAAGTACGAGGAATATGTTGGGGGGCATTGTAATCACTTTTAAATAGCGTTTCCCTTAATTCTCACAGCCAATCTTTGAGTTAATTCCTCTTATTACTTTTAATGAGTGAAGAAATCTGGCACCGAGAGGTTAGGTAACATGCCCATTGTCACATGGCAAACAAGCTAGGATTTGAATCCAGGTGGTGTCACTGCAAAGCCAACAATTTCAGCTCATTAAAAAAGACTACATGTCTGTGTGTCTCTTGCTTTTTAAATTTTGTTTCAAGAAGTCAAAATAGCCTTCTCATATTTTCTAGCTGTATCTTTTTGGAAGGAAAAATCCTGGAGAGGAAATTCCACTCACTGGTTTAGGATGGTAATGGTATTCTTCCATTTTTAATTCTCATAATTAAATGGATTTTCCTTGAAATTACATTCTGGTTTACTTCTATAATGGAAGTAGGGGTCCCACTTCACTTTTATTATAGATAAAGGATATGAAAGTCCTCATACATAGTTCTTGAATATGTTTGTTTTCTCTTATCTTATTTTCTCTTGCATCATTTCAGGTAAGGCTGAAAGTTTTGGTGTTTTTTATGTAGGTTAAGAAGAATGTTGAATCTGAAGTGCATGACTGCTGTTACGAAGGCTTTATCATATAGTCGTTTGTGGTGTCATGGGTTTTGGGACATTGTGATAGGATGGTATCATCCATTTTCATAATTCTTAGTCATTCCTCATTACTAAGCTTTGTTTAACTTATTTTTTTGAACTTATTTTTATTTTTCATTTGAGAGAGAGGAGGAGAGAGAGAAAGAGAGAAAGAGAGAGAGGACATGAGCAGGGGAGAGGGGCAGAGGGAGAGAGAGAGAAAGAGAATCCTAATAAGGCTGCATGCTGCAACCCTGTGTGGGGCTAGATCTCACGACCCTGGGATCATGACCTGAGCCAAAGTCAAATGTCAGACACTCAGCTGACTGAGCCACCCAAACACCCCTCATTACTAAAGTTTTTAGTAGTGTAATTCTCCATCTCCTCAGTCTTTCTTGGGTTACTGTGGTCCACCCCTAGCTTCCAGGGAGATTGAAGATGGGTCAGTACATTGTAACAAACTGGCTTTGTCAACAGATGGTGAATTTGTTTTCTGTTTAAAAAAGCTCATCCCTCGCTATCTCTGCAGAACTTCCTCATATCTGATTTCTGCTTCTGCTTATTTTAACAGAAAGATTTAAATAGTGGATTCTGATTAATATTTATCTCTATGTAGCCAAACCAGGACCGGATAGGCTTCAAAATGGCATCTGTTAATGAAATAGCTTCCCAGTTATTATATTAGGTGGAGACCTACCCCCATTGGTAAGACATAATGACCTCACATCTCTCCACTGTATCATGTAATGCTCACGAGTCTCCCGTGAGTGCTTTAGAAGGAGTTCTCTTTTCCTGTAGTGAGGCAGAGATAAACAAGATTTTGAGGCTAGAAAACAGTGACCAGAAATTGGTTTATAAGCCTAAATGTGCTAATCGTATTTGCTTTTGCCAAAGTGAAAATAAATAAAGGAAACCTCATTTAAAATGGAGTTGGGCAGCCCATTAGAGGGAGCTTTCATGAGCTACCACTCATCATACTAAGCACACTTTACATTTCCCAATAGAAAGACGTTTACTTTACATACCCAACACGGGGAAAGAAGAATTTCTCCTTGCCCAACAACAGCCCCGCCAATGAAAACTCAGCAGAACAGCCCTACCCAATTCCTTCCTTTTCCTTATAAAAGCAAGCCACTCTCCTCTATCTTGCCTATGGTTTCCCATATTTGCTTGTCCCAAAGTGCTATTCCTCTGCTATTTCTGAATAAACTCTATTTGCTGATAAAATAACGGCTCTTTTGTTTTTTAAGATCAACATCACCAATAAGGAAAATTCTCCTGTCAAAATTTTATGTGCTTTTATATCTCTTTTGCAGAATGCTTTATTTAACGATATGGAAAATGATCTGTACCAAGAAAAACTTACCAGTCCTTAAGCTTCTTAGCTTAGTTCACAAAGAGAGTAGATCTGAAATTCTTTAAAATTAGGTCCATTTTCTATTCCAAGGATAGGGCTGCAAAACAGTCCCCAATTCATTAATATCTGTCATTCTAAGTGACAATTAAAAGCAATATTTCTTAAGCAACAGTCCCAAATAAAAGTGCTATGAATTAAAAAAATAATTTGTTGTTTTTAATCCAATCACTTCCTTCTTCTTATAGAATAGTCCACAAAATAAAACCAGAGCTGTTATTTTACCTAATACTCTCAAATGCCAAACAAGATTATGATTCCCTGCTTATGATCTCCTGTAATTCTAACCAATTCTGTGAAAGCACAGAGCTATTTTGGCATTTCACGTTTCTGCTGCTTCATCATCAAAGCCAAGCTCTTTTGCTGCAGCCTCTTACCACATTCATAGCACATACATCTCTGAACAACCGTGTTTTCAGTCATCTTTTCAACAGAGGACTCTAATCTTGTGATTCTCAAATGCCATACCAAATTTAGGTTTTGCTGACACTTCCCTGATTTTCTAGGATTTAAAACATTTTCAAATAAAGTTTTGAAGCAAATGATGACAAGGTGTTTTCATGCTTATATAACCCATCTCAGAGCTATTCCAGACTCAAGATGGAATCATAACCCTGTACCAAATAGAAGAGAGAACAGCACGTTATTCTGGTAATCAGAGCAGTAGTGTTTTCAGGTGTTCGGTGTCATTCTACCAACCAACAGGAAAGCCAAAGAGCAAGAAGTTAATGTGGATGTTTTAAAATAAAGGCGTAGACATGCTGTTTTTGTTTGAGCTTTTGAATGTGTGTTTTAATACAAATAATACATTGAAATTCTGTGCACTGAAATGAGGGAACTTGATGAAAGACTTTTGTCAGATTTAGCCTGGGGGTAGAGATGCCACCGACCAGTGACATTGTTTAAGAACTGCCGGGAACCAGATGGTGAGGTCTGAGTTGGGAGAGTTAAGGACACGGTTGACTCTATACATGCGAAAGAAAGAGAATAATTCACCAAATGTATTTCTCAGTCACAAACTTTAAAGTACTTAGAAAAAAAAGCACCTTTATGTACTGATTCATTAACTTTGTATGTGTAGATAGAGGTTGTGTGGTTAGAATTATTTGCTTGTGGAATTTGAGGTGATACTTTCAATAGGGTTGTTTGAAGTGTAAATAAAATTGAGCAAAGCTACAGGATTTATATAGCAATTTAAGGGTAATGGGTGTTTTTATATGTACTATCACTTTTTTATCCTTCTCATAAGACATTCCGGTAGGTCTAAATTATCATCCCTAATTTATAGTGAAGAACACTGAGGTTCAGTTGCCCAGAATTGTACAGCCAAAAGAGGTGACACGTATGTCCTTACTTAAACCCATGACTGGAGAGGTCATGCATTGAATCTCTTTATCGTATGTTCTATTTTCTTTTTTGCCTTATGCTTCCTATGTTTCTTTTGTTTCAGATTTTTTTTCCCCAGCTTTCTTAAAATCACTGAAGACTTTAGATCTTGCTCCCCAGGGAGTGTGTATAGGCTTGTACGTAACGTTTATTTCTGGATGGTTTATTGCAGATATAGGATGGCATGTCAATTAAATTGCACACTATTTGACTTTAGGAAAATTACATTCAAGTTAAGACTTTGCCCATTTTATGGGAGCTGGACTGTGCCACAATACCTGTGCAACTGGGATTGCCAGATACTGGGAACTGATCCAGCTGGGACCAGTTCGAATGACAGAGGTGGTATATGAGGCCCAAGTTTTAAGAATTTGGCTTTAAGAATTTTCAGTTGAGTAAAATGAAGCTCAGATTGGGTAAGCTAGGCTATAATCGTGTCTTGAGTCCAGCTGGCAAAATTGATCACCTTTCAAGATTCCTTTAATGGGTATGAAGTGGTACAATTCTTAATTCTGGAGTAATGCTATGAAGGTACACTGTGGAGACTGTTTGTCTTGCTTTGTGGCCTCTGCTGGGTCACACTTATTAGCCATGTGACCTGGGAAAAGATATTTATCCTTTGCTGCTTCGGTTTTTATTTTAATAAGCTTCATCAGATTGCTGTGAAGATAAAAGGAAATAAGACATGTAAAATTCTTGGAACAGTGTCTAAAACAAAGTAAACATTCAACAGAAGTTGTTGTTATTATTATTATTATTATTATTATTATTACAGTAGTAGTAGTATTTAATTGGGGGTAGTATAACTGGCAAAAGCAGCAAAGGAACCAAGGGGAGGGGGGAAGTAAGTGCACGAGGACGATAGTTTCCAAGTAGGTTTTGAATGCTAAGATTATCTGAGGGACAAGGTAGACATCTAGCTTTGTGCCTTGAGCCAACATTAGAGAACAGATAAATTGAAAACACACTGACATTGAGGAGGAACCTTGGTGATGCTATTGAACAGACTCAAGGAGCAGTGTAGAAACCTAAGAGGCTGTGCTGGACTGAGGGCCTGGACCTGAGTGGTCTTAAGTTGGACCAGCTTGTATGAAGAATAGCATGTGGGGCACCTGGGTGGCTCAGTCAGTTAAGCATCCGACTCTCAATTTTGGCTCATGTCATGATCTCACAGTTTGAGTTTTGCATTGACTGTGTAGAGCCTGCTTGGGATTCTCTGTCTCTCTCTCTCTCTCTGTCTCTCCCCCACTCGCTATCTCTCTGTCTCCAAAAATAAACATTAAAAAAAATAAAAATTAAAAAAGAAAACAATCTGAAAAAAGGAAAAGGATAGCATGATTTGAGCCTACATAATACTTGTAGACCTGTACGTTGCATCTTCACATTGGCCTGAGAATCAGGATAGGATTAAGTTGGGATGCCTACCTGTGGGAGTCTGAAGGGAAGAAAAAGGCTGGAGTCTTGGAGATGAGCTGAAAATGAAGTGCTAAATTCTTTTCTATGAACAATAATCACTGTAAGAGTTCACAGGAGGAAGAATAAATCAATAAAGTGGGAGAAATTCACTGTAGCTATGGTGGAACCAGAGCTGAGTCTTAGGTGATGAATAAGATTTGTGTGAAGAATAAGCAGAGGAAAAGAGGGAGTAAAAATGGTCAGAGGCCTTGAGACTGGGGTGAGGGTGAGGCCTATTCGTAAGTTAGTAGTGCTCTTGTTCTGATTCATACACAGTTGCAGATAAAATGTCCTCAAGTAGGAAAGACTGGATTAGGAAGTATTTTTATCAACCTGGCACAGAATGACAAGGAAAGCAAAGGGAGTCATTAATGGTTCTTAAGAGAGAAGTGACATATAACACCCCAAACCAGGAATTACACATCACATAAAATAGTGTTCAAACAAAAATAGTTTGAGAAACAGTAAGACAATGGAAAACCATTTTCTGAATACCAACATGACATGTATGATATAATTTATTTTATTATTACAATCTTGTGTTCAGGTGCTAATGTGACAATTTTCCTGAAAAAGGAACTGAGATTTAGAGAGGTAAAGTGACATGCCCAAGGATCAGATCCAGGTGTGCTTGATTCCAAAGCATGCTCTGTTTTCCTGTGCTGGGTGGTTGTCCACAACATAAAGGAGGTGGGGAAAGGCTAGAATGAACCATGCAATCAGGGATGAAAGTCCAGATGAAAGAAGGGGCATGGGACAAATACAGCTTCCTCAATAAAAGGTAGCTTTCCTTCTCTTTCTTTTCCAACCATAGTGTTTATATCTTTCTTGTTGCCAGTCTCATTCATCTTGTATTCAAGATATTCTTATACCTGTCTTATCCTTACTATCCTTACTTCTGCTGATTGTGTGTGTTTTGTTTTGGTTTTGATTTTATTTGTATTTTTTTTTTCCTGAGTGCTTTTTGCAACATCTTAATACAAATCACCAAGGGAGATTTGTGAACTCAGGAGAGTGCACCCTTCATGAAAAGCAAGCCAGGCAAGCTTTCGAAGCAGAGCAATCTGGTTTTGTGTTATAGATTCACCAGTTACCAACTCGGTGCTTTTAGCCAATGCACATATTTTTTTTTTTTCAACGTTTATTTATTTTTGGGACAGAGAGAGACAGAGCATGAACAGGGGAGGGGCAGAGAGAGAGGGAGACACAGAATCGGAAACAGGCTCCAGGCTCTGAGCCACCAGCCCAGAGCCTGACGCGGGGCTCGAACTCACGGACCGCGAGATCGTGACCTGGCTGAAGTCGGACGCTTAACCGACTGCGCCACCCAGGCGCCCCGCACATAATTTTTTTTAAGAACCTCAGTTTCCTTATCTATAAAAAGTATGAGAATAAGACATTATGCATGGGATTGTGGGGATAAAGGGTGTCAAGCATAACATGTCAAGCACAGTTCCTGAATCATATGGAATAATCATGAATTTTGTTATCCTCTCCCTTCCTTTCCATGAATTGAACTATTAAATATTTAGGGAATGTCTTATAGAAAAATGGAAGTATATGAAAAAAATAATAAAAGTTAAGTGCGTTAATAAAAATGTAAGTAAATAAGGAGAATAGTTTGATTGATGATCATTCTACAAATCATGGTTAATGATGCTTTGTTCCAAAAGCTATATATATTAGTCTTTAGACAAAGCTTCAGTTCATAACCTGTACATTCATTAAACCTGAAATAGGCAAATGGATTGCTCTCAAAAGTCAATAGACTGAAGAGAATCACTTCTTAAGGAACATTTTTTATTTGTTATTGGCCCATTTGGACCTCAAGGATAAAAGATACTACTTATCAACTAATTTATACAATGATGAGAGAGATAATATAATGGATGAGAGAGCCAAGAGGAAAAATTATTTCAATAGGTTCAAATAATGGACCCAAACTAACCAGATAAAATTTAATAGAAATCAAAGTCAAGACCTGCGCTTAGGTTCATGCTATTAATTCTATACATAAGAGAGAAAAGACTTGTCCAGAACATGATTCATATGAAACCTATCTTGGAATTTTTGTTGACCAAATGTGCTTATAACATGAATTGATTTTGAAAAATAATCAGAGCGGGAGATAAGGGACTAAAAAAGGAGTTGGGGCAGTGGGAGATTTTTAAAGGGTTTGTATTATTTTTTCTACTAGTATTTATTTAACATCATCTAGTTGAGTATTATACCAATCAAATCTTTCTTTCTTTTTTTTTATGTTTGTCAATGTTCCCAAAGTCTTTGAGCTAATAGATGTGTTCGCCTCTGTCCCTGAGCCAAAATTCTGTCTCCTTCTGCTTGTTATGTTTTAGTAAATACACCTCTTTAGCTGCCCAATGAGGGCAAGGGAGTTTGTGCTGTAAAATGCAGAGGAGATATTTTATTGTTTTCATGCAATTTGCATGTGTGCACATCTAGGGAAATGGGAGATGGTGTTCAGGTCCCAAGTATGGAATTTTTTTTTTGCCCCAAATGAGATTCTCCAAATGTTCCAGTCAACTCTTTGCTCTGACATTTTCCTACTCATTGAAATTTCTGGGATTCTATCATCCTTTGAGGATGCTCAGTGTGCTCACTGTGGGCCTGGAGAGTGCATCTGTGAATATTTGTTGCAGCCATGGTCACTGGCTGTTCTAGTTAGGTGAGCAGTGTGGAGCTCTATGTATATAATTGTGAATGCCACAACCATCACTACCTATTTTGGTGCTCAAGATGAGTCACCTAAAACAACTAGCCCTTTACCCTACTCAGTGACATGCTGCCATCTAGAGTCTTGTATCTGGCCAAAGAATGTCTACAAATTGGCCGTGGCTGCCTATCCCCCTTGCCCCACCTCATGGACGTGTGGCTTCCAAAGTCAAACACACACACAAACAAATGAAACCATGCAACCTGACTTCAGTCTCTTTTCAATATTCAGTAGAGAAATATTGGATTTTTCTGAAGCTCATTGAATCTTCTCTTCTAGCTATCTTGTAGGGTACCACACCACAGGTGAGGGAAAGAAAGTCTTAGTGTTACAGGCTTTTTTCTTCTCTACTGGTGAGACTATTCTTTTATAATGGTGAGACTAATTTTTTAGAAAGTTAGTCAGGAAAAGTAATATTGATATAGAAGTCATTAATAGAAAGGTTTTCTTTTCGGATTTGTGCACATATATGTGTGGGAAGGGTGGGGGTCCAAAGCAGCACAAAACTTCATGTATGGCACCAGTGTAAACTTGTTCTGTAAATTTGCTTCCATCATTCAATCTTCTATATCCTTAAAATTATGCACTTCATGGTGAGAGTAATCTCTCGGATACCTGAAATTATCTTCAGCCACCATGTCAAGTCCCCTAGTGATAGGAGCAGATTCCGTTGAGGACATTTGGTCAAGATCACATTTCCACGCTTCCTCACCCAATGGACATCTGTTGTCCCTTAGTAATCCTGAATTACCAAATAAAGTAAACATAGACACATCAGTGGACATATCTGCACATTCATCTTTTATTGAACTCCCTCCTGGTAAGTCACAGGAGTATTTCCTTCCAGAAGACAATGACAAAAGTGCCATCAAGATGATTGAATGGGCTGAAGGCCAAGCCCTCTGAGGAACATTTGTATGAATGAAGGACATTTCCTTTGTAGAAGTGAAGAAGTGAAGACAGTAGACATGGCGATTATCTTTGTATACATGAGGGGATGATGTATATAGTGGATTGCTGTTTAACTTCAGAGGGAAGAGCTCAGATTCAGAAGTAGAAGTTTTAGGGAGACCGATGAAATAACAGGTTTAAAATAGCCAGAGCTCTTTAAATAATGAATTCAGCTGCCCTTGTGAAGCAGTGGATTCCCAATTATCAAAATCGTATAAACAGGGCTGTCTGAGAGAAATTTGATAGTGGTGAGAGAGCTACATGTGTAACAGAGGTTTCCTTCAAACTGAAGGCTCTATAATTCCATGAGTCTAGATCCAGGGATGCGTTACCATATTTCCATCTCTCACACCTTTTTAAAAGGTTTGCTCTTCCTTTAACTATTTCTGGCATCTATCTCCAATCCTTAGGTTTCTATGCTCAATAATATGAATAATTTAAATGAGTAAGCTGAATGGATGGTATTACACTCTTAGGTACATTTCTCAACCAGGCCTGTTTCTTCACTTTGAAAAAAAAATGCAACATTGCTTTCGGCAATTACTTTATGACTGTACCTTCCTCTGAGTGGGAGGATGCTGAATAAGGAAAAAAAGTCATTAAATATAGGAAGTGGCACTAAAGTTGTTTTTATTTGTTGATTCATGAATCTAGGCATGTGGATGTTTGCTAATATAACCTGTAGATTAGAAAAACTCATCATTCGTAAATGTTTTATTTCAGTGACTTTGATTATTCACAATTACATGGAACCAAAACTTGCCAGGGTAAAACATAAGAGTCATTCTTAACTTGATTGGTAGTGAAGTAAGACATTCCGAAGATGTACTTCTTTTCTGTTTGAGTGATATTTTACTCTTGATTAAGAATTGGTCAATAGAGGGGCGCCTGGGTGGCGCAGTCGGTTAAGCGTCTGACTTCAGCCAGGTCACGATCTCGCGGTCCATGAGTTCGAGCCCCGTGTCGGGCTCTGGGCTGATGGCTCGGAGCCTGGAACCTGTTTCCGATTCTGTGTCTCCCTCTCTCTCTGCCCCTCCCCCGTTCATGCTCTGTCTCTCTCTGTCCCAAAAATAAATAAACGTTGAAAAAAAAAATTAAAAAAAAAAAAAAGAATTGGTCAATAGAAATCAAATTTCCCAAATCTGTCTATTAAGATGCCACTTCTTCCAGCTTTTAAAAATGTACATAGAACTTAGCAAGTGATTATAACATAGGAATGTTGCTTTATGCTGTTTCCTTTTTCACTTAAATAAAATTTCATTTAGGAGGAAGATGTCAAAATATATCTTCCATATAACATGATTTAAAAGCAAATAAAATCTAAAGAAGACATAATTGAAAATTGACTGCCCGATTTCTGGAAACATGAAAAGAATGTCATAGTCATAGCCTAAAGATATTTCCCAACACGCATGGCATAAAATTTATGTAGCTCTCAAAAACTTCCAGAATGTAGGAAGGTGTCTGATCATTTACTCAATAAACTTTGTTAAATCTTAAATAAATACACTCAGCATTATTACAGTTGAATTTCCTTTTTGGAGGGGAAATTTTCAGCGTTCTTGAATTTTAGGGTGATGTTCTTTTCATGGAAAACAGAAAACAGACAGAGTACATTATGAGACAAAAGCAAAATTCTCAAGCCATCACAGTAATTAGATTCATTAATTATAATTAGAGATTTGGGAGACAACCTTCATGGATTAATCTGCCACAGTTTAGGGAATTGCAACTAATTGTGGCCTTAGACCTAGGTTTATATAGATAAAAATAATGCAATATTGTAGAATTTGTACTATCACATTTTATGTGCTAAGTACATACAGGGTTCTTCGTTTTAAAATAGTTTCCTTTTTTTTCTCTCTCTCTCTAAATAATGTGGATGGATATTACACACTATGGTAGTAAATATTCCATATGCAATGCCTATATGGTTATTTAGATTATTTGAATGGAAATTGAAATAAATAGGTGGTCTGCCATATCTATACTAAGGTAATAGTATTTAGAAGAAATAGAATGTTGTTTTTAATACTCTAAAATAAGAAATCCAGTAAGTAATAAATTCTGATAGGTAGTCCAGACCTAGCTCAGACCTCTATAATGTTTGAGCTGACTAGGTAAGTCAGTACAGCTCTCAAATGTGCAGCTGGCAAGGTGCCCCGACCAAAGTCAGGAAACATGCAATATTCAGAGAAACGAACATGTAGAACTCTAGAAAACTGAACAGAATTGCAGTCATAAGCTCACAGGGATAATACAATCTTGTTTTCAGAAACAATTTAGGCAGACAATTAAGTGAGCTTGCACGTAGGGTTGACTCCAGAGTAGGAACTTTTCTAGTGTCAAAATGTAATTCTAGGTACTTGATGACAGAAAGCATTTCAGAGGAGGTAAAATACAGAAAATAGTGTTTTCCACACACATACACCAACGTATTGAGATGGGAGACATTACAGTATTCAATTATTTCCTTGTATTTTTATTTCCCACTCAGGAGTTGTTTTGAGAAAATACCCATGTAGTAGTTAATTTTGATGACTGGATTGATGGATTGTGGGCTGAGGACAAGGAAACACTTCTCGTCTCTGGGATGTCTATTCCGAATTACAAACAAATGTATTCCTTTTCATCATTAATGTATAGCCTTTGCTGCTAGTCCCTAGAGCTTTACATTGAGAGTAGTTTGAAGCACAATTTAATTTAAAAACATCTGTGCCATTGCAATAGAAATGATACATAAAGTTTTTCAGGACAGACTCAAGGAAGTAAGCGAGAAAAAGAGCAGGAGAAAGGAGAATTTAGCAGCACTTTGTTTTCTCCTGTGCACTAATTGGAGGGTCTTGGGGGACGGCTGGGGAAAAGAGTGCAGCTACACTAACACTATGGGCTGGAAATTCTGCCACATATCCATTGAGAGAAAAATGCCTTAAAAATATTTTTCAAATGATTTAGAGTTGGCTAAATCTGATGCATGTTTTTACCATGAATTTTCCATTTAAAATGTTTAAAAAAATAGGGTTTTAAAAAGAAAATGTAACCATATGTTACTGATTCATTCACACTTATCATATTGTTTTGTGTGAGCAAGCTGGTGTCCAAAATAATTTAGTTTTTTTTCCACCAGGAAGTCACATTTTTACAGCACCAAAAAGGACCTTGAACCTGGAAAGTTTCAAATTTCATTTTAAACTCAGAACCCAAGGAATTTGAGTGGGTTCTAAACTTGGCAATGTGCCTTCACCCTAGTTAACATATTGATGGAGTTACATATTCACGAACATATGGGTTAAAAGTGGAGCTGTTAATTCTGTTTTGATATTGATGCTAGATATATTCAGTTTGACTTCCTAGTTTGTTTGCCACGAGGAAACAATCAGCCACTTATTTTGTTATTTAAAAAACTTTACATATCGACCCATATCCTTAAATATACAATAAGTGTTATCAAATATGTAACAAAGCTGGTGTATGGAAAATGCATAATTTTCCCTAAGGGTTATTTGCTAATATGGAACACAGGCCTCTAAAATGTGATGAAAGGGAGGACTGTGGAACAATGGGTCATGATGGCTAATTTTATGGGGAACACATGCATACAATGTAATTTAAAACACATGCTAGAGCAGTTATAGTAAAAGGCTCAGAGAATTAGAATGGAATTCTGCTTCATAAAAAAAGAAAACAGTTCCCTCTTTCTCCCGACAAAATTGCATTTCTCCTCTAGGAAAGGGATCCCATTCACTAATGCTTTAACAATTGCAAGGCCCACCCGCGAGCTCACGTCTATTCTCGCAATCTCCTCTTCCAGGTATGGCCCATCCTCTGTGGTTGACTGTTCAGAGATATGACACGACATTGATGGCAAACAGTCTACTATGTGTCTAGCATCTTTTTAGTGCAATATTTATTAACTGTTCTTCAAAACTAAAATATAGTGTGCTATTTATTTAATCTGTGTCTTAAGCAATGTACTATAGTCTATTAACATAGGAGCTTTAAGGGAGAGGGACAGATCATTCTGTCCATTCTGTTTCTAGACAGATGCTTTAGGCTTACTTAAGGTGCAAGCCTAAAGCAAGTCAGACTGTTGAATGTACTGTTTTGAAGATCTTCAGGAGTGATAAGACAATAACCTTGGAAGCAACTGGTTGCAGTAATATAATCACCAGCTTTTTATTCATGCTTCTCGACTCCAAAAGAAAACAACAAAAAGAAAATTCTTTCTCTTACTGTGATTTAAGCTTATTTTCTCTTCCTTTATTTAATCTTTTATGAAGATGAAGAACAATTTGTTGGTAACTTCATCATAACTCCTCATATCCTTACATATAAATGTTAATCATCAAAGTTCAAAGTAATTTTGGAAAATTTTGTTGACATTATTCTTATAAAAACTTTTTTTTAGAAAATATGGGTTCATGTCACTGATCTCAGATTTTCTCTGCAGATAATCTATTACAGTTGATTTCATCTTTTCACGGTTTATTTAAGAAGTCATCAGTGAATAAATAATGGTGTATATTGCTTTTAATCCACAAACCTGCAAGCTAGAGTAATTGTTAAGATAAGGGTTTGACTGATATGGAAAAGACAACGGGATCTATGTTCTGCTAGAATAATCAGACTGTGTCAAGTACCTTTCTAGCTGGGCTGGTTTCTCCAGCTTCTGATTTTCATCCAGTGGTCTCCATTGTTGGTTGTTCTCTGACCAACATGTCACTATAGGTCATGCCCCCTCCAGTGTCCTCAATCTCATGGCTTCAAACAGGAAGTGGATTTTATACTCACTTGGTGCTCTCCTATAATGCACCTAAAGCCTCAGGGCTCCAATTCTGCCCAGAACTTTTACTTATATAAGTGAACAACATTGACTTTTTCTAATCTGTTTATCAACTTTGTAACTTTATGGACCTGTTATTACTGTTTTAAAAATTTTTTGTTGACGTAGAGTATTTGCAACAAGAACAGAAAAATGACATAATTGGGTTTGAGATCATCATGGCTAAAATTTTTAGTGTATTTATTTTCAATTTTTTTCCATCTACATGGTTTACCTAGAAGTGATCAATTTTGTTGTGGAGCTCTTTAATGTAACATATCAATGCATTAGTTTTCTCATCTGACTAAAATATTTTTAAAGAGTTGACTTTTAAAAATATTCACTCTGTAATATTTCATTTACTTACAGATTCCATCCTTGTTGAAATCCTTAATTCCTTCCAATTTTTTTTTTCATTTGTGGAATTATAAGATCAAAGTATGAAGCTCTTTCATTCTGCTTACTATTAACAAATCCCTTTCAAAACAAAGTTGCTCAATTTATTCTTCTACGTGATATGTAGTAGAAACTAGCTTGTCATATGCTCACCAGCACTTGGTGATCATAGTTTGTAAAATTTTCTATTTTGAAAAAGGAAAGAAAGTGTCTTTCACTGTATCTCTTTTATTACCAGTAAGGAGAATAACTTCTCAAGTAGTTATTATTTGTATTTTTTTTCTTAAATTTTGGGTCCATATCCTTTGCAAATTTTCCAATTCATGCTTTCATGTGTGTGTTTTGTTAAGTAAGTATATTTTTTATATAAATCTTCCCCACTGTTTTTTATTGGCATGTTTTTATTTTGAAAAACTGAGGGTCTTACTCTTTATGCAGTGAAGTTCTTCATTTTTTTCCTCTGTGAGCTTCGACTGGTTTCATGTTTCAAAAGATTTTTTTTCTCAGGAATTTTTTTTTTTTATTTTAATTGGCGTACTTGTCATAGTTGCTACTGTCCATCACAGGCTAGATGCACTTCAAGACCAAGAACTTTGGTTTACTTATTTCTTCTTTCTCAATATTTGTTGACTAGCAGAATTCCTAGAAAAAGAGTAATGTCTAATTGCATTTTTGGCAAAAATCTGGAAATGATGTCATCGTATTTTCCTCTAGGTTTTAAACAATGAATAGGATTTCATTTAAGAATTAAATGGGGTCATTGAAAAGCCGTGGCAAACAGAGGGAAAGTAATGGATAGAGATTGGTCAAAATTTTGGTGCATGGGTAATGAAAACTAAAAAGGTAGAAAAGTTAGAGTAACTGTACCTGGAGTAAATATTTCTTGCACTTGTCCGAATTTTTATGTAGTTAATTAAAATTATTTTGGCAGTGGGATATAGTAATACATAGCTTTTTCTTAGGGTAATTTGGTGTGGTGGGCACAATTCTGTAACGACCCCCCTAAGGCCCATCCCCTTCCTCTCTGCTTCTCCTGCCAGGTGTTCATGCCCTACATAGTCTCCTTCTCTTCACTGTAGGAGGGATCGACCTATGAATATGGCAAGAGTCATTTCATGACTATGTTACACTACATGGCCAAGGTGAAGAGATTTTAAAGATGGAATCAAGGTCCCTAATTAGTTTAAAAGAGGGCTGAGGCCTTCCCTGAGATCAGATACCCCGTTTCCTCTTGCTCTTGGAGAAATAAACCACCATGAGATCTATCACTGCAAGGAAATGAATTCTGCCAAACATGTCAGCTTGGAAGAGGATCCTGAGCCCCGGATGGGGATATGGCCCTGACCAACACCTGAATTGCAGCCTTGTGGGGCCCTGAGCAGAGGACCCAGTTAAGCCATGCTCAGACTGCTGATCCCTGGGAGCTATGAAGTAGCTGCTAAGTTTGTGAGAAGTTGTTATGCAGCAATGGGAAATGAATACACTTGGAAATATCTATCAAATGTATTAGAGAATTCGTAAATACTTTTATATGAGAATTTAAAGTTTAGTATAACCTAAGAAATAATTATAATTTCTACTTAGCTGTGAAAATGTTCAAGTGTTTATAAAAGTGAAAAACTAGAAATTTCTTAGTTGATACAAGCACAATAGTTAAGTATTGGGCTTTAGGGACAGAGATGGTGTACTGATACATGTATTTATTGCCTCTTTCCCATCCCCGTCCCCCACCCCCGACAAGTTCCACTGAGAATAATGAATGAAGTCCATCAAAGAAAACAGAATATGGGATGTCATTGGAAACTAATTGTGACACAAATTTGGAAAATAGGAAATAGTTAAAGTATATTTACAGACTTAACCAAGAGGGGCAAGGGGTTAATGTACGAGGTTCTGAAGGGCCCTGACCTTCCCAATAACTACTCTGGATGCTTGAAGTCATAGAAGTTCCATTCAAATCTTCAAAATTGGACCAAAGATATTTTCTGTGCAGAATTCTATATCCAACCAAAATAAATATAAAGGCAAAACAAATACCTTAGACATCTAAGGATCCAAGCATACTTTCTTAGGTAGCTATTAGAGAATGTGCTACAGCAAAATGAATGCGTTAACTAAGGAAGAACAAATTACAGTATCTACGGAAGAGCTGACTTCAGGAGAAAGTGCCAGTGTGGCAACTTTGCATACATGGCTTGAGAGTGATCGATTCAGACAGAAACCCAGGAATGAAGAGCTCTAGAAGCAAAACCTTTGGGGAGAAAAGGGAGTGAGGCTTGTTATAAAGGATGATATGATGGATTATTTGGAAGAGATATGTAACAAATCCTGTAAGTGAAAGAAATATACCATTTAGTAGATAAGGGATTGATTGCATAAATCATGGTATAACCATACAGTGGAATACTATGTAGACATTTAAAAGAATGTGGACAAATCTGTATGTACTGATAAGGAACATATCCCCCAACACATTATGAATGAAAAGACAAGGTAAGGAACATATATGGTATGATTCCATTACTATTTTTTTAAAAGACGGATACACATACTTCTTTAGTTATCTTCTATATCCAGAGGCTAACTCTCGAAGGGTCTATAATAATCTGGTAATTATTGCTGTGGTAAGGGGAAATGGAGAGTCAGGGAAAGAGCTCAATCAATGAACTGATAAAAATAAACATGGAACAAATTAATAAATGAAAATAAATAAATAAATAAAACTAATAAATGTATGGTGTATTTTTATATTAACATTATGTAATGAGAAGTTATATAATAATACGGAATATGTTATCTATAGATTATAAGTAAAAACATATTACAAAATAAAACTTCTTGTCATTCAAGTTTTTTTATGTTTATTTATTTTGAGAGAAAAAGAGAGTGCATGGGGTGAGGAGTGGAGAGGAAGAGTGAGAGGGAGAGAGAAATCCCATCAGGAGTCGATCTCACAAACCAAGAGATCATGACCTGAGCTGAAATCAACAGTCAGACACTTAACCCACTGAGCCACCCAGGTGCCTCTTTAAAGTCAAGTTTTATAAGTATATCAATGTATAAAAAGAAAGTAGGGAGGTATACACACAAAAATAATAACAGTGGTACTTTTCAGGTAATGACATTTTTTAAAAAAATTTTCTTCATATTACTTTTTAATTTTATTTTATTTTTAAAGTTTGTTTATTTTGAGAGAGAGAGTAGGGAGGGGCAGAGAGAAAGAAAGAGAGAGAGAAAATCTCAAGCAGGCTCTGCACTCCCAGTGCAGAGCCCCACACGAGTATTGAACCCGTGAACAATGAGATCATGATCTGAGCTGAAATCAAGAGCCAGGCGCTTAACCGACTGAGCCACCCAGAGGCCCCTATATTATTTTAAATATGAGAAAAAGATTGTAAAATTGAACATGGGCAGGGCAAATGCTTAAATGTCTTTTAAAAATAGATTAGACTACCTGTTTTAGTAACCACCTTTTCAGTCTTTGTCTTATAAGTTGTTTTAATATATCAATATCAATCATATTTGAAAACCTGTTTTTAGCGGCGTGATCCTAAAATGGCACGATACTTGAGGAATACCAAGACATTCTTTTACCCAAAGGGAATTACAGTCTAGCTGAGGAAATAAGATACATGTGAAATAATAACTACAATACTACATATTGAATGCCTGAGAGAGTGAATAGTTTAGATATTTCAAATGTTATAGGAAGGAAAGATCACTGTTGCCCAGACAAGTATAGTCAACCTTGAGTAATGGGTAAGAATTAGAGGGGAAAAAGGAAAGAAAAGAACCTTCCTGGTAGAAAACTACCCGGAGGAAAGGAATAAAGTAAGTGCGTTACAGGGGCTACTTTCATTCTCAGAGCAGAGACTTGGATGGTAACGATAGAATCTCTTCCAACGTTCAAAGTGGCTTTGCATAAATTGTCTTAGGTGTCATACAGGCAGAGTGAGGGATAGCCCGGACCCTGCAGGCTGACAGGTAGGTCTTCACGTCTTAGCTCTGCCACCACAAGATGCGGCCGAAAGAAAGTCAACTTTTAAGGCGATAGGGCCTAATGTGAGGTTTGCTGTGAGGGGTAAAGGAGGGAACATGAGCAAACTGTCCACCACCGTGCCTGACACACCGGAGTTGTGAAGAGAGGTTGGTTCCCTGCTTTTGGCTTCCCGTGTTGGCCTCATGACATCTGTGTGGAGTCACAGGTAGAATGATCAGCCTCATTTTGTGGGTAAGAAAACCAAATCTCAAGGGTGTTAACTTTCGTACAACGCATTGAAGCTAATAAGTAGCAGACTTGCACTGTCTGAATTTTAGGTCAGTGACCAGTCCGTGATGAGTAAAACTTTATATATATACAAAGAAAATTGTGGTGCGGGATGTTTTTCAGTGGAGATCAGTGTTTAGTCTTCAGGAGGACATAAGATGCTGTTTCTCTGGATGAATTCACCACAATCCAGTCTGTTCCTCGATTGTGTAGGCTCATAAACATGATTTTCTGAGCACGTAGCGGGAGTCTATTAACCTTTCGGGAACAAACTCACATTAATTAACTTCACAAGGGAAATTCCTTAAGAAGAAGACTTTTTCTTAAGAACGCTTTCTCAGTAAACCTAGTGCCTAGCACAGGATCTGGAACCAAACAGAGCGTCACCGCGTTTCATTTTGTCGTTAAGACCAGAATGCTAATTTTTAAATTTATAATAAAAATATAAATGTCAAAGTCTTGGATACTCATACTGTTTGAATAAAGAAAAAAATATATAAAACCAAATAAGACTCCGCTTTCTGAGTCTGGCGTTCAGAGCAAGGAACATTTAGCCTTTCAAAAATTAATGGTGATGGTCCTGATGCACTCGTCCCCCCAAGAGAGATGCCTGGAATTTCTCCATTGCATGGCCCCACACACCTTATTCTTAATGGCTTTACATGTCTCTGATCACATCCATCCTGCACTGATTTTCTAGTTTAACTTTGAGATGACACCTTGCTTTCAAGATCTACAGCATGGTTTGCTGCCTGCGCTCAGTCTGATAAAGTGGTTTCAACCTTTTTTTGCCTCGGAAAGCAAACAGTGGGTAACATTCACTCACTGGCATCGTGGTTATAAAGCCTCCCTTTACCTCCCATCCAGAGAAGGATATCAGAGTACAGCTGAGCGAGAGTTATTTCAGGATAACCTTGACTTCGCTCTAACTTACAAACAAAAGTAAATCATTTGCAAACTTTGAACTATTAATAGTAACACATTACTTGCCACAGAGCTCACAACAGATTGTGACATACCGTTGGATCTTGACCTCCGTGTCTAGTGCAGAGAGTAAGTGCTGTTTTGATTTCTTGGATTTCTCATGTTTAAGAGGACAATAACACACATAACCCGCAAGTTTTAATTTGACTTACAAGTCATAGGGAGCAGATTTTGTATCATAAAGAATACTTCTTTCCTTAAATTCTTAGAGAAAGGAAGAATTGGATCAACTCTTTACCAGTGAGGTATTTTTCCTATTCCCAGAAGAGGATAAGGAGGGCATATATATTATTCTAATAAAAATCATAAATCTAAGTTATCTCTTTAGAAAACAAAAAGAAGAAAGAAAAGGGGGAGGGAGAGTAAACAAGTTCCATATTCCTAGGCTCTTTCTGCTTTAAGAAGACTAAATATAAACCCACAGTATTCCTTTTTTCCATTAACTAGAGAACTTCTAATTCTAGCAGAAGTATGAGCGATGATCATTTAGCTCTGAGCAGTACTTTGTGTTTTCTCATCCTCCACTTGCATTTGTGGGTCAAAAGAGAAGTCATTAGGGACTTGTATTTCCTGTCTCATCTTTTCCTTCCTCCTTTCTTAAAACTTTGTGGGAAATCAACTTTATAAAATACTGAAGAGGGCCATGTGCATTAACTTCTGAAAAGTCTTCATAATTCTTGCTTATCTGTTTCCAAGTAAACTTTTCTCCCAGGGCAAAGACCAGAATGAATCTTGGTATAGAAGAGAAAAGTCAGTATTTGCAACATTTCATCGTATTTCTCTTAATCAAAAGTGGGTTACTATTGTTTTACTTTTCTTGTCTATTTATAACCATCTCTTGGAATACTGTCTGTTCTCTGTCTATTCCCTACCCGACTGATAATTCCTTGGAGAAAAAATTTAACTGACTTTATTTACCAAACTTCATCACTGTTGGTATCCGTATCTACACCTTCTGCAATTCCATTTTTTCTCCCTGAGATGTAAAATGGTTCATTTGAATAAAGAATTATCTTCACCTGAGAATGTAGAGATTAAAATATCTTCTTGTCTCAAGAATGTAGTGTAAGGTTATTGCCTAGTAAGTAGTTCAGGACCTTGGCCTTTTTTTCTTCTTCAAGGTTGATTCCTCTACTGCAGTGTCTGGGTGGATGTGGCTGACAGGTGGCATTGCCTCATGGCTATTCCTAACAGCTAATGAAATAAAAATAAGACTTTATAGGATTGCCTGGGACAAGCACTGAAGGATGCAAGGGAATATCGTATTACATAAGACCAAGGAAATGTTTCTCTCTGTTATAGTGAAGAAAGTAATAATAGGTATTGAAAAGGCTGCGAGTTTTAATGATATTTTGCCATTCCTTATATATTTTTTTTATTTTTTCCTAGATAAGTGACTCCTGAGGAAAAAAGGACAGAAATTTGAGGCAAATTAAGAAAAATAGAGGAAGACACATGGAGTACCAGGATGCAGGGTGAGAAGACCCACATCTCCTTGTGCTTAGGGGCAATGCTCTTTCATACGCAAAGGCCATCAAGGTGCTCAGTGAAGAGCATTCCTTCAGAAACAGAAGAGTCCTGAGATTGAGGCTTCCTTTTAAGGCACTTGTTTTAGATGACTTTTTCCTCTGCCATTTCTAAAGATATCAGAAATATGTGATCTTAGAGTTTGAAGCAAAAACAGACATGTTTAACTGAACCAGTTCAGCACCTGTCCCTAGGGCTTTCCTGACAGAGACCTCACTATGGCCCTGATTTAGCCTAAGGGCAGTTCTAAATAACTTGGACAGGTTTGTAGGCAGTGTCTTTGAGACGACATTTAACGACACCAACGCAAATCTACCCACAACTGGTTTTAACACCACAGTAACTTTACAAGGAAGGTGGGGACTCTAGGGCTTATCACTTTCGTCTATGGCTTTCATCCCAGTCAACTTCATGCATCAACCAAAATGCGATATTTCTGATAACCAGTATTTGACTATTCGGTTATATTTCTCCTGCTGTTGACCTGTTCCCCCTTGCCTTTCTGTGCGATTGCTCCTAAACATGTTCCTTCTCTTTCACTGTAAACCTCTATTCTTTCATAAATAAATTGATGGTGTACCTCAGCCTCTTCATTCAGTACTCTCTCCTTGTTCTTACCAAAATCTTGCTGTCCCTCAAGGTCACTCTTTCTGTTTACAGCTGTTTTGAAAAAATTCCTCCTTCTCCCATGATCCATGTCTCATGCCCATAAATGCTGGGATATGACACTCTTGAACCCTAGAAGATTCAGACTCAACACATTTACAGCGTGAATGAAGCTGACCCAGTTGTAATACTCAGTCAAGGATGTGATGTATTAGAAAACAAATGTCTCATGTAAATATGGCAGGTGTCTTGGAGCTAAAGAAGGTTCTACCATTCAGGTCTGTAAGTACACTTTTGTCAGATCTTTCAGTTTTTCCAAAGGAGTCAGAGATTCAGGTTTTATTGGTGATATATTTATATTTTAAATGTTGGCAAAAAATTCAAAATGTATCAACACTGTGGGATAAATAACACTAACTTATAGGCTAAACATGTCCTGTAGCCTGCATGTTTATCACAGTTATTCTACCCTTTCTTTATCAACTCCTACAATATTCCTCTCTCATCTATTTACCAAGCCCTTCTTCCTCTAACACTATATGAAGTTTGGTTTTATTAACTTCATCAACTTTAATCTTGACCTGTGGAATGGCCATCTAACTCTGTGTGCAGATTTTTACTCTATACAACTTGCCTGTTACTCTGCACATCATTTCCTTTCATCTATAGCTGGAGGAGGCAGCTTTTTTTTTTTAAAGGCCAGATAGTAAATATAGGATTCTCCTCTCATCCACTATTTCACTTTCTGTGGTTTTAGTTACCCACAGTCAACCATGGTCCGAAAGCAGATGATTCTCCTAACAAATCTCCAGAAAGTCAATAGAAGCCTAATGCTGTGTCACAGTGTCCATATCACCTACCTCACTTCATCTTATCTTGTAGGCATTATCTTACAGTATCACAAGAAAGAGAGTGAAGACAGTATAATAAGGTATTTTGAGACAAAAGGACCACATCCACATAAATTTCATTACAATATATTGTTATAATTGTTCTTTGATTATTGATTCTTGTTAATCTCTTACTGTGCCTAATTTATATACTAAACTTTATCACAGGTATGTATGAATAGGAAATAGCATAGTATATATAGAGTTCAGTACTATCCATAGTTACAGGCATCCCCTTGGGGTCTTGGAACATATTCTTCACAGATAAGAGGTGGCTATTATATTGTTGACTTTGTGGGACATATAGTATGTTGCAACAACTCCGCTGTCCCATTGTAGCATAAAAATAGTCATAGGCAATACACAAATTGAGTGTAGCTATGTTCCAATATAGCTTTAGTTACAAAAACTATTGGTAGGTTGGACTTGGCCAGTGAGTTGAGTCATTGGTAGCTTGCTGACCCTTGACCTCAAAGATGAAGACAGAGTTCCTTAGCTTGGAGTCTAAGACCCAGCATGGTTTGTCTCCTGTCTTCTTTTCCAGCTTTACCACTTATTCTTTTCCCAGTGAGTTAGATTAGACTTTATCTAATTAGATTAGATTACATGATATTAGATTACAATTACTATTTATGCAGCCCTTTCTATATGTCTGCTACTATTCTAAAATGTTCATTTACATTAAAGTTTTTAAAGGACAGAAAAAAAAACCCACAAGAAACGAGATAGGAAACGTCATTTTATAGGTGAACAAATTGAGTCACAGAGAGATTAATTGTTTTGCTCAAGGCCACACAGAAAATAAGTAGAAAAGCTAATACTTGAACCCAGACAGTCTGGTTTCAGTGGTTGCTCTCTTAACCACTCTACCATCCAGCCTTTCTGAGGTCTTCCCAATACCCTTGTGATGGAGAGACTGTGGCATGTTGTTCTGTACATAACGTTCCTTTTATCTGATACTCCCTTTTTGACTTCTGTCTAGAAAAAACTAGATCAAGTGTTTCTCCTTTGGCAAGACTTCCATTACTCCACTCCCTGACACTGATGAAATTGAGATGCTTCCTGTTTTGGGGTGTAAAATCATTTTCTAGATATACTGGTCACTGTGCTTTTAAAATTTTCTCAGTAATTGTCTATTTTGAAACTAGTGATTTCTCTCAGGTCAAGGTTTATGGGTTATTTGTGCTCACACACTTCCTGCTATAGTATGTGCTCAATAATTGTTTGCTGAGTTGGATTCAAAGATTAACTTATCCCAGAGTTTTCACTACTTCTGATTTATGCATCCGTTCTTATTTTGGTGGAAGTGACGGTTAGAGTCTTGGTTTGGTGTGCCTCAGAAATGGAGCTTGAGATACAGATTAATGTGTGAGTAATTTATCTGGGCAGAGAAGAAGGCAGTGGTAGGAGAAGGGGGAGGTGGGACAACGAAGAAAAGCAGCCAATGAAGTGTGCGTTATCAAGGATCCTAGACTATCGTCCACCAGAGCTTAATTCTGCTGGGGGAGCGCTGAAAGCTGGTACAGAACACGTGCCTCAGAGTTAATCTACCCAAGGGAGAAGGTCTACTCCCAGGGAAAGTTAATACACAAACATACCCAGAATGCCGCACAGGGGGGGTCACGTGAGTTTTGTCAGCTTGAGGAAGCCCTCTGGCAAAGAAGTACAGGTCCTGCAAGCCCACCCAGTGTGTCCTATCGTGTGTGAGGACTGCCATATATGGGCAGGATGCCCACAGCATCTGCTTGAGTTTCTCTTCAAACTGCCGAAATCGACTGTAAGGTGAGGAGATCGTTTCTCTCTTTCCTCTTTGGTAAACCGAGACTCTTAAAACTGTCTCTAGAGATAGAATCTTTCATAATAATTACAGTAATCCCTGTTTCATGATGTGTATGAGGAAAAGATCGTCCCTGCCATTTTTCAGACTAGGTGACGTCTACGGTGCACTGGCAAGTATCTCTGCTTATCTCCTGGGACTACCTTCCAAGACTGACTTCAGCCCCAGATCTTTGACTTGTGGCACATTTGGATATTTTCTTGACGCAAGAGCTGTTGCGCTGCCATTTCTTTCACAACTATTGCTTTTGTCTAAGGCAAAAATTTCAGTTGCTATTTATAATAGATATTGTTATGGTTTACTCAACATTCTAGGTGTTCAAATAGATTCATGGAGGAGTAAGGCATAATGGTTGCCTTTAAGAGCATACAGAGGGGTGGCTCATTCAGTTAGGTGTCTGACTTCCGCTCAGGCCATGATCTCACAATTCGTGGGTTCGAGCCCCGTGTCGGGCTCTGTGCTGACAGCTCAGAGCCTGGAGCCTGCTTCAGATTCTGTGTGTGTCTCTCTCTCTGCCCCTCCCCTGCTCGTGCTCTGTCTGTCTGTCTCTTTCTCTCAAAAGTAAATAAGCATTAAAAAATTTAAGTGCACAGAGAAGTGCCCAGGATAAATACTTAAACTTGAATATAATGACTGTTGAAAAAGAGAAAAATGCAAAGTCAAAGAGGGTATGGTGGAAGGATCGACTAGTTCCCTTATAAGAAAAAAAAAAATGTAATTGAGGATAATGTAAATTTACCCTAAAGTAAAAGGAATTCTTTGTCGTTTGAATATCTCAAAATCATGCTATGGGCTGGCTTTCAAGTTTTTAATTTTTTAAAACAACATTGTTTTTGGAACAAAAATCCTTAAGCTGAGACCTCCTCCTTAGAGGCTGACAGTGGAAAGACCATTAAGGCTTTTTCTTATTCAGGTCTTGAAATAAGATGGCCTCAGCTGGCAGGGAGCAGAGAGAAGACTCAACAGGTGTGATGGACAAGAACAGGGTATTGGGTACTTGAGAAGACAGAGCAGAGGCAGAGATGGACGGGTATATGTTGAGGCTGAGATTTTGAACTTGGGAAACTGAGCAAATGGTCTCCTATCTACTCAAGATAAGACAGCCAGGCCGATGGTGGGAGGCTATGAGGTCAGCCTGGACGAGATGGAGGCTGAAAGTGCTTGGGGCTCCTCCAGGTAGAGCTGTACACAGACATGAAACTCACACCACTACACCCACTTAGGGATTAATTATTCTGGCAGAGGATTCAGAAAATAGCGATTATGATAATAGTGGTGATAATGACAACAATAAATATTTCCATTTCCGCAGTAGTGGGAATGCAGGTTATTGTTTTAGGAATTTCTCACACTGCTTGGCAGGATTCTTGTCACACCAGAAGATACCCATCGTTTTGGATAGCCTCATGTTGCTTCGTTCTCAGCCTTTGTGGGCCTTCTTAGTACAAGAAAATTTGAAGTTCAGGAACAATAATAAAAGTCCAAAAATGATTATGCCTACAGATGGATATGGAAGCTGAACACTGTTAAAATCATCATCCCCCCCCCCCAGAGTATCTCATTCCATTTATTTTGGCTGGCATGGTAGAGAAGGTTTTCTTTTTTGCACATTGGATTCATTTCATATCTAATATGTGCGAGACCCTCCACACACATTGTTTCCAGTTCTCCCAGCCTGCTGCTGTTTTGCCTGCAAGGAAATTGAAATTGAAACTGCTCTGAGTACATTGGTGTGTCCATGGCCTCGGCTGACTTCTTTTCTCCAATATTCCCAAATGTTACTGGCAGGATCACATCTTAGCAACAGGTGTTCCCCGCAGTTGGTAAAGAACGGAGGCGGAACCCAGGCCCGTTCATTCCCTCTGCTATGCCATGTGGCCCTCCATTCATTACCTACTGTGTAACTGTTAGCACCTGTACTCTCCATTATCTGTATTACTGTGTTTGTCAAGTTTCTCCAGAGAAACAGAATACATGCATGCATACATATAAGTATAATTTGTCATAAGGAATTGGCTCATCTGACTATGGAGGCTTACAAGTCCCAAGATCTGCAGTTGGAAAGAGGGAGAGAGACCTGGAAGATTCCATGTTCCAGCTGAAGCATTCAGTCCTGAGAATTTCCTTTTTGTGCGCCTTTCTGGGCTACTCAAGCCTTCAACTGATTGGGTCAGGTCCACCTGCATTGAGGAGAGCAATCTGCTTTACTCACCGTGTTAATTCAAATGTTAATCACTTCCAAAAACTTCCGTACAGACACACCCAGGAAGCTTGACCAACTATCTTGGTGAGTATCTAGGTTGATACTGAGGCCCAGTCAAGTTGACACATAAGATTAACCGTCACACATTCAACTTCTTTCAGCCCTTTATTTCATGCTCAGCTTCTAGCTTGTCTGATTTTGTTCACTTGGGTGCTCTCAATTTCTCTGACAACTCAGTTCATTCAGAAAATGTGCAATATTTTTTAAAAAAAAGAGGGAAAAAGGAGGACCATTTGGTTGCCTTTCTCTTGACATCATGTTCTGTTTTGCTCTCTTCTCTCTGGAAATAAAGCTGGGAGCATAAAACTCTTTCTGTCTTCTCTCTCTCTCTACCTCTCTCTATTGATCTCTTTGTCTCTTTCTTCTCTGTCTCTCTTGCTCTCTCTCGCTCTCTCTGTGTCTCTGTCTCTCACCCTTTCAAGCTTGAAATTTGGCTATCCTTCATCCCATTGATGTGTCCTTTTACTGCATCTTTTAAAATTCATCCTATTACATTAACATGTTTAAAGTGCTTTATGTTTTATATTGGTCTTCTCTATGCATTTATCACATTTATTTTTCAAAACAACCTCTCCTCATTAATAACTAACACTTTAAGGAGTCAAAATGAATGCATTCTTGCCATTGGCAAAGAGCAGAAGAGCCAGGATTGGGACACAAGATTTTATCTGTCTTCAAAGCTTCTGCAGTTTTTATTACATTATCTTATCTCAATAAACTATTCTATATGGCAGTCTCAATGTACTTTAGAAGCCCTAAAAAAAAAAAAAAAAAGAATGATAATGACAATTTGTTGAACTTCATTTTGTTAGGAAGTAAAAATGTAATACCATTCAGAATATTGGCAACTCAGTAAATGAACAATCAGTAAGTGGATTCATTTGAAGACTTGCTAGGTATCATGTGTGTCCCCAAACTGTAATTATTAGACTTTATGGAGGCTGGGATAAGAACAAAAATATTGATTATAATGCATTACAAACTTACGAATTATACATAATAAACTAGAAACAATATATATGAATACTATCACAGCATATGTATTAGGTAATATTTTGCTATTAATCAAAGTGTTTTTTAAATCCCATGCTTTCTTTGTTGTTACAAACTGTCTGTATTCCCACCGGTTCAGGTTTATTACTGTCCTGACACAGAAAGGATCTTTCCAAACCAAAGAAGGATGATGTGATACACGTAGCTTTTAAAGAGAAAGATTTGTAAAGAAAACTTGGTTCCCTAAACCAATGTAAAGAGATCTGTGGAGCATAACCAAGAGTTAGAGATAGGACTTCTATATTTTGATTAGAATGCACTGCTCCCTGGTATTCCCATTCATGGGATATTGGGAATTGAGGATACAGTGAATCTTTATTCCATTCCTTGAGTGAAGCTTGGGAGGACAGCAAGCATCATAGACAATTATTCTGCACCAACATGGTACAATAAGAGTAGGGTAGAAAATGCAGAAAGTCATGTCCTACCTGGACCTCTTTTTTGGGGGAAGTTACAGATGCACCCCACCTAACAGCGTATTAAGGTCAGTAAATTAATGGGGCATCAGGGCTAAGAGACCAGGTTCCCTAAAAGCAGAGTCTAAAACAAAACTTTGTGTTCATATGATTTATTGAGCAATGTTCATCAGGAAAAATCTATGAGAGAATTATAGACTAAACACTAAAATAGTGTTCCCTGAAGATGGCATTGTTAACATGTGACTGAAGGCCTGTGGGTCAGCAGGCATTTCAGCAGATGAGAGCACAAAAGGTGGCTGACAGTGATCTTAATGAAACATGGATACATTTCAATGAATTCCAGTAGGGATTGCTGCAGACTATATGTCATCCACACTCCTTCCAAAGTATCGATATGCTAATTGAAGAAGAAAAATTCAATTTAAGAGAAAGTGAGGGGCTTAGGGAGAAGGAAAATCAACTGGCTCTACTTAAGACAACTTTACTGAAGTATAATTTACCTGCCACAAAATGCACCCATTACAAGTTTAGAACTGAATGATATTTGGTAAATTTGTAAAGCTGAGAAATCCTCCACGAGTCAATTTAAGAAAAGTTTCTCCATCCCCAATCTTTTTTTTGCTACATGCTTACAGTTAATCCTCAGGCAGCCACTAAGCTGCTTTCTGTATCTATAGATTCACCTAGGGTTTTTTGGGGAAGTTTCACATAAGTTGAATTATATAATACGTCGTCTCTCATATCTCGATTCTTCCAATTAGCATAAGTTTTAGATAATTCATATTGTAGATATTTCATCAATTCTTCGCTTTTATTGCTGAAGAGTATTCATTGTGTAGATATAGCACATTTTCTTTATCCATTCGTCAGATGATGGGCATTTAGATTCTTTCTAGTTTTTGGCTATTATGAATAGTGCTGCTATGAACATTCATGCACAAGTATTTACATGGACATACGTTTTCATTTCTCTTGAAATGAAGGTAGATACCTAGGAGTGGAATTGCTGATTGGAATGGTATGTTTGTTTAAGTTTAACTTATTGAGAAATTGCTAAACTGTTTTCCACCAGCAATGTATGAGGCTTCTAGATTTTCCATGTACTTGCCAACACTAGACTTTGAGTTATTGTGATGATACCCACTCTTGTAGGTATGTAGTTGTATCTCTTATGATTTTAATTAACATTTTCAAAATGACTTATGGTGTTGAGTATCTTTATATGTGCTTACCAGTCATCTTTTAATGTGTTGCTGGATTCAGTTTGCTAGCATTTTTCTTATGGGTTGTTCTACACCTGTGTTCATGAAGCATAGTGGTCTGCTATTTTCTTAGGTTGACTTTTTCTGACTTGGGTATCAGGATCTTTCTGGGTCATAGAATGAGTGGAGAAGTATTTCCTCCCTCTATATTTTTAGAAAGTGTTCATGTAAAGTTGATATTATTCTATCTTAAAATATTTGGTAGAAATCATGATTGAAACAGTCTAGGTCTGAGCTTTTTTTGTGGGAAAATTTGTAATTATCACTTTTATTTCTTTACTTGCTATGGATTTAGTTAGATTATCTATTTCTTCTTTAGTTTGAAAATTTGTGTCTTTCTAGGACATTGTCCATAAATACATAAATTGTTTAATCTATTGATATTGTGATGTTCACATTACCCTTTAATTTCAGTACAGTTAATAGCAATGTCTCTTCTTTCATAACTGATTTTGGTGACTTTTGTTTTCTTTCTCTTCCTCTCTGTCTGTCTCTTGACCAATACGGCTAAAGATTTATCCATGTTGTAATCTTTTTAAACAACCAAGTTCCTATTTCCTATTTATTTCTGTATTGTTTTTCTTTTTCTATTTCATAATTTTCTGCTCCGATTTATTGTTATTTATTTTCTGCTCCGATTTATTATTATTCCCCCCATTCAGCTTATTTTGTATTAAATTAGCACTTCGTTTTCTAGATTCTTAAGGAGAAAGTTTAGATCATTAATTTGAGGCTTTTTCTTTTCTTTTTCTAAAATAGGTATTAAAGCTATGAATTCACTCTAAGCATTGATTCACATCCACCACAATATTTTGATGTACTGTGGCACATTGTTTTTGTTTTCATTCACTTCAAATTATTTTCTAATTTCCTTTAGTTTCCTTTACAGATATTTCTCCAGGTGTTTTCTATTGTTGATTTCTAGTTTTATTCCACAGTTACTGTAGAACATGTTTTGAATGCTTTTGAATTCTTTTATTATTATTAATTTTATTTTATTTTATTTTTTTGAGACAGAGAGAGAGCACATGAGTGGGGGAGAGGTGCACAGGGAGAGAGAGAAAATATTAAGCACACTCCACAGTCAGCACAGAGCCCAACAAGGGACTTAATCTCACAACCTTGGGATCATGAAATAGTTGGACACTCAACCAACTGAGACACCCAGGGAGTCCTGTTTGTTAATTCTTTTAAATTTATTGAGACTTGTTTCATGTCCTAGCATTTGGTCTCTCCTGGAAGATGTTCTGTGTGTGTGTGTGTGTGTGTGTGTGTGTGTGTATTAATTTATTTTTGAGACAGAGAGAGATAGAGAGAGAGACAGAGAACGATCTGGGGAAGGGTAGAGAGAGAAAGATACACACACACAGAATCCAAAGCAAGCTCCAGGCTCTGAGCTATCAGCACAGGGCCACCCAGGTGCTCCTCTTAAGAGAATGTTTTATGTGTTCTTGAAAAGAAAGAATAATTTGGGGGTTTTGGGTAGAATCTTTCATAAATGTCAGTTAAGTCAAGTTAGTTGATAAGTTATGCAAGTCTTCTTTATCTGTGATGATTTTCCATGTTGTTACATCAGTTTGAGAATGGAATATTGAAATTTGTTTGTTTTCTGCTTGTAACTTGTCATATTTTTTTTCCCTCTGTTCTACCTTTTGTGCTAACAAATATTTAGTGTCTTATTTTAATTGCTTTGTTGATTGTTTATGCTTTTCAGTTATTTTTTAAGCAGTTGCTCTAAGGATTACAATATGCATTTTAACTTATATAGAGTCTACCTAGGTAATGTAATTCCAGTAAAATATAGCAATTTAATGCTAATAAAATGTAGCTACTTTCCTCTACTATTTCTTCACCATTTTTGTGTTATTCTTTTTGTATATACTATATATAAGTATAAGCTTAGAGTATTATAATTATTGTTTGATATAATGTTATACCTTTTGTAAAAAGTATAAGAAAGGAAAGCATAGTTTATGCAATCTTTTACATTTATCTACATTTTTATTTCTTTTTAATTTTTTTTAATGTTTATTTATTTTTGAGAGACAGAGACAGCGTGAACAGGGGAGGGGAGAGAGAAAGAGGGAGACATAGAATCCGAAGCGGGCTTCAGTCTCTGAGCTGTCAGCACAGAGCCCTACACGGGGCTTGAACCCACGAGCCATGAGATCATGACCTGAGCCAAAGTCGGATGCCCAACCAACTGAGCCACCCAGGTGCCCCTACATTTTTATTTCTGATGCTCTTTGTTTTTCCTTGTGGATTCCAGTTATCATCTGCTGTCATTTCATCCATTAGAATTCATTGTGGTGAAGGCCCAGTAGTATTTATTTCTGTTTCAGTCTTTGTTCAAGTCAGAATGTCTATACTTGGACTTCATTTTTGAAGGATAGAATTGCTGGTTATAGTATTCTTTGTTAAGTATAATATTATCCCAGTGTTTAAAATATTTTATTCCACTGTCTTCTAGCATTATATCTGTTGAGAAATTATCTATTCATCTTATTGTTCTGTGCATGTTGTTTTTTCCTTTGTTTTCAAGGTTTCCTTTTCTCCTTTGGCTTTCAACAGTTTGACTATGGTGTGTTTAGTTGTGAATCTGTGCTTATCCTAACCAGGCATCATTAAACTTCTTGGATCTATGGATTAATATTTTAAAATTAAAATTTTAAAATTCCTGTTCATTATTTCTTTAAATATTTTTTTTTGCTTTTATATTCATTTATTAAGTTCTTTAAATGTTTTTTCCTACCTTTTCTCTCTCTGTTCTCCTTCTGGGACTCTCATTACAAACATTTTGCTATTCTTGATGTAGTCTTACACGTACATCTTTGAGGTTGTTAAATTTTCTTCAATCTTTTTGTCTCTATTCTTCAAGATTTACATTTTCTATTGATCTATCATTAATTTCACTAATTATTTATTCTTCTGTGTCGATTAAAAAATCTACTTCTTCATTGAATTTATTATTTATTGGTTCATTATCATTATACTTTTATTTAATTCTTTAAATAAGGTATAATTATTTGCATATATTCACAATAGTGACATTGACATTTCCATTTGCCAAATTCAACATCTGGGCTCACTCAGAGTTATTTTCTTTTGACTATTTTTCTTAATTCCTGCATATGGGTCATATTTTCCTGTTCTTTTGCAAGTCTCAAATTTTTTGTTTGTAACTGGACATTTTAGATAATATATTTAAGAAATTCTAGGCCTGATTTTTTTCCCCTGATGGTTGTTATTACTTTCTCTTTTCCTTTTTTAAATTCCTGGACTTAAAAAGGCTTCTACCATTTATTGATGGATTTTTGTATGGGGTGGTGAATGCATTCAAAATTCAGATATTTTTCTAATTTGTTCAAGCTTTTCTTTTTAAAATTTGTTTTAATGTTTATTTATTTTTGAGAGAGAGAGAGAGAGACAGGAAGGGGCAGAGAGATACGGAGACACAGAATCTGAAACAGGCTCCAGGCTCTGAGCTGTCAGCACAGAGCCTGATGCAGGTCCCGAACTCACAGACTGTGAGATCATGACCTGAGCCAAAGTTGGATGCCTAATCAACTGAACCACCCACGTGCCCCCACTTAAGCTGTTCTTTTTGCTAGGCCTTCTCAGGTCTTTCTTGAATGAATGAACAGCTTCTCTGTCAGCCATTGATATGTAGAGAATGTAGACTCTCCACGGTCATTTATTTGTGTTTACACAGACTAATCAGACAGTGATGTGTGCTAGATTGGGCCTTCTTGAGTCTCCTCCACATGGACTGCCACCTTAACCAGAAATGTAAAGAGAAATTACCTGGTCCATCCATGATTCTGTCATTTCAAGGACGTCCCTGTCCCTGATCTGTTGCTTCCTACAAGTGGAATTAAAACTTAGCCTAGTAGAGCTGTATGCTTTTCTTGTTCTTTTTCTACCAGGTTTGCTATTTTCCCCAGCAGTGCAGTAGAAAAGGGAGTTTTTGCCTTCTGCTCAAAAACAAGTCAGCCTCCACCAACAGTGAAGTTGCCGGTTTTCATGGCCAACTCTGCCCAGTATCCCACCATCTGAGCTGTGGGTAGGAGATGGGAACAGCCTCAAACAAGAACATTACACATTCCCAATTTTTACAGGATGGTCAGCAGCTTTTCATAAATAAACATTTTTAAATTTTTTTTTGCCTTTGGTTGATATTCAGAACTCTTAGATAACCGTGTTTTGAAAATTTTGCATAGTTTTATAGTTTTTCTTTTCTTTCTTTTTCTTTTTTCTTTTTTTTTTTTCTCACTAGAAGTTCTGATCCCTGACTTACTTTTAAACAGTAACTAACTGCAAAAGCCTAGGAGTTACTTAATGTCATTGAAAATTACTAAATTAACGATAGTTGGTTAATAGCAGCCACAGATTCTTTGCACTTTATCTGTTAAGAGGTGGAGTTTATGTTCATTTCCAACCCGTCTCCCCCTCCCCACAACTCCCTTGACGGTAGGAGGCTTTGTGGAAACTCTGACTTATAGAATACAACAGAAGTGACTCTCAGCCAAACTGCAGGGCCTAGGATTTAAGAGATTGGCAGCTTCCACTCTCTTTTGCTTCCTTGCAAAACAGTTACTGTGCTGTAAGGAAGCAGCAACTCTGTGGAGAGGCCTTATGGAAAGACACTAAGATACCTGGCCAATAACCTCAGCTGAGTACTAATTTTATGGCCACATGAGTAAGCCGTCTTGGAAGTGTATCAACTAGACCTTGTTGAGCTACCCCAGTTAACTCAATCTAAAACACAGATGAGCGCTTCCTGCCAACACCTTCTCGAATTGTAAATTTGTGAGCAAAATAAATGATGATTGTTGTTTTAAATCATTAAGTATCTGGGTGGTTTGTTACACAGCCATAAATAACTAGAACATTAATTTTCTACCTTCCCAAGGAATGAGAGTTGTGGATTAAAGCTAAGAACAGTTATTATAATGTCCATTTATCATCTACCTAGCAAGTAAGATTCCCATAGCCATAAAATTGAATTGCAAAAATATAACCTAAAAAAAAAAAAAAAAGAAGAAGAAGGAAAAGCTGTGTAAGTTAAGCTTTTTATCTTGAATGGAAAGTGGTGATAATATAGAGGAGTGAAAAGTTTCATCCTGGGGATTATAGAGCAAAGAGGGAGGATTTAATGACAGAGGAAGGAGAGGAAAGTGATCAGTTGTTTATTTAACATGATTTGGCATGGTAATTATTGGAAGTGGGTCTGAGCACATGGGTGGCAGTTCGTGCACTAACATCAGTTGATGCTCTGTGAGGAGGGAGAAGGAGGTTGCACACTAGCACGGGTTATCAGCCCCTGAATTGCAAGCACAAAACAAAACTGGGGACTTTACACAGTGAGGAATGTAAGCTCCTTTCCCACACCCCTGGACCCCATCTTAGAAAAGAGCCAAAGAAGGAGGAGGTTCAGAAATAAAAGGATTTAAGTAATTCACTAAACAGATTGAACACACCTACAGGGTTTAAATTACTAAATCACACTGAATTGGTATCTATATTGGATATTGGTAATTTTCTCATCATATCTAGTGGCTGGAACTCATGTGGAAGACGTGAATACTTAAATATGAAAAAAAAACCTAGGGGTGTCTGGGTGCCTCAGTCAGGCGTCCGACTTTGGTTCAGGTCATTATCTTGCAGTCTGTGAGTTCGAGCCTCACATCGGGTTCTGGACAGCTCAGAGCTTGGACCCTGCTTCAGAATCTGTGTCTCCCTCTCTCTAATCCTCCCTCACTTATACTTTGTCTCTCTCTCTCAAAAATAAACATTAACAATTTTTTAAAAATAAATAAAGAAATATGAAATTGTAAAAAATTCTTTTTGATTGCATATCCCAGTATATAACATGAGTATAACATGAGTATATAGCCTTGCTATATAACCTATATAACCTGACTGAGAATTTGACAGTGGTGTGCAGTTTTCTGGAGGCATTTCATGAAGAAATAAGTATGGCAAGTATTTTCCTTCACATCTTTTTTTCTTCCCCCAACCTTTGTCACCACTCTGTACAATCAAGCCTCTGTAGACTAAAGTCACAGATGACTTATCTTTACTTAGGAAAAAATGGAGAGATTGCCATATGGACAGGAAGTATAAAGCAGTGGCTAAGAACTAGACTCTGGGACCAGAATGCATGGATTTGAATTCTGGCTGTGTCATTTACTGCCTTAGTGACGAGTCACCTAGCCTCCCTGGGTCCCCAATAGTGTCATTTGTAAAATGGATACAATAATAGTGTATCTTGCCTCATGTTGTGATTATTAAGCAAGTGACTGCATTCGAAGTGCCCACATATAGTAAGTATGATTAGTGAACTTGGCTATTATTGTCACTTTTTTTTTTTGGAAAATCCAAGCTCACTGAGATGGCAGCTGGAATTTTCCAGCCCTGAAAGATGTTGGGACTCTATTGAGAGGAGTAGAATAAATGGAACATGGCTGAACTGTGAGAAAGTGTGGCTCCCTGTTACTGAGGAGTGAAGACGACAGTGATTCTGATGGACAGAGGGATACCCTAAGGAAAAAACCCTAAGAGACTCTTCCTTGGGACCTGGGCAATGGCTTAAGGAAAGGGGAGAGACTCTTACATA
Source organism: Leopardus geoffroyi (assembly GCF_018350155.1). Classification (NCBI taxonomy): domain Eukaryota; kingdom Metazoa; phylum Chordata; class Mammalia; order Carnivora; family Felidae; genus Leopardus; species Leopardus geoffroyi. The sequence continues at coordinate 126,451,151 of NC_059332.1, forward strand.
AGAGCACATGCCTCCCAAACATGACAGATCTTTTACTATCAAGGTTAGTGGGGCTCAGAACTAGATGAAATTTGATTTTACAAATCAACACGTGTGATTTTTCCTCTCCCTTAACATAAATTAGAGGATTTAATAACCTTTGCTTATGATGGTAGCCAAAACTCAAATGTATTTGACCAAACTTGATACTTCTGAGAAACCATTCAGCTGTGTTCCATGCAGTGCTATGTTTAGACCTTTTTCTTTTTTTACTATTAATTAGGGTTCTATTCTAAATAGTTGAGAATACATATTAAATACATATTACATATTACTGTGACTAAATATTTTCTTAAAATTAGCTCAGAATTTAAAAAAAAATGAAAATTCCTGCTTTAAGAATGTAAACGTAGCCCCTAGATGTAGTCTTTAGAAAATGTCTAAGTCTGAAACCAAAATGACATCTGTGAAGTTGGATAAAAAATCTAATTCAAGAGCTAGAGGGCATATATATCATGGAGTAGGAAAAAATTAATGTGAATTTGCAAATTCTTAGAGCTAATAAGTCTATGCTATTGGCAAAGTTCAATCATATGCTCATTACACTGCCCTATGCTTTCATTTCCTAACTGGGAATGGAAATTATTTTTGTCAAACCAAGTTATATAGGGAACACAGTCCCAGGAAATAGAAATCCAGATCCTTAGAGCAACAATTTCTCCCTAATGTAAGAAAACATATTAAGAGAAGCAGCTTGAGTAAGACACAGTCCCAGAGGAAATCGGGAGCACTATAACAACTTAATTTTTACTTCACCAAACTATAAGAAATGTTTATTTCTTTTAAAATACAGAAGAAAAGTCACTTTTCATGTCTAAGATTCTATAACTAGCATCAATTTGCTACCCCCTCTTTATTTTAGCTGGTAAGCAAAGACTTTCGTAACCAGTCATTAACGTCCAAAGTAAAAATGGCCACTCTGTAAGTATAAACTCAGTCATTACATTAGTGATATTGGTAATGTACATTTGAAATTGCAGGATGTGATAAACTGTAAGCACTATTGATTGTACACACGCCCACATGCGCACGCACACACACACGCGCACACACACACACAAATACACACACACACTCACACGCCACATGCAAGGTAAAAGTTTTCAGGAACTTGATAACAGCCACACCATCTGTAGTTATTCACCGGGGCCCAAAGTAGTAACACTCATCATGCCTTTCTGAGTCAAATGTGGACAAAGTAATAGTGATATTTTTAAAAAGTAATGTGGAATCCATGCAGGACTGAGGGCTGTGCCAACATGTCCATCAGAGATTCATATCAAATTGAGACCATCAAGGTAAAATTTAGTGGGGGAGCATGATGTCACAGAACTCCAGGCAGCTACTGAGCTCTGCTGTCATGAACATCAAAAAAGTTCTATTTGTAGGGGCGCCTGGGTGGCTCGGTCGGTTAAGCGTCCGACTTCAGCTCAGGTCATGATCTCACTGTCCGTGAGTTCAAGCCCCGCGTCAGGCTCTGTGCTGGCCGCTCAGAGCCTGGAGCCTGTTTCAGATTCTGTGTCTCCCTCTCTCTCTGCCCCTCCCTGTTCATGCTCTGTCTCTGTCTCAAAAATAAATAAATGTTAAAAAAAAAATTAAAAAAAAAGTTCTATTTGTAGAGCAATGTTGAACATCTAAGTGAAATCTTCATATAAATAAAAACTTTGAAAAGAGTACTTTTATTAAGAAAGGCATGTGTATATGCACTTGGGAGGCATGGTACTTTTGTAAGAGCGTGTAAGATTTGGGATGGATTGCTTTATTCTACTTCATCATAGAACTAGATAGCAGATAAGTTTGGTGAGAAAGATATCAAATGATTTTGTATAAAACAATAAACACGCAAATTACTTACAGTGTCATAATATATATCATTATGTATTCTATGCTTGTGGACCATGTAATCAATATGTAAGTATCAGTTAACTGATATTGTTATGTTAATAAATAATTTTTTTGTAGAAACACAAAAGTAATTAGAATCATGCCACAGCTATATTCTTATTTATAGCAAACTTTTGCCCTATAATGCAGGCATTTCTAATTACCTTTTGAAAGTTGTAGTTAATACCAACAAGAAAATAAATTGCCTGATATAACCTAGATCTTGAAAATGAGCATCTTAGCAATAAGCGTTATTACAAAGAAACATTCACCATAACAATGATTTTTTTTTGTCTTAAAAGTTGATACAAATAAACAATGTTTTGTTACCTTGGTTACAGCAAATTCTGTACTATATGCCCGGTTGGTCTCTACAGGGACTTCGTGTGGGTTATTGCAGAAGATAGTGAGACAGGCAAGTTGATTTATTTTTGCAGGTTTTTTTTTGTTCTGCTATTAAGTAATCTTTTGTGTAAAGCTTCTTTCATCAGGTAAGTGAAAATATATTTATGCAAACATCACCCCCATGTCAAATCATCCCTAGGCATACCTCCGTATGCTTCTCAGTTACTCCTGAACACACAGCCTTTGCCTCAGGAAAGGAAATAACAAAGAGTTTTGTGGTCAACATGAACATTGAAAGTGGCTCTGTATATTCTTTCCCCAGCTCTGGGATACTAAAAAGACCAGGACTGAACAAGAAGAGAAAGCTCTTTAACTGGAGCTGTTTCCTCTCTCATGCTTCTTCTTGGCCTAAAAAACAGGCAGAAGTGAGTCATTCCTGTGTGGCAGTGAGGGGATGGAAGTGATGAAACACTAAAAAAGCCAGAGTGTAAACTCTCCCTCTTCCACCACTGTTACTCCTTTGGGACAAGGGAAACTTACATTTTGTCCGCGTTGGCCAAGAGTGGCTCCACAGTAAGGAAGTAGCCAGTCAATGCAAATGGCAGTGTGAACTCTTTCCTCATCATGCCAGTGATATGCTGGCTTCAATTCTCCTTACTATAGATGAGAGCTGAAAAGATGCTCTCTCTCTTCTGCTGTTTCCCCCAGCTCTTCATCCATAGTGCCAGAAGTACTTGCAGGTAGCCTGGTGCAGAAAAATAAGTGGTAAAAATGTGGCTACTTAGCCCTTTAGTGGCCAGTTAGCCCTTCTTTCTTTATAGCACTCTGAACATTACTGAATTTTTACGGAATAATGGATGATTCTGTAAAAGGACTATATTTTCCGGCGTCCCTTGTGGCTGCTAGATGTGGCCACGTGACTGAGTTCTCGACTATGGGATCTGAACATCAGTGATGGCATAAGTTCTGGGTCATGTCCTTAAATGAAAGAGTTGTTCCCTTCATTGTCCTTTTCCCTTTTTGTTGATAAGAACAAAGGCTGAAGTGGAAATAGTTATCTTGGACCATAAAATAGGAACCAAATATTGGAGATGGGGGAGCAACAAGTTAGGAGAGACTTGGGTTCCTGGTTGTTAAATCTTTTGTTTTGTCTCACCCTAGACTACAATGTTCAAACATTCCATGGGAGAGGAATAAACTTCTGACTTACTTAATGCGCTGTCATATTGGATGTCTCTGTTACAGAATTGGGGCTGTGACTTCACCCAAACTTACAAATAGCTAAATTGGAGCTTGTCAAACTTTTATGTGTATGCGAGTCAGCAGAGACCATGTTAAAATGCAGATTCTGATTCAGGAAGTGTAATGGATAAATTTTATATGCCAATATGTCTAGGCTATGGTGCCCAGTTGTTTAGTCAAACAGTAGTCTGGATGTTGCCGTGAAGGTATTTGGTAGACGTCATTTAACATCTACACTCAGCTGATTTAAAAAAAATTTTTTTTTCAACGTTTATTTATTTTGGGGACAGAGAGAGACAGAGCATGAACGGGGGAGGGGCAGCGAGAGAGGGAGACACAGAATCGGAAACAGGCTCCAGGCTCTGAGCCATCAGCCCAGAGCCCGACGCGGGGCTCGAACTCACGGACCGCGAGATCGTGACCTGGCTGAAGTCGGACGCTTAACCGACTGCGCCACCCAGGTGCCCCTACACTCAGCTGATTTTAAATAAAGGACTGTACTGTTGATAATGCAGGTGGACTTCATCCGATAAATTGAAAGCCTTAAGAACAAAAAGTGAGGTTTCCTGGAGAAGAAGGTATCGTGCCTCAAGACTGTAACATAGAAATCCTTCCCCAGTTTCCAGCCAGTTGGCCTTTCTTATGGAATTCAGGTTTGTTGCTTCCCACAATTGTATGAGTCAGTTCCTCAGAATAAGTCTACACACGTGCACATACACACAAACATACACGCACACGCGCGCGCGTGCCGCCCCCCCCCCCCCCCCACACACAGAACCCTGATTGGTTCTTTCTTTGCAGAGCTTCAACTAATCCAGTAGGTCTGGGACAAAGGCTGAGAATCTGCATTTCTAATGAGTTCTCCATGCTGCTGCTCTGAGCCTTGTCCTTTGCATAGAAAAATTCTAGAGAGCTGGTTGGAATGTATTTCCGGTCTAGAGTTTGACAAAAATGTACTGTGTTAGGCATGCCATTTAATGCATAGATCTCATTTCCTCATCTTTGAGATGAGAATGTTGGACTAAATGACCTCTGTGGCCCCTTTCAACTCCGATACATTATAACTCTGTGATGTGAACCCTCCTGGCTAGAGGTCCTGGTGAGAAGGCAACATGGATCTCAAACTGGCAGCTGGGCTGACCCCAGAGGTGCAAAAAGGTGTGTGGCCACCACGCATGGCTTCTTGGAGACGTGGCACTGGTTTCCTGTGTTGTTCGTCCAGTGTGTACCTTTAGAAGTGGGGTAGGTGGTCGTTCAGCTGGAACCTGTAACCAGAAACTTGATGCCTAAGGGAAGATAGTTAATTTTTCTCCCTTTGGTTAGGAAGAGAAATTCAAGAGCCTGATCTCTTTTTCCCAGGAAACCCATTTCCCAATGCAAAGGAGAAAGATAAGTCCAGTGACATAAAGCATTTGCTTTGTGTTATTTCCTAACACGTTGCACACATCACATGTGTTATAATGACTTTTAATAATAGCATCATTATTTATTCTCTAAGCACAAAAAGCAAAGAGCTTAAATTATAATCCATTAAAGTTATGCTTCTATTTTAATGCTTTCATGCCTATGTTTTAGAATCAGATATTCTTGGGGCACCTGGGTGGCTCAGTAAGTTAAGCATCTGACTTCGGCTCAGTTCACAATCTCACGGCTCATGGGTGCGGGCCCTTGCTGACAGCTCAGAGCCTGGAGCTTGCTTCAGATTCTGTCTTCCTCTCTCTGTCTACACCTCCTCCACTAGTACTCTGTCTCTCTCTCTGAAAAATAAATAAACATTAAAAAAACAGAATCAGATATTCCGTCTGATAATATGTCCTGTACTTATCTGTTAAGCTTTGCTTTCTAAAATCTTAAATTAAAAAGGGGGTTGTTGTTTTCTTTTAGAACCACAGCGAAAATGAAGCTCTAATCATTCTTTAATGGTGAGAATCTGTTTCCATATGTAATACAGAAAATTTGTCCATAAAATAGGCACCTTTAAATGTACAATATGGTCCAGGAGTTACATCGACAATTTTTATTCAGGGAATACAATTCTGCCATTCATTCCGCCATGGTCTTAGCTCCCCATCATAAAATGACATGACAAATGTGTTTACTGCTTTGTGCAAAATGCTAGTAGATTGTTTACTGATGGCGCTTTGGTTAGACTTATACCAGCAGAGTGGCAAATGATTCTCCGGGAGCATACATTAACACAGTTGAAATGAGAATATATATATGCACACACACCATATACCTGAGATAAATAGGTTTCTTAAGTTTCACCTGAAACACTGACGGAGGCGTTGTGTGTTCATGCCAGTGTGAGTTTGTGTATGTGTGTGTGCATTTGCTTAGCATGTGTACATGCAAACGTGTGCACATGCGTTAAATTGTGGGTAGGGATGGAAAGAAAGGAGCTAATTTCTCCTTCCTGGCATGTGAATCTGAGTGTAATAGAGAGCTTTAAATCATTTCCCTATTTTCTCAGTGTCAAGTACTTTTTTGTCTCCTCTCCTCTCCCTCCAACACAATTTGCCTTAGGGGATTCTTCTAAAAGATGCTACTCCAATTTTTGTCTAAAGGGCAAGGCTGCTAAAAAAAATAAAGGCACGGAAGGCACTTGGTCCAAACCAGGAACCTGTTGCTGTCTCTCACTGAAATACTTTTCTTTCTCAGTATTTGAGTGTGGGGGCAGGAAAAGAAGTGATGTCAATGGCGGGGGGGTGGGGAACAAATCCGTGAGAGTACAAAAACTTGCATTTACCTTTATTTGAGCCCATTTATTGCCCTTCTACACTGTCCCTGGAAAGAAAAACAGAACAGAAAGCTTCAAGAGACAAGGCTTGGCATCAGCGTATTCAACTCTTCACCTACCATATTCACAGAGGCCACCTGTTTGCTGTAACGGAGGTTGACTTCACCTTTTATGCATGATCAATGGTTTATTAGAAATCCTGACATTCTTTATTCCCTAGAAACCAAACAGCATCCTTCACAAAGTGTCAAAATCACTGTGACAGTCTACTTTGTGGTTGGTTGGGTGGTTTTGGTTTTCCAAATTATATTTATTAACTTAAAAAGTATTGACAGTTGAATGAATGTCCAAGAATACAGACATCTAGCTTATGTTTGTTGCATTTCTTCTGGCTTGATTTTCATTTATTGAGGAAAGGCACCATTTGAGACCTCTTGGCAAGTGAAAATCAGAGCTGGAGAACTTTGGCTTAGCTGGGAGATCCAGCTTTTGCATATATATCAGAATTGGTTGTATTGTTAAAAATTGATCAGAGCATTCTTCACTGATTTTTCACAAGGAATTAGCTTCCTTTGGTGGAAGAATTGATACTCACCCACTTTTGACTGCTTCGTTCCTATCACAGTGCTGGTCTACTCAGAATGTGGGATCAGCTGCATATCTTTGGCCCTCTATCGAACCCTGACAATATAATGGACGTATTCTGTGGTTAATTCATGGTGTCTGGTGTGCCTCCAGCCTCCTGTCAAACTCTTTATTAAATATTTATAGAACCATATTACAAATAGACCCAGCTTTGCCCCTGGAGTTCTATGCATGGATCTCTGGACCAGGGAGAATATCAACTTGGTCAGCTCAGGGAGGAGAGATAAAATCTTTTTTCCAAGAAGTTTTCAGAAGCACATTGGATATTTGCCTTACAAATACTGTGGGACCATGAGTACTCCAGCCGCATTCTGTAAACAGATGTTATCTTGAAACTATGAAGCTATTATTCACGTGGGAAGATAAAGATGCCCACCAAGTTCATACGTCAGTGTAAGTATTTGGGGACAGGTGCTATCACTTCATGAAAAAAAAATGTGGAAATGAATAATGGCGCCTTTTGCTTAAGTAGTACATAGATACATGGAGAGTTGCCAGGAGAAAGTGCTAATGGGAATGAGTTTGTGAGAAATGAGTAGATTTGGAGATTTTAAAACACTTAAAATAAATATCATGCATCAGACACAAAGAGGAAGGTGTTAAAATGAAAATACCAAAGTTGTTGAATTTTTAACTGAATCAAGACTGGGGGTGAAGGAGGGCACAGCGTGCTCATCCAGGTAGAGAGGTAGGCCTGGTGCTCTCAGTGGTGGCCAGTTTCTGCACACCGAATGGTGCTTGAGTTTAGAGCAAAGTTAGTGGTCACTGGGCTGTAGACCCGTGAGAGAAAATTCTTAAATTCCAAGATGTGCTGTAGTGCTTCTAGAAAAAAAAAATGCCAAGACCACAAGCTTCATGACGCATTTATGAGTTATATAATCATTGGGCTAGAGAAGACTTTGCACGCTTCCAGCCCATCTCCTTGTCTTTGGACAGTCCCCTTTGAAATTGTTTCGAAGACTTAGAGACTAATCCAGGGAAATGTCACTGTGCCAGATGGTAACCACACACTTAATTTTAATACCACAAGATAAATTACTACTTCTAGCCTTTAAAGGTATTTCAGTGGTTTCAGTAAATTTTTTAAGATCTTCGTGTTTAAAATTTTAAATGCCAGTGCTAATTTGGCAGTACATGAAACCATAAATGTCCTTTTGACTTAGCTGACTCCTTGAATGAAATCAAGTTATTCTATGACAACAAATGAACTTTGTGGTAAATGATAGTCACTACCATAAATACTGAACTTGTTGCTTCTCCTTGAACCAATGAAGTTATTAGCTGTTCTTCCATGCTAGAAAGAATCTTCTTTTGTTTCCAGGTCTACTGACTCAGCTGTTTGTCACCAATATTCTAAGGTTTCCAGGCAAATTATATATATATACATATATATATATATGTATATATATATATATATATGTATATATATATGAAGGTATATATATATATATAGAGAGAGAGAGAGAGAGAATCCCAAGCAGGCTCTGAGCTGTCAGCACAGAGCCCAACACGGGTCTTGATCTCATGAACCATGAGATCATGACCTGAGCAGAGATTGAGTCGGATTCTCAACACACCGAACCACCCAGGTTCCCCTCCAGGGCACTATATTAAGAGCTATAGAGAGATTATAAGAGAAATAGAATCTTGACCAATTCTTGCATTTAGAGGAGTATATCATCTAGTAGTGGGGGAGGGAAGAGGAAGTATAAATGAAAAACCTTAAGAACATATATGTTGAAAACTGAATTTGACCCAGCCAAGGGTACACACGCAGTGAATGCATATTATGAACAGATAGGGTTAATAAAGGTTTTTCTTGAAGATATGCTCAAATTCCTATAGTACTGGGAATGATGGCTACTTAGTGTTGGTGCATTGGTAGGAACTAATAAGTATTTGCCATTGATAATATGAAAGGTAATGGTATGGTCTGCTCCCCTCCCCCCCCAAATTCCTATATTGAAACTCTAATCTTCAGTGTGATGGCAGTAGAAGGTGGGGCCTTTGGGAGGTGATTAGGTAATGAAAGGAGAGACCTCATGAGTGGGATAAGTGTCCTTATAAAAGAGACCCCACAAAGCTCCTTGGCCCTTTCTGCCATGTGAAGATACCACGAGAAGTCTGAGACCCAGAAGAAGGCCCTCGCCAACCATGCTGGCATCCAGAGCGTAGATTTTCAGCCTCCAGACCTGTGAGAAATAAATTTCTATTGTTATAAGCCACCCAGTTGGTGGTATCTTATTACAGTAGCCCGGATGGACTAAGACAGGCAGGATGCTTGAAAATACTCCTGTCTTACAGTATGTTGTTAGCATTCCTGCTCTGAGGTTTTGTGGGTCGGAGTAAGTGTTAACTCTGGCTGTTACTGTAGAGATGATTTAAGCAAATATGTGTGCAAGGTTAAGCACTTCACCCAAGCACGTCTACCGGACATACAATATTTTTGGGAAAGGCCCAGGTGAAACATCAGTAATGCAACACCATGCCTCTGCTGACAACACGCAGTTCGAATGTCTCAGGGACTTACGTTCCTCTAAGTGCACCTGTAATGTTTCAGGGTTGCCTCCATGGAGGGGTGGGCAGGTAGATGTTGCTCTGGGTCTCTCTCTCCAAAGTGAAAACTACAGTAAAAGACCAATGCTATCATGTAGAATCAAGAAATCTTGGCCTTTCTGGAACCCAACTCCGAGGATTCCTAGCCATATTTGTCAATCTAAGGGCATGGCTTTGTGGATAAGAGGAAAAGGGGCTGTGGGTCCTGACACTAGGCCTTATCTGAAGCCATCCTCCCGATCTCTGAAAGGATGTTGAACAACAAATGAAGCTGTGTTATATGGCATTTGTATAACTTTATATATATTCTCAGAGGTGGAAAAATGTAAGATTATCACATCTGCCCACACTTGAGATGTGTGAGGAACAATGAAGAGATACAGAGGATCTATTGAAGTCCTCAGAAAGAAAAGCGATAGAAAGAATGATCACATTTTAAGATTTGTTCTGGGATTGCTTTGGGTTTTTATTTGTCTTTTTACAAACATAACCTCATTATTGAAAAAACTTTTCAACCTCTTTTTGAAACAGAAATGATATTTGCCTGTTATACAGTAAGAACACCATTGTGGGAAGTCAATTTTACTGTCCACAAAATCAAAACAATAAAATATAAAAAGTGTTTTCTTTTCTTGAGTTGTTAAAACTCCTAACCTCAAAAAAAAGCACATTTCTTATTTTTCTTGTTTCAGAGTTCACCAGCTAAGACAGACAGAGCTGGGCCATTACCGTTCTCATCAGTTTAGATTTATACGATGCATGCATTGAAATGAACATCTGGACAGTCAAAGAATGCGTTTCATTTGCAAGCCCTTGTAGCATTCCCCGCCCCCCCCCCCATGTTTGGAAAGTCCCTTTGGAAAACAACCTAAGCAGGAAAACAACATCCAGTAAAAGAAAATTACTTTTAAAAGCAAAAACTACTAAGAATAGGATTATCAATGAGAATATTTTTGCACACAGTAAAGATAAAAGTGAAATCATAAAACACCATGCAGAAATAAAATCCATCGACTACTTGGGTTTTATCTTGCAACCAGGCAGCCGGTGAAGTCAAACTCAAATGAGACTTCCAAGGCAACTAGCTGTAAGCAGTTTCCACCATCTCCCTGACCTAAATGGAGATTTTCAGCCTGGCTAAGTATTTCATAGAGACGTTTAATCCAGGTGCTTTATGTAGTAGGCTTGGTGATTCAGTGTGTGGCATTTGACAATGTGAGTCAGAATTAAATGAATGTCTCAGTGTTATAGTTGGGGAGCTAATGGAAGGGCCACATCTTGGATGAGTCATTGAACACAGATCCGGCTCCGGGCCACTTGCTAAAGACTGTGCAATCATTTTCACAAGCAGCTAAGGTGATAACCTTGATGTTCTGCCCTTTCTAAGTTCAGATGATCCAGCTTCTCCTCTCTGTTTCCCCAAAATAGATTTGAGTTACAGGAAAACCTTCCATTTTCATTCTCTCTTTTTTCTGTATGTATGCTGTGCTTTATTCATTACATGTGAACAATGCAGTTATTGTATTTTAACTCTTCATATATTCTGCCAGAGATAAAACTACACTTGTTATTTACAATCCCTCTTTCCTCCAAAAAATATTTGAGGCAGCTTAGAATGAAAGACGCAGATATGGTGAAGCTATTCAAGCAAGGGCAGATGAATGTGATTATGGGCCGTGCTAGGTCAAGATAGCTATACCAGAATTTATAGGCTAAAGATAGCTCCTGAAACAGAGCATCAAATTTAGCTTTGAGCTTCCTGAACATTATTTTCAACATGTATCATTTGCCTTTTTTGTAAATGTCAATGTCTGCATTAGTTCCTTCTATTTTAGAATATAAGCTCAAAAGGGGGCTGGCATCACTGCTTAGCATGGTTTATCAATCAGATGGCACATTTTATTGAGGATCAGTTATATTCAGAATATTAGGTGACATGTGGGTAAGTAGGGGGAGACATCAAAGGAAAGGAGAAGCAATCACTTGTCTCTGTCCTCAATGAGGTCACCGGTCAGTTAGATAAAACAACCATACCCTTGAGAAGTCTCTTACCACAGAACACACAAGCTAATGAATGTTAATAGAATCCTAATTGAGGATATGAGCGTGGGGAAATATAGCACTTAATATACGCATGGCCTGCTCTTTGATGCAACAGTTGGGAATGAGAAACAGGAAGTGAGTTTTCAAGGGTAGGTTTTCACTCCTATACTAGGCTAATGCATGGCGGTCCAGGACAGCTACCACAAGAGGTATTGTAGGATAGTCTGTGTGGGTGGGATGACCTGGGCACTCTCTAGTCAGGTAATAGGACTAGGCTCTATTTCACCTATGCATTCCTGTATAATCTGGGAATTAAGGGGGAAAGAAAAGAAGGAAAAGGGGAAAGAAAAGAAAGGAGGAAAAGAGAAGGGAAGGAAGGAAAGAGGAGGAAGGAGGAGAGAAAGGGAAGAAAGGAGAGAGGGAAAAGAAATTATGGCCAGTTTCATGAACTTCTTATTATGCCAACGTGAAAATCATTTAGGTAACTTTCTTGCGTCCTTTTTTTTTCTTTTCTTAAACTTACTTGGCATAACAGAGTTAGAGACTATTGTTGTTTTATGAAGCGATAATAACATATATTTTTCCATTGTTTGACCAAGCAAGTTTTGAAAGAAAACAAAAGATTCACACAGAGAGAGATAAATTATTAGGTTTGTTAATACTTAAGCTGGATTGAAGAATGAATTAAGTGTGCAGCCATACTAGGCTTTTGATCATTTCCCCTACACCAGACCTGGATATGATGATCACCCAGATTTGCTACCTTGAATCTGCCAAATTTGGGACAAAGACACTAGTCTCCAGATCCATCTTTAAAAGATAAGCCTGGCTCTGAACAAAATGTGACTACTCTGGGAAAGCAGGAACTCCAGGAGGTATGGCTTCATAAGAAGAAAAAATCAAAAATAAGGAAAGGAAAAGAAAGGGGGCTGTACCACCTGTGTTCTTAAACTTCTTAAACTTCTTCCAGGTTTATCCATCCCAAGTAAATCGCATTACCACAAATAAATCACACTGTGGGGAGGGTGAGTTAGGATGAGGACAGAGACCAGATATACTATCACGTGGTGTGGTCTCATCTCTTGAATCTCTGGAGGACCACCTGGGAAACTAACACCCCCAACACACACGTGCACACATGCAGGGGCCCACATATGTACCTAGAGTTGAGAAACAGAAGAACAGGGAAATGAAAATCCTCCATAGGGCTGTTTTGAATTTATAGTAATTGGCTTGTGCAGTGGAGGTCCGATTGATATTCATTGAATGAATTCCTAAAGGATGTATTAGATATTAACCAAGGTGAAGTTCTCCACGTGTAACTTAGTACCACATTACAGGAAAAGTGATATTCTCCTTGCCTGTGCCCTGAGAATTCTTCTTCGTGAGACTCCACCCGTGTGAGAATATGTCTTAACACTTCTCAGCGATAGATTGGGCTGGCAGTTGGGCTCAGGGCTTGTAGTAAGTTACTCTAGAGAAGGTAGAGAGTAAAGACTGGGATCTCTGGAAAAAGAAGAGAGTGGCAGAAAGGTGACCCCAACAAAGGGATCCTTAGTGTTGTAAGACATGACCTGCCATCTACGACCATCCAAATTTTCATTGGAGCCTACATTGCCCACTAATACTTTTGTGTAAGTTTCTCACAGAAATTAGTTAGAGGGCTAAATTCTGCTTTCTGGGGTCAGGGGCTAACCTTGCTTTACTACATAAAGGCGCCTGTGGCTGAAATTGGGTTGTGTAAGGATCTTGA